>NC_043716.1:27820819-27943269 GCF_006229205.1 Suricata suricatta
ACTATTGAATGCTGAGAATGAACTGAGGGTTGAAGGGGAAGGGGGAGGGGGGAAAAGAGGTGGTGGTGATGGTGGAGGGCACTTAAGGGGAAGAGCACTGGGTGTTGTATGGAAATCAATTTGACAATAAAATATTATGGAAATAAATAAATAAATAAAACATTTAAAATTTTTTTTAAATAAATAAATAAATAAATTTTTTTTAATTTTATTTTTAAGTAATCTCTACACCCAATGTGGGGCTTGAACCCACAACCCTGATATCAAGAGTCACACACTCTGCCAACTGAGCCAACCAGGTGCCCCCAATTTGTCAATTTCTACAAAAAAATGTCCTGGATTTTGATTGGAATTGCACTTAATCAATAGATAGGTTTGGGAAGAGTGGGCATCTTAACAATACTGAGTCTTCTAATCCATGAACCATCCACTTATTTAGGTCTTATTTTATATTTCATGAGTGTTTTGTAGTTATCAGCATTCAGATCTTGTATATATTTTATTGGATTTATACTTAAATATGTTGTGTCTAGGGAAGCTATTGTAAATAGTACTTAAAAATCATTAAATTATGGGGTGCCTGGGTGGCTCAGTTGGTTGAGTGTCCAACTTCAGCTTAGGTCATGATCTCACAGTTTGTGGGTTCGAGCCCCACATTGGGCTCTGTACTGACAGCTCAGAGCCTGAAGCCTGCTTCAGATTCTGTGTTTCTCTCTCTCTTTGCCCTTGCCCTGATCACACTGTCTCTCTCTGTCTCAAAAATAAATAAATGTTAAATAAATGTTAAATAAATGTTAAAATTTTTAAAAAATCATTAAATTTCCAACTGTTAGTTGCTAGTGTATAGGAATACAACTGATCTCGAGGGTTTGATTTTTATCTTGCAATCTTATTAAACTGACTCTTTACCTCTCATAGCTTATTTTGCAGATTCTTCAAGATTGCCTATATATAATTATGTCATCTTTGAACAAAGATAGTTTTGTTTCTTCTTTTACAATCTATGACTTTTTTTTCCTTGCCTTATTGCACTAGCTAGGACCTCCAGTGAATACTGGATCCCATAAATACTGGATAGTAAATATTAAATAGAATTCTTGCCTTCTCTCCAATTTTAAAAGTTAAGAGTTTCCTTGGAACCTTCTTACCAAACTTGTAGTGAGGAGGAGATATCCCCTAGCTCTTTCCAAAGGGAAGAGTACAACTCTTACCCACTGACCAACTCTATGCAAAGAAATAGAATTTCAGCTTCTGGCCTTGACAGCTGCAGGTTCTGTCCACTTTTGAGGGAGGTAGAGGCAGGGAGTGGGTAAGGATCACAAACACTAGTTCATGGATGCTTCGTTGTAAGTTCTGCATATGGTTCCTACCCCCTCACTTTTGGAATGAAGGGGATTCTTGCTACTTATTTTTTTTCTTCATCATTTTGGGTCCTCCACCAAAACTAAGTCCTCCTTCTACTGATTGTGTTACCACTTTTCTTTTACAGATGAGAAAAGTTAGGCTCAGAAAGTTAAATCACTTGCTCAAGGTCACATAGTTAGGAAGCAGCAGGATTAAAACCCAGTTCTGTCAGGTCCAAAGAGGGTGTTATTCCCACTCGGCCTCACCAGCACAGACAGAAAAATTCAGGCAGCATTTTTTTGCTCCCCAAACACACATATAAAACCAAGAGAGCTAAGGTATTTCTATATGTAATGTAGCCATTGTAGAAGATCGATGGAGGAAATACGACGGCCAATGGAAGAAATGGTGTTGCATTTGTCCTCCAAGTGGCCATGGAATGACAATCATTCTACTTGCTGAAGCAGGTGCTGAGGTCAGAAGCTGAAGAGTCTCTAATTATCAACACTGGTCCCCTCGGGCCTTCCTTGAATAATCCAGACAGGCACTCAGGCCTAGCAATATGGACCCTGTTTTAGTCAAGAAATTTGACCATATGTCTCTAGGTCAAGGAGTCCAAGCCAGTTTGCCTCCGTGACCACTTCAGAAAACCCGGGCCCTACCTGAAGATCACTTATTGCTGCTGAGAGGGAAGCAGGCCCTAGGCAAAAGTTTAGGCTTGAAGCTGATACCACTACCACTACAAAATGAAAGAAACACCACCACTGGCATTAATAATCCTTTCCTGTAAGTGTTCCAAAAAGCAGATTTTTCTGGGAACTAGAAAGTTTAAGTCAAAAAGAGAGGTCTCAGAAATTCCAGTTCTTGATATATCCCCAAAAGAATTGAAAATGAAAGGTAAAAAAAAAGTGTACATTAATGTTTATAATTGCATTATTCACCATAGCCAACATGTGCAAACAACCTGACTGTCCACAACAGATGAATAAAGAAAATGTGGTATATCCACACGATGGAATATTATTCAGCCATAAAAAGAAATGAAGTACTGATACGTGCTACAATATGGATGGAGCTTGGAGACATGCTAAGGGAAAAAAATAAACAGACATAAAAGGTCACATGTTATATGATTCCACTTACATAAAATATCCGGTGTAGGCAAATCCACAGAGACAGAAGGCAGAATTGTGGTTGCCAGGAGGTGGGAGGAAGGGGGAAAAGGGAGTAGTTGCTTAATAATTATAGAGTTTCCTTTTAAGGAAATAAAAATGTTTTGGAACTAGATAGTGGGGATGGCTGTACAACTCTGGGAATGTGCCAAATGCTGCAGAATTGTTCACTGTAAAATAGTTAAAATGGTAAGTTTAAAATATTTTTAATGTTTATTCATTTTTTTAAATGTTTAATTATTTTTGGGAGACAGAGAGAGACAGAGTATGAGTGGGGGAGGAGCAGAGAGAGAGAGGGAGACACAGAATCTGAAGCAGGCTCCAGGCTCTGAGCTGTCAGCACAGAGCCTGACACGGGGGGCTTAAACTCATGGACTGCGAGATCATGAAATGAACTGAAGTCAGATGCTTAACCAACTGAGCCACCCGGGTGCCCCTGTTTATTCATTTTTGGGGAGAGAAAGAGACACAATGGCGTGAGTAGAGGAGGGGCAGAGAGAGAGGGAGACACAGAATCTGAAGCAGGCTCCAGTCTGAACTGTCAGCACAGAGCCTGACAGAGGGCTCGAACTCATGAGCTATGAGATCATGACGGGAGCCAAAGTCAGAGCTCAACAGACTGAGCCACTCAGGAGCCCCAAAATGGTAAATTTTATGTTATATATGTTGTACCATAATAAAAAAAAAAAAGGAGGGGTCTTTGCTATAGAGTCAGGGAATGATTGCCTGATCTTTTCCTGAAAAATGCCTCTCGCCTATCTAAGCCCTTTGTCATATCCTACCTGGATCTCCCCAGTGGCCCCCAACCCCGTTCCCTCTCCCTGGTATTCCCCATCTCCACTCCATCTTCCATGAACTTCCCACAGCGTTGAAAGGAGCATGACTTTCTTTTGTTTGGAATCCCCCAACGGCTCCTCATCTCCTCCTGCAGAAAAACCACATTCCTCACACAGCCTCCGAAGACGCTTCACGCTGGGCCCCGGTCACTTGTTTTCCCTGCGTCTCCCTCGTGGGGGGGATGTGCCCCGAGTGGGCGGGGCCCGCCGCGGTCTCGGGCACTGATGTGGCCCCAGCACTCCGCACGGCCTCCGGCCTCCGGTGCACAGTAGGTGTTTGTTAATGAATTGATCAGCGTACCTGGCCGCTCCGGCTCATGCTATCCCCTCAGATGCCCAATATTCCAGCCAAACCAAGTTCTCCTAGGAGTCAGGCCACTCTGTGCACGTGACCCCTTGGTCTCTCCCTTTGGAACATTTTCTGCCCTTTCAGTCTGGGCAAGGTCGGACTCGTCCTTTAAACATCGTTTTTTTGTTTTTTTTTTTGTTTTTTTTTTAGTTTATTTATTTATTTAGAGGGGTGGGGGCAGAGAGATGGAGAGAGAGAGAAAATCCCAGGCAGCCTCTGCATTATCAGTGCAGGGCTTGAACTCGTAAACCATAAGCTCATGATCCGAGCTGAACTCCGACACCTAACTAACTAACTAACTAACTAACCCAAGAGCTCCAGACCCGTCCTTTAAGACTCATTTCAAGCATGCACTTCTGTGACCGTCAGTCACTCTTTTCTCAGTGTTCCCATAGCACCTTACACAGCGCTTCGTGGCAGCACTTAGCACCTGTCCTGGGATCATTTATTCACGTCCCTGTCTCTCCTACTGGACTGTGGGGACTGAGCAGCCCATCTTACCGCCAAGCCTGTCATGGGATATTGGGGGAATAAAAAAAGTAACCAGATAATCTGTCTTGAAGGATCAACCTGGGGACTCTTTTGTGCACTGGAGGAAACTATTTGAATTAAATTAGAGATTGAGAGCAGCTGTCACCAAAGCTCTGAGTCATTCTATCTACTTGGCTGTGGCGAAAGAGGCAGAAAAGGAGTCAGGAACGGAAGCGAGTGGGGAGGGTGGGAAAGAGTGACGACACGATGGGCATCTCGCCTTCACCGAGCACCTCCCTGGAGGCCTGAAGGCCCGTGCCCTGTCCTCACTGGCCTGATGAGACAGTGGATCTTACCCACGTCTCCAAAAAAGCCATAGGAGCTCCTGCCTGCGCTGGGGGCTCCATCCCGCGTGGGGGGACCTCCCACCCGGCCTGAGCAACTGTGAAAGCGACATTCGCAGTTCCCTCCACACCATTGCCCCTTGGTCACCTGGTCCCCTTTCTCCCACTCGTATCAAGAGGAATATTCCATTATGACCCTTCCTAATAGCGTCGGGCGTTTCAGTTGGATCAAAATGTGCTACGTGGTGTGTGCCCTCATCAGCTCCTTGCGCTCCATGGCCCTGTGGGTCACCATGGCCCTGCCTTCCCCAGGAAGCAGGAGAGGGGCCCCGGGACAGGGGCTCGAGGACAGCGTCTCTCCTTCCTGGCTATCTTTCAGACCATGAGGCACCTTGAACCCTGGACTTCAAGGGTCAAGAGGGGAAGGGAAGGGAGAAATCTAGGAACAGGTGGAGCCTCCAAAACAGAAGGGAGAGGAACCATACTGTTCTGTGCATCTGAGTAACCTCACTTAATTCTTTCCTACGAGGCAGCACGATTCCCATTGAGAGGTAAGGAAATGGAGTTGAAGCCACTTCCCCAAGATTACCCCCCTGGTTAGTGCCAGGGCCAAGGCCCAGTCAGATGTGTCCACTACAGTGTCTAGGCTCCCTCCTTCCTCACCTCTGGCTGTGGGAGCGGGCCGCCCAGTGGGCTGAGGGGAGGGATGCAGGCAGCAGACACTGTGTGCGTCCAAAGGGGTGGGCAAGCATAGGTCTGAGCAATGCTCACGTCCAAGTCAGAGGGGTCCAGGCACGCCAGGCTACCTACCATCCACCGGACCTGGTGTTCTAGGGCTGGGAATCCAGGGTGCCACAAGAAGTCCCCAAGAGAGGGGACCGGCAAGGCTGCCCCCCTCCAGTAATCGCAGGTAGACTAAGGCCAGACTCCCATCCTGGAAACGGAGGCACTCAAATCATCAGAGGGGACATGGCAGCGGGGAAAGGCCCCCCGACCGGGAGCCGGGACACAGGGAACAGAGACTGAGACAGCATCCCTGGGAGTCCCGCCATCCATCCAGCTTCAGCGAAGCTTCGTGAAGCTCGGTGGCATCTCATGAGGACTGGTTTTCATGTTCTCACTTACCTTTTGGTGTCTCTGGTTTGGGGGTGCCGAAAACACGCACACACGGCCTACATGAACGGGGCGCGCGACTCCAGTGCGGTGCTCGGCGGTGCAAAGCCACCAAGCGAGTGTCTGCATTCGGTGCGTTCACACGGCAAGCATTCCCGGGCTACCGTGGGCCAGGCAGCGGTCATGACCGACCGCTAACACCAAATCCCTGACAGAGGGGAGGCCGCAGGCCGCTGGGAAGCAGATGTGTACGCGAACAGTTGTGGCACAGGGATCGGTGACACTGAAGGTCTGAGGTGTCCTGGGAGGAAGGTGCTCCTCGAGAACAGGAGTAAGAGAAAGCGTCACCGAGGGCGTTTGCCCCAGCCGTCAGGGAGGAGAGGAATTTGCCAAACAGAAAAGGATGGGAGGGGGTTTGCAGGTGGAACCAAGGACAGAAGGAAAACCAGAGGTGAGAAAGGGAGTGACACATTTGGAGAACAGGAAGCTGGGTGCAGGGGAGGTGAGGTGGGCTGGCAGTGTGTTAGGCCTTGGTCAGCCCAGGGAACCAGATGTCCAACGGGTTTGATGGTGTAGCAAGGGTGAAGACATAGAAAGGGCTAAGAACGATGGCAAAGAAAGAAAACGTTGTGGTTTTTCGTTTTTTGTTTTTTGTTTACCTTGGCTGTATGTCCAATGTGGGGCTTGAACTCACAACCCCATGATCAAGACCCACATGCTCTCCTGAGCCAGCTGGGCGCCCATAGAAAGAAAATATTGCTATTGTAATAAAGTAGACCCCTGAGTTCTGAGAGGCCACCCGTGGGAGGTCCCGGGGAGCGCAAGGCAGCAGCATCCACTCACGCCATCACCGCTGCTGATCCCCTGCCCTCCTTTGTGCTGCTTACTTTACTCAGGTTAGAGTAAAACCACAGGACAGTAAGCTGGCAGGGTCAGAATGACTATTCCACCCAGGCCTCTCACTGGGGCTAACCTCTTTTTCTGGCCCAGGTAGATGGTGGTACCAGTGCTCTGCCCTTTGGGACATTTCTGAGGTGTAACCAACACTCCCCAGTAGGGTCAGGTGGAAGCACCCCCCCCACCCCCCCCAGAGCCAGGTCTGCCCTTCATCCTTGCTCGGCCTCCTCCCTTGTGCTGGCCTGCCTGTCCTCTCCCTCTCCCGTGCGCCTACCAGACTCCCCTGGGAGCACTTCTTTATATTCTTTTATATGTTTGTTGTTTATTTATTTATTTTAGTGTTTATTTTTGAGAGTGAGACAGAGTGTGAGGGGGCATGGGCATAGAATGAGAGAGAGAGGGAGACACAGAATCTGAAGCAGCTCCAGGCTCTGAGCTGTCAGCACAGAGCCCAACAAGGGGCTCAACTTATGAACTGCGAGATCATGACCTGAGCCAAAGCTGGACACTTAACCAGCTGAGCCACTCAGGTGCCCCTGAAATATTTATTATTTATTTGTTTATTGAGAAAGAGAGAGAGAGAGAGAGAGAGAGAGAACATGCACTGGCACACAAGCAGGGGTGGGACAGAGAGGGTGAGAATCCCAAACAGGCTCTGTGCAGTCGGCACAGAGCCCGACAGGGGCCTGGAACTCACGAACCATGAGATCATGACCTGAACGCAAATCAAGAGTCAGATGCTCAACTGACCGAGCCCCCCACATGCCCTTGGGAGTGCTTCTTTATATAAATTACTTGCCCATATATCCTCATCCTTAGATCTGCCTCCTGGGAACCTGATCTCAGATGTTTAGCTTCAGAGCATGGGAGAGAAGGCTGTGGCCGTGGGAGGTGCCAGCCGGGGCCCCACTGTCACCTTCCTGTAGGGTCGCTGGATTTGGCAAATAAAAGCTTACATTTCAAATAAACAGGATGCCCAGTTAATTTGAATTTCAGATAAACAACAAATAAGTTTTTAGGAGAAGAATACCCATGCAATATTTGGGGGTATACTTATACTAAAAAAACCTATCCATTGTTTACTTGAGAGTCAAATTTAACTGGGCATTCTTTCTTTCATATGGCAGTCTAAGCAAAAGCCCTACATACTTTTGCCTTCCTGGGCCTCTTCATAGAGGGGCACTTGGGTGGCTCAGTTGCTTAAATGGGCCTCTTCATTTGTGAAATGTAAAAAAAATTATATTTATGACTGCATATAAAGATGAATAAAATTCAGGCTGGATTCGTTAGCATATGTTTATCATTATTATTATTATTCTCTTTTTTTTCTACTTTAAAATAAAGTATGGGCACCTGAATGGCTCAGCTGGTTGAGCGCCCAACTTTGGATTGAGTTATGATCTCACGGTTCATGAGTTCGAGCCCTGTGTTGGCTCTGTGCTGACAGCTCAGTGCCTGGTGTCTGCTTCAGATTCTGTGTCTCCCTCTCTCTCTGCGCCCCTCCCCTGCTCACACTCTGTCTCTTTCTCTCTCTCTCAAAACTAAACAAACATTAAAAAAATTTTTTTAATAAAGTACATCACATTCTTGGGCCCCTAAAAGTATCATGGGCTCCAGGCCCCTTACCTACATGGCCTAATGGATAAGTCCTGCTACCAGTTTAGGAAAAGTCACAAGTGCAATAATTAGACATGATTGGACATATCTTCATCTACCATTGTTCAACTAAGAACTCTGTGATTAGATTATGTTCCGGAAAGCTAGCCCTAATTGAGAGCATGAAGAAGAGACCAAAGAATGGGATTTGGGGACCAGTGAGAAGATGGTCATGACCGAGGTGGGGCATCAGTAGGGCCTGGACAAGGACAGCTAGCAGCTCATCAACTCAAGGGTCTACATGCACTAACACTCACCATCATGCAAAGGTGTGGCCTGGGCATAGGTCGGGCTATACAATGGGCTTACCTGGAGGGGTCAGAACCACCGTTGGGTCCACCACCTCCTTATGAGAGCAGGCGGGATACCTTCACTCAAAAGACTACATTTTGGGCCTCCTCCAGGCAAAGCACTGAGAGATGTTCCAAGCCAGAGAATGCCTGAGCCACTGTGTGTGTAAATAAAACTTTATTGAACACAGTCATGCCTATGCAGTTCCACGTTGTTTATGGCTGCCTTGTGCACAGTTGAGTAGTTGTAACAGAGACCAAATGTCCCACAAAGCCTAAATTATTTGCTCTCTGGCCCTTTACAGAAAAAGTTCACCAACACTGCTCCAGGCTATAGGGGAGAATCACAAGGTGGGGATTTTATGAAAAACTGTTATTTCCTAGAACGTGAAAACTGAAAGGAAAGCGCTGCCCGTCAGAATTTGCCGGCTGCACACAGTGTGGGCTAAGTGCCCCCTTCCCCATGCCCACCACTCGAAACAAAACCTCTGCACATTATCTCCAAGCTGACAGGAAAGGCTTATATGTTTGGTTATTGGGGAAATACCACAGAGAAATTGGTCCAGATGGTGTAGCCCACCCCACAAAGGGCAGGGTGTGACCTTGGTGGGAGCCACGCAGGGTCAGGGAGAAGAGGAACAGAGAGAGATTTGGGGAGAAGGGAGCGATGCCAGCCAGAAATCCCTGCTCACCCTTTTGCAATCATTTAAATAATCTGTGATGCTCAATGGGTCCCTTACCCAACCTAATTAAAAATCGGATTGCTGTTTTAACTGAGAAAAATAGTACTTTCAACTGTTTTAGAAAGAAGAAAAGAATAAACATTATCAAGACCATCTCTTAGAAGATTAGGACAAAAAAATCCAGGAGGAGAGGCTTCAAAGCTGTTTTTGTTTTCCCTTGGCTTTGAAATACATAGACAGTCCTGATAATTTTCTCTTCCTCGAAATATAGCAAATAAAGTCTATTTACTACTCCTGGGCAATTCCATACATAAATTAAAACCAAAAAAAAAAAAAAAAACCCACAAAGCACTCTAAATGAACCCTCCCGTGAGTCTCAAATCCATCATTTCTCTTCCTGTGGTGAGGGCTTTATGCCACAGATCAATGCAATTCGGAAGTTTTGGAGGTGATTTTGTTTTTCGTACCTTGCCATTTGATGAGTTTTCAGATGGTCATCTGAAGCACAGCTCACATGCTGTCTCTCGTGGATTTCAGGGAGGCTTCAGATGAGCTGACATGGAGAGAGATGGTTAGCGGAGATATAAATATATTTTATCTATTTCTTCAAGTCAGCTTTTAAAGTTAGTTCAGACACACTACTTAGCAAATTCATGAAAAATCTTTTTTTTTAACCCTAAGAATATTTCCGCTTCTCGTCCTCACATTCAGGAGGAGAGTTGCTTTAGAAAGCATCATCCTTCCCATAAGAAAAGGCTTTCGAGGCACAAACTATGCCACATAAAGCACATGGAAAGAGAAGCTGATTCTCCTTGAAGTGTATTTTGAATGTCTTGGTTTTAAAAATGGTAGAAAACCTTCCATTATCCCCAATTAGAATTTTTTTTCAAGCAGCCAGATAGAAAGTAAGTTATTCTGTGGCCATAAAAGTAATCTCCTCTTGGCAGGACATGCATTTTTAAATTATTTTGTATATAATATATTCTGTTTTTCATCCAACAAATCATCTATCAATTACCCTGAACAGGCCAGACCCTCTGCCAAACTTAACAATACAGAGATTAAAAATGTGGTCCTTGCCATTAAGTTGCTCAGAGTCCAGCAGGGAAGATGGATGTAGACAAAAGACAATTTCAATACAGTGCAGCAAGCGAGTCCCTAGGCCTTCACCCTGAAGGTACCTGTTCTACTGGCGGCGTGCATCAACACCATTGATTGGTTGTCTGGTTGACTGATGGATACCCAGGCCTCATTCCTAAAAGGGACATTATCAATATGGCTAATCAAATGGGATAGCAAAAGAGCAAACGGACAGATTAGCTAAATCCCCTACTTTCTGCCAAAGAGCTTCCATCTCAGCCCTTCCATGAAGAGCAGATTCAGTATTCGGACAGAGCTGTGGTAGCTCCCTTTTCCAGGCATAGATATTAGAGAGCCTGTCTTTACTCCACCACCACCACTTAAGAAAAAAAAATCCCAGGGACCCAATACACGAGGAAAACATTATTGTTACCTCATATTTGGGAGTGGGGCGGGGGAAGGGATAGGAGAGATGCTGACAGGGCCAGCAGCCCCCAAAGTCCTGCAAACGTCATGTCCACATGCACAGTTCACACATGACCGAGTACCCACGATCCCTCAACTCATCACGTGGGATGTTTTTGGCAATAAGTAACTTAATATTCAATTACTGTGGCTTAAACAAGAGGGTTTATTTTTACTACATCACAATAAATCTAGAGGCACCGGCTTCAAGCAAGGGGTAAGGGTGTATTCAAAGTACTTAACCGTCAACATAGCACGGGCCCTGACAAATCAGAACCGACGCCCGACCGACAGACAGCGCAGCCACTCCCAAGTGCAGCCTCAGGACATCTGCTGGACCCTGGCCCTGGCCCCAGGTCGGCTCCACAGCTCGATGACAGCAGAGATTAGTTTAGCTTGAAAAGATTGTCTTGGCCTTCCCTTTGCGGTGAGCGCTACCACGCGCTGAAGCAGCACTTCATGATCTCACAACAAAGTGTGAAAGCAGGAAGGAAGAAGTGAAGTTTTCTCTTGGTGCATCTCTCCTTTTATGAGTGGGAGATCTCTCAGAAGCCCTCCCTCCACGGACTTCCTCTTAAGTTCTATTGGCCAGAAACTGGGTCACATGACCATCCTTAAACCAATCCCTAGCTTGGACCAATCACCATTCACTCTGCTGTTGTTACCTGTACTGGAACCTCTGCTGGCGTGAAAGGAAGCACAGTGCAGGGGGCAGTAAGGGAGAGCTTTTAGGTAGGCAAACCAGCGGGGCAACCACATAGCTCTTTTGGTGAGAAACAACTTTTCATTTTCCCGGTAGGATCCCCGTGGGGTGGAGGTGGGATGGTCAGGGCGTCTGGCCACCCTGCCAGGGATGACCCTTTTCCCTCAGAGGTGGAGGCAGCAGCAGCCTGTGCAGATGGCCCTAGGGATCTTCAGGATCATAAATCACGGCCACGCATACATACAAGGGAAGTGATTGAGAGCTCTGATCTCAGTAACTGTGGACAGGGCACCATGGTTCACTACTGTCCTTAGTAGGTCACATCTGTGGCCTAGATTTATGAAGCTTGATTTATAGCTACAAAGCTTAGGTTACTCCTCCTACCTCTTCCATGTGTACAATGTCTTAGGAAGTCAGCGAGAAAACCTATGAAACCCGCAGAGTAGACATACAGTCATTACGTATTTCCAAAAAACAATGCTTAGTGAGTTCAAACTTTGTTTCAAAAACAAAAAACTGCCCTGATTTTATTGTCTTTCTTTCCATAAAATGCAGGAAGCACGGAGGGACTGAGAGCAGAAACTCTAGGTAATATTCTGAATGTGGGACACCCTTGGCCCTACAATTGCTTGCTTAGGAAGATAGCCCCATTGAGGCCAGGGCTGCGGTCTGATTCCTCTGTGGGTCTTCTCACTTCATGCAGAGATGGTCTGGGTTCCAGGTCACACATCCCACCCTGGCCTGGGTCAGCTATCTCACAAATACAGGCTGTCCCTTCATGTAGGCTGATTACAAATAGGTTCCCAATTGTCCATCTGCCTGCACCTACGCCAATGAGAATATGGCTTCCCCCAATCAAGAGATGGGGTTGACTTCCCCAGTTCTTGAATCCAGGCTGACCACATGACTTGCTTTGGCTGATAGAACATAGTAGAGGCGGGGCGCCTGGGTGGCTCAATTAAATGTTCGACTTCAGCTCAAGTCATGATCTTAGTTTGTGAGTTCGAGCCCCGCATCAGGCTCTGTCCCAACAGCTCAGAGCCTAGAGCCTGCTTCAGGTTCTGCATCTTCCTCTCTCTCTGTCTCTCCCCCACTCATGCTGGCTCTCTCTCTCTCTCTCTCTCTCTCAAAAATAAATAAAAACATTTTTAAAAAAAGAACATAGTGGAGGTGACTCTGAGCCAGTTCTTCAAAGCCTTTCACACTTCTCGTTCTCTGGGAACCCTGCCACCACCTAGAGAACAAGCCTGGACTGGCCTGTTGGATTTTGAGAGACTTGTGACTCAGTTGCCCCCATTGCTACAGTCAAAAACTAGCCAATTGCCTAACAGAGGAGTGAAGCCATCCTGGACCAGCCAGTGTCCAGCCATCGCAGCAGCTGAGAAAAGAGCCAAAGAGCATAAGCAAGCCAAGCCATGGTCAGCGCCATCCGGGCCACACCAGAGAACCATAGTGTTTCCATAGACTTGTGCGGAATAATTAATGTTATTGTTTTGGGGTGATTACACCATAGTCACTGATCCCATCAGCTGCAGAGGTGACTTGAGCCTCTCCCTCACCCCTCCTCACTTGGGGAGAAAGTGCCTGAAACACCAGGAAGGGGGGTCATAGCACCGTCTTTGTTTCAGAACAGCACGTGGTGAGGAATCCTGCTAACAGTCTTGCTGGTAATGTCGTGGCTTCTTGTGTCTTTAAGAAACCCACCGGCTCTAAAGAAATCCCTGCCATCAACCTGGATTAACTTCTCAGGGCCGGTGAACACCATCCTATTAAATGTGTTCGTGGCTACCTGAGAGGGTCAAAGGCTGAATGTGAGGAGATTAATCTTTGAGTTCAATGAAACCAACTTCACTCTCCTAGGGTTCTGTGATCCATCCTGGTGTCAAGATTCTAAATACCTCTTAGCATCTGACTTTTCAAGCCATCTTGGAAATCACGATCCAAGTCCAAACCACGATATGATGCCCCGCCCAGTCTGGGACATCCACCTCTCTCCAAGGGGAGCTAGGGACAGTCCCTTCTCCACCACAAAGATGGCAGCCCCCACCCTCCAACAGATTCATCAGTGCTGGTGCTGCTGCACCATGCTTAACACACCCTTATCTTACCCTGCCCAGCCCACCAAGCTTTCCTCCCAATTCCCTATACTGAGTCTTGACCCAGATTGGAGGGGGGGGGTGCCCTAACTGTACAGCTCAGAATGGGCACGAAGCTTGGAAAAAGCCTGGATCAGAAAACTACACAATCCCTGAAGAGGAGCAGGAGGCAATAAATCAGCTGTGGAGAAGTGGAACTTTTGAGTATGCTCTGCTCCACACCAACTTTTTTCATCATTAAATATGCCCCAAACTATAGCCCAGAAATCCAGAAATCTACTTACATACAAACTCAGGTAGGGAAAATGTCAAGATAGAAACAAATGGTCTCGTTTATGGAAATTTTGATGCTTTTCCCTGTTTCCCTCCCTCCCCCACTGAACTGAATTTTGCACTGTGTTCTTGCTCATGTTCAGAATCAAGTTCAAGGAGTTCCTTTCTTCTCTCCTCTGCAGTTGGTTCCCACCTCCTGTTTTCCCCCCTGAAGTTCTGTGTAAAAATCTGTGAGGGGGCCCTGAATGGTTAAGTTTATGCCACTGTGAGGGCTTTGGATGATTTTTTTTCCCCTGTGAAAGGCGCCCTTGACAAAGTTTTGCTCTCTCCCAGGGAGACAGCTGGGGACCGCCTGAGTTTCCTGAAGGAGGCAGCCATTCTGCCAAACTCAGAAGTGTGAGGCAGGAGGGTCAGTGGGCCCCGGGCTCCTGAATAATGGGGACCCTGTTCTGCTAACTACACACCTCAGAGATCTCAGTTAGCAAGAAGCCTAGAATTATTGCACAAAGGTGAGCCTGAGTATAACCACCTCCTAAACTCAGGAAACTGCTTATTCAAGCCTCTAATTCGGAGAGTATGGGGCTAAACTAAACATTAATTTTATGCTCAATTTGGCAGTGGGAGTTGGGCATCAACAAGTTAAGTTTTTCATCATTTTTTAAAAAAAGATGGGTGGTTTGGGGGATGGAGGATCCTTATCTTGTGATAAAGCAGTCAGACTCCAAGGGTAACCATCAGAAACCTAGAACGATGTGTCATTCCAGCAAAAAAATAGAACTGGATGAGAAAACCCCAGGTGACCCAGGATTGCTCGTGCATTATTCCATTTGTGATGCTTGTGGCGTCAGAGAGGACACTACTGTCTCATGAGCCAACTTCTTGCAGTAAAATGAGCAAAGGATTGGGTCCTGGGTTCGAAATCTGGCTCTGCTCCCCTAACTGGGTGTGCAGCCCTGGGGAGAGGACCTAATCTCTCTACGTCCCCATCACGTTCTCTGAAAACGGGGTTAATTGGAAGTCCAGGGTGGTGGTTACAATATTAGATGGCATGATGCATTGTTAAGTAAGATCAATTTCGGGCACAAACACCAGCAGCTAGGATTATGTCGGAGGATGGTATTCATCTGAATAGACCGGGCCACGTGTGTTAACAAATGATTCCAAAATCTCAGGAACTTAGAAGATTTAGTTCTTGCTCAAACAACTGGTCCACTGTGGGGTGGCTAAGGCTCTGCTCCATGCGAACGTCACCTTGGGCTCTGGACTCTGAGAGTGTCTCCTGTCCCAGGGAATTGCTGGGCTTGGGGCAGAAGGAAAGAGAATATGGTGGAATAACTCAGTGGCCCTCAAAGCTGCTCTTAGGAGTGTCACAGGTCACTTCTGACGAGTCTTCACTGGCCAATGCTCGTCCTGGCTGAGCCTGTCCTCAATAAAATGGGAATATGTAATCCTCCTACGGGATAGACAGGGAACGTTTGAACAGTATAATTCGTCATTGCTGTATGCAGCAGGAAATCCCCAATACCAGAGGCAGATACGGAAGCTGTCCCTTTCCTGTAAGTAAGTCCCCAAATAGGTGTTCTTGGATGCACTCAGGAGCTCCTCAGTCCTTGGGACACATACCGTCTATATTTGTGCCCTGTCATCCTTAGTTGGCATGCTATTTTCAAATAATAGTAGAGAAATGTGTGCTCTTTTGGAAGTGGAAGGAAAGGGAGGGGCCCCCTATTTAACTGCATCTGGGAAAGTGCAGTAGGGACTCCTTCGCTGAGCAAGGGGGAACCAGAATAAATAAGAACCGGACCCAACTGGTCAAAATGAGGGAATAGAAAACGAGGAAACAACAGTGTGGAAATATGATTGACATAAAACGGAAACAATAAAAGCACTCCCACGACCCTGACACTGAGCAGGTCCCCAGCAGAGAGGACGTGCTCAGACAGTACCTAGACCACCAGCTCCGTCACAGCCGGTGGGAGCAGGGAGAGGAGCCACTTCACCTTCATGCTCCCGAGGCCTCTAGCACATTTGTCATTCTCTCTCAAGTGTTTTTCACAGATGGGGCTGGGAGCAAGGCGCTCTGGACTTCGCACATTTGCACATATCTCTCGTCTTGTGTTTCTCCTTGCCTTCTTAAGTGTGCGTATCCATTTTTGGCTAACGTGGTTGCCTGTCTCTATTTCGCTTGGCATGGGTTCTGCTGGTTCTACTTGATCTTCCCAGGAGGACCCGAAGACCCAGACCATCCATCCAGCTCTAGCCCAGCCTCTTGGCCACCACATGTAGATGGCAGCCCAGGAGTCATCTGACCTCTGAGGGCCAGGCTCTCCCCAAGGGCCTTCTCACCCTTGCCTTTCTGAGGCTGATCTCCCACCACTCCACAGCCCTCCGGTGGAAGGTCCTCTTACATTTCTCCCAAATCCCAGAGCCTCAGCACTTCCACAGGCAGTCCTCGTTTAGGAACGCAGAGGGACAGGGGGTGGACATGACAGGGGAGATGGCCTTGTTCCATGGCCATGTTCGAAAGATTCAGTTTTGAATAGGCAAGTGTTTTGTCCCTTCAAGGTGCACATAGAGGCAGGGCCTGGAAGTCCCTGATCAGGCGACAAATCAGTCAGTAACTGTCCTCACTTCTTGAGGCACCTTGCCTCTCCGAGGTGGGGGCAGGCCAACACTCTGGACATGGGCCCCAAACCTGTGCCTCCAAGCTCAGACTGTGGGTGTTTCTTCCCCTTCTTTGGAAAGTATGATCAGTTAAGGTGATTTCATGGCCCACCGGGACAATGCCAGCTCAGCCTGGAGAGCAGGCCTGGCCCACGTGGGCCCTCAGCCTCCAGGGGAACTTAGTGTCCTGGGGGCTTAGGGTAGACACTGGAAACACCTTTACATTGGCCTTGACTCAGCAGCTCCGGTTAACATAGCCCTGCATGGGCCTGATGGGACACACGCGTGGTCAATGAGGAAGAAGAATGTTCTGGTTTCAGTCCCCATACATAGGGCTGCGTTTTATTTACGGAAGGATTATGCAGACAGCCTTGTCCCATGGTGTTGACTTTCAGTGCCATGCTCCATGACGCAGGAAAACTGACAGTATCCAAAAGCTGCAATGCTTCTCCTATTATCTGTTGGCCACAGGCCATATGAGAAATGGCAGCTCTGAAAGTCAGGGTCAGATGTGCAACAGAAACCCAGCACTAACTCAGTTAAACACCATCGCTATGGAGCTGTAGGTTCAAATCTCAATATACTCCCCGGCCCCTCATATATCATCAGAGCTCATGTCTGCTTAGAACCACTCCTCCGCTATTATGCCTTCACCTAAGCCAAAGTCTCTGCCTGCCTAGAAATGTTGCAAGGCAGGAGGGTTCCTTGTGCTTCCTGCTAATCCCCTTTCAGATAAACAGTTGATGGTCCCTCGGTCCCCTGCTTCTCTACCCCCTGTCAGAATGAAGCCTAGGATTCCCTCTCTCTGAGCCTTTTCCAGACAATGAGACTGGAACCCCCTGGAAAGGGAAAGATGAACCCTGCAGGGGGATGCACAAGCCAGCTCACAGACACCTGCTGCAAGGTGGGTGTGGTGGGGGAAGTGGGCTGCATGGGGGGTCTCTACCTTGTGTAACTAATCACCACAAGCTTAGTGGTTTCCAACAACGCACTGTCAGCTCATGGTGCCCAGGGGGCAGAGTCCAGGCAGAGACAGCTAAGCTGGGTTTTCAGCTCAAGGTCTCCCAAAGCTGCAATCAAGGTGTTGCTGCCAAGCTGTGTTCTCATCTTGAGGCTCAGCTAGGAAATCATTCACTCCCAACTCATATGGTGATTGGCAGAATTCAGCTCCTGGAGGCTGTGAGTGAGGCCCCTCGCTTCTTCCAGGCTGTCGGTGAGAGGTGGCCCTCAGGGACCAAAGGCCACCCCCAGCTCCCTGCCACGTGGCCCTCTCTGTAGGCAGTTCTCAACAGGTGCTCACTTCTATAAGGCCAGCAGGAGACTCCCTCTTGCTCCAGCTGGCTAAGACAGAGTCTTACATAAGATGGTGTAAACCTGGGCGTGACATCCATCACCTTCGGATCTTCTATGTATTATGTATTTCTAGGTAAGTCACAGGTTCTGCCCACACTTGAGGGGCTGGGGCTATGCAAAGATGCAACTCACTGGAGGTCACCATATGGTGTGCCCACCCCCACCCACAAACTGCGCCTGGGCTTGTATCTTACCAACGTCACATGTGTGAGTTAGGTGACCTTGAGCAAGTTACTCAGCCTTATTTACAAATAATCTTCCTTATTTGTAAGATGGGGGTAAACCCCACAGGATCCTTGGGAAGATCAAATAAGATTTTCCATCTCAAGTGTTTTTGCAGAATGCCTGGCACATAGTAAACACTCAAGAGTTAGCTGTGATGGTGGTGGTGGTGATTAATATTAATATTATCGGCACTGTGAGTCTCTCTGGTCTGTCTTGGATGCTAAGAAGCAGAAATGTAACTCAGACAACAGCTACCTCCACCCTGGCTACAGAACCGTCTGTGAAGGTCAGATCTGCATCTCTGGCTGCTCTGGAAATCTCAAGAGAGATCAGCCCCATCTCAGCCAGAAGCTGGGGCATCATGGGACACCAGGTAGCAAGGCCAGCCTTCCAGCCACTGCTGTCTGTTAGGTGACAAGTGTCCATCAGGAGATGCAAGGGTACTTCAGCAAGAGGATCTGCTCATCACTTGTGAGCATCGGGGCAGCTGGGCTTAAGAGGTGAGCCTCACCACATCCCTCGGGAGAAGACAAGTTGAGCATCTCTCCCAAGTTGGCCATGATCAGATCTTCACCTGGATTAGGACATAGAAGCTCTTCTGTATCCTAATCATTCCTGTGCCTATAACTCTATTATCTGTTCATGCAGCATAACAGAGGCAGTGTTAATTACTTACCAGAATCCCATAGACCCCATGAGGGGAATTACAAAATAACAAGTAGGGGCGCCTGGGTGGCTCAGCCAGTTGAGCATCCGACTTCGGCTCAGGTCATGATCTCACAGTTCATGGGTTCGAGCCCCATGTCAGGCTCTGTACTGACGGCTAGCTCAGAGCCTGGAGACTGCTTCAGATTCTGTATCTCCCTCTCTCTCTCTCTGACCCTCCCCTTCATGCTCTGTTTCTCAAAAATAAATAAATGTAAAAAAATTTTTTAATTAAAAAATAAAAACCACAATTAAAAAAAAAACAAGTAGAAGACACAGTCAGCCCCACCATCACTGGAATAACTTAATGCACACACCATCAAGCACTCAAGCCAAAGACACCCATAGGATAGCTCACACCAATAATAACAGGAACTTACAATGAGTTGTTCATGTTTAGTGACAACACACTGATCTGGACATCAGCTCACAGAAGGAGGTACTCTCCTGGCCTGGCCTCCTCCTGAATAACACCTCATGGGAGCTCAGTTCTCTGATGATGCATTTCTGTGGCGTCACTTTTGTGAGCATTGCTCTGAAGGATGTGTGGAGACCTAACTCAGCATCAGCTTCTCAACCCTATGGTGTTCCCATGCCAGGAACATGTACTGGTCACTCAGTACATCTTAATTTTGTGTTTCTTTTGGAAAATTTGGAAACTTCGAGTTATTTATTTCTCAAGGAGGTAAAAATATTTTTCTAATTATTTTTATTTTTTGAAAGAACAGCTGCACCACCACGGGAATTGAGGGGGTGGCTGCTTTGGGACTCATAGGGTTGAAAAAAAAACCCACACATCTTGCTTTATTTCAAAGAAAGAAATAACCCTTCAATCATATTTAGGAGAATTGGATGGGTGATAATCATCAGTTCTTTGGAATCTGTAGGCAGCTCAATTGTGTGGAGGGACAGGGTCTACAAGCTACTTATAGCTTTCCACGTGGGGAAACTTCCTCTAGAGTGTCGTCTTCAGATCCCAAAGCTCTATGGTTACGAGGTGTAGAGTTATATACCAAATAAGCCAGGACACACCGAGGAGGGCTGAACCTTGGGTTTTTGGCTGGGTAACCACATCTCCCCCTTCTTCATTCTTTCATTCAACAAATGCTGTGGGCACTTCCCATGTTCCCAGCCACATGTAGCCTTTGAAGATAGAACCGCGAAGCCGTGATGGAAATAAATATGGCTCCTATTCTACCGAGTTCACTAACAGAGGTGATTCCCAATATGGCGTAACCAGAGATAAACCTGGGATCACACAGAGTCCTAGACAAGCACAGGGAAGGGAGGGACACCCAACCCAGCTTGGAAGAGGGAAGAAGGATAAAGGAACGCTTCCCAGAGCAAGTAATTCCAAAGAGGATAACAAGGGTATAGTGTGGAGTCTGAGGCCGTATTCCTGGCAGAGGGAACAAAGTGAAAAGTCTCTTAAGCATAAGAAAGTGAGGTGTGCCAGGGGCTAGAGGAAGTTCCGAGAAGCTGGAGAACAGAGATGAGGAGTGGAGGGGGAGTCTCTGGAGAGGCGCACAGGGGCCACCTCATAGCCCTTCCTTGGAAAGCTCCTTCAAACTGCTGCCTCAGAGAATCCATAAGGAAAAATAAAGCCATCTAGTCATTGTAGAGGCTGGATAGAGGATTATGGCTGAAGAAAATTTTTAAAGCAGAAAGTTCCTTTATTTCTATATCATCAAGCTTTAAAAATAATCTTTATGCTCCAATACGTGCTCATTTTGACACATTCAAACAATACAAAACTACATGAATTAAAAAGAGGAGGGGCACCTGAGTGGCTCAGTCAGTTAAGCGTCATTTTGGTTCAGGTCGTGATCTCATGGTTCATGAGTTTGAGCCCCACATGGGGGTCTATGTTGACAGTGCTAAGCCTGCTTGAGATTCTTTGTCTCCCTCTCTCTCTGCCCCCCCAAATAAATAAGTAAACATTAAAAAAAAAGGAAGTGCCCCATCGCCTTCCAGCAGAAATTCCTGTCACCATTCGATTATCTTTCCTTAATGCCTCTTTATCTGTGCATATGCCAACGTATATCTGTATATCATTGGTGTTATTATTACATAAACAAAAAATATGCAACAAGAACTTACAGTGTTCCCAGACACTGTTCCAGGCCCTTTGCCTGTACCCTCACTCCATCCTGACTGCAACACAAACAGGTTATCCCCTGCTCAAAGGTAAGGGAACGGAGACACAGAGAGGTTGGGTAACCTGCCTGTGGTTGGACGTGTGATTTCAGGACCAGGATACAAACCAGGCAGTGTTATTCTAGTTTGTGCATCTAACCACTATGCTCTATGTGTGTGTTTGTGTATACACACACGTGTGCATGCACACACAACTCACAATGTTTGTTTATTTTCCAAGCTGGGATCATAACATGTATATTAATTCTTTTCACTTAAAATACATCATAATTTAGGGGCACCTGAGTGGCTCAGTCGGTTAAGCGTCCACATCTCGATCTTGGCTCAGGTCATAATCTCACAGTTCATGAGTTTGAGGCCCACATGGGCTCCGTGTTGTCAGCACAGAGCCTGCTTGGGATTCTGTCTCTCCCTCTCTAACCCTCCCTTACTCACATGTGCAAACATGGTCTCTCTCTCTCTCCATCTCAAAAATAAACAAACTTAAAACAAATCATGATTTAAAAATGGGCAAGAGTCTGAGTAGACATTTCCTCAAAGATATGCAAATGTCCAGTAAGCACATGAAAACATGCTCAAAGTCATTAGTCATTGGAAAAACACAAGTCAACACCACAAGAAGCTACCACTTCACACCTACCAGGATGGTTATAATTTTTTTTTCATGGAAAAATAACAAGTGTTGGCAAGGAAATGGAGAAATTGGGGCACTTATACATTGCTGATAGGAATGTAAAATGGTTCAGCCACTGTGGAAAATAACTTGGCAGTTCCTCAAAAAGTTAAATATAGAATGACCACACGATCCTGCAGGTCCACTCCTTGGTATATGCCCAGAAGAACTGCAGAGAGGTACTCAGACAAATACATGCACACGTATGTTCACAGGAGTGCTAGTCACATAGACAAAAGGAAGAAACAATGTGGGGGTATAGCGCAGGGGAAGAGCACTTGACTGCAAAAAAAAAGAAACAACCCAGATGTCCATCAGCTGATAAATGGATAAACTAATTGTGGCATAGCAATACAATACAATATTACTGAGTCATAAAAAGGAATGAAGTACCGCTATGATGCCACAATATGAGTGAAACATGAAAGCATGCCAGGTACAAAAGGCAACGTAAAAGACCATCTATTGTATCACTCCATTTATACAAATTTTCCAGAATGGGTAAATCCATAGAAATGGAAAGAAGACCAGTGGTTGTCAGGAGCTTTTTAAGAGGCACGGGGCTTCATTTTAGAGTAATGAAAATGTTTCAGTACTAGACGGACGTGGTGGTTCTGCAACATTGTGAAAGTACTGAATGCCACTGGATTGTTTGCTTTAAAATATTAATTCTAAGGGTGCTTGGGTGGCTCAATGGGTTAAACCAACTCTTGGTTTCAGCTCAGGTCATGATCTCACTATTCGTGAGTTTGAGCTCCGCATTGGGCTCCACACTGACAGCACGAAGTCTGTTTATGATTCTCTCTCTCTCTCTCTCTCTCTCTCTGCCCCTCCCCTACTCACTCTCTCTGTCTCTCAAAATAAATAAACTTAAAACAATTTTCAAGTGGTTATTTTACGTAAACTTTACCTCCATTAAAAGAAGGAATAAAAACATATCATGGAGGGGCGCCTGGGTGGCTCAGTCAGTTAAGTGTCCAACTTCAGCTCAAGTCATGATCTCATAGTTCGTGAGTTTCAACTCCACACAGGGCTCTGCCCTGACAGTGCAGGGTTTTCTTGGGATTCTCTCTCTCTCTCTCTCTCCGTCTCTCTCTCTCCCCCCTATACCCTTCCCCCACTTACTCTCTCTGTCTCTCAGAATATATACACAAACTTTAAAATCTCTCTCTCTCTCCATGTATTGGATTTTTGAGTTCTAGCCATGACTTAGCAGCTGGCATCAGCCCAGCCTTAAGTTCTCATTATAATTAACTATAAAAGTGAACAAAAGAGATGAATGAAGCAACTGATTTCAGACATTGAGGAAATGCTGAACTGCTACCTTGAGAGAAGGATAACACCAACGAAAAAAATCCCATAGTCACCCCAGCTTTCTTCCACAGAAGGTGGTTTCCAAGCTTCAGGGACATAAGGGGGGGCACAAGCCTAGAGCAGCAGTGGCCCTGAGAGAGAAGCAGGGGCCAGGGGGCAGAGACAGATGGGAGCGCAGGGCTGCTAGGGTGGCCAGAGCTTACAGGGTGTGGATTGGAGGGAACCCCACAAAGGGGTCCCAGCAATCCATGAGGGCTGCCTACACCCAGTGACCGTTCACAAGGTTGAGCAGAGAAGGGACGCTGAGGGGCTGTGAGAGGCACAGAGATTTCAGAGAATGTAAACTATGGAAGAGAACTTGGAGGTCTGACACAGCCAGACCGGAGAAATACAGGGCACCCAGTGGAGACCCCAGAAAGGCAGGTCTTAGCCATAAGACTGGTGCCCAGGGAGTAGGCACTACGCCCTAAGAAGAAAAGTAAGCACCTAAATAGACTCACCTTAACAAAGATTTAAGCCAAGGCCCAGGAAGGGCAAGGTGAACCCATCAAAAATTTAACTGCCTGCCAAAATAAAATTCACCACTCTGTAGAAAAAGATTTTCAAAACCCCAGAGTCTCTATCCTACATCAATCATAATACCAAGAATGTAATGAAAAATTACTACCCATGTTTTTATTCCTATAAATATGACCTTTGTTCTGTGATGTGATGAAGTTACTTAGACACAGTTTGAGTCAGGTTTTGTTTTCCAACATTGTCGGGTAGGAGCTGAGTAGCATTTAGTCTAGAGCTAATTTTTTCCCACCCTTGAGGGAAGACTTTTCTGAGGACACCAACTGGAACACTCTATCTGAATTACGAGGCTTTCCACTCTGGGAACAGGGATTATCCAGCCCTGTGCAAACTTCAGGGATTGGTCTCTCTAATGCTTTGGGGTAGTTCTTCCCTCAGCCTTAGGTAGTGTCCTCAAAAGTGTGTACCCTTCAGTACTCAGCTGAAGACTTGTGCCTGTGTTGTATGTGTGCGCACACACAGCTCTGTCTTCTCTAGTGCTCTGTCCTGCAAACCCCACCCACCTCTGCCTTCCCAGAATCCCAGCTCCATCTGCTCAACTCATGGAAATGGCTGGGCTCACTTGGGTTCTTCCTTCCTGAACCAAGCTGTGAATCTTTCTCCAGGCAAAAAGTTGGGGTGATTGTAGGAGGTTCACCTTATTGGTTTCCTTACTCTCAGAGCTATTGTCGCCTCCTGTCTTACCTAATGACAACAATTTTTGTTTGGTTGCTTAGTTGGTGGTTTCAGGCAGAAGGGGCAAATCTGCTCCCTGCTGTTCCATCTTGACTTTAATCTACAGCAGTAAGTTCAATGACTTAAGGGAATTAGAAAACTCCTTGAAAAACAAAACTTTCCAAAACTGACCCAAGAAGGAGTAAAAAAATCTGACTCTGCTAAAGAAATTGAATTCACAATTTCGAACCCTGTCACAAAGAAAACTCTAGCCCCATATGGTTTACCTGGTGAATTCTATTAAAATTTTAAGAAAGAAATAAAATCAATTTTATAAACATTTTTTAGAGAATGGAGGAAGAGAAAACAATTTCCCACGCAGCATAACCTGATATCAAAATCTGACAAAGACGTTATAAAAAGAAGAAAATTTATACCAAAATCATAGGTATAGGCATAAACACTCTAGACAAAATCTTAGCAAATTAAATCCACTAATACATTAAAAAATGCATCATGGCTAAATGTGGATTATCCCAGAAATGGAATACTGGTTTCATATTAAAAAGTCAATCAGTATAATTCACAATATTAACAGAAGAAAGGAAAACAAACATATGAACATCTCAATAGATACAGGAAAAACATACAACAAAATTCAAAGTAATTCAAGATGAAAGAAAGAAAAAGAAAGAAAGAGAGGAAGGAAAGGAGGAAGGGGAAAAGGAAGGAAGGAAGAAAATGCAACAAACAAGAATAACATGCAAATCCCACAACTTAATAAAAGACACTTATGAAAACCTACAGCTAATATCTGCTTAATGGTGAAAGACTGAACACTTTACCTTATGATTGGGAATGAAACAAAGATGTACATTCTTCTTCTTCTTTTTTTAATGTTTATTTATTCTTGAGAGAGTGAGAGAGACAGAGCGTGAGTAGGGAAGAGGCAGAGAGAGAGGGAGACACAGAATCTTAAACAGGCTCACGGCCCTAAGCTGTCAGCACAGAGCCCAACGTGGGTCATGACCTGAGTCAAAGTCAGACTCTCAACCAACTGAGCCGCCCAGGTGCCCTTAAAGATGTACATTCTTACCACAACTGCTCAGCATAGCTCTGGAGGTCCTAACCAGTGTTATAAGGCAAGAAAAAGAAAGAAAATATATAAAAATTGAAAATTAAGAATAAAACTATTTATTTGAAGATAACATGATTTAATATATAGAAGACCCAAAGGAATCTATAAAACCACTACTATGACTAATAACAAGATTTACATGATACAGAAACAAGGTACAAAAATCAATTGTATTTCTATTTTTTATGTTTTTTTAATTTATTTTTGAGAGACAGAGAGAGACAGTGTGAGCAGGGGAGGGCCAGAGAGAGAAGGAGACACAGAATCCAAAGACAGGCTCCAGGCTCTGAGCTGTCAGCAGAGCCTGATGCAAAGCTCGAACTCAAGAACCGTGAGTTCATGACCTGAGCTAAAGTCAGACTCTTAACCGACTGAGCTACCCAGGCACCTCAAATCAATTATATTTCTAAATACTAGCAATGAATAATTAGAAAATAAAATTTAAAAAAAACAAAAATGCCAAAACAATTAAATACTTGAGGAAAATTTTCACAAAATATGACATGTACATTGAAAACTACAAAACATTGCTAAGAGGAATTTTAAAGATCTAAATAAATGGAAAGGTATATACCATGTTCATTGATCCAAAGACTCATTGTTGAGATGTCAATTCTCACACAAATTGATCTATAGATTCAATGCATTGGTCTACAGATTCTAACTAAAATCTCAGCAGGCTTCTCTTTTTTTTTTCTTTTTAATTGACATGCTTATTCGAAAGTTTATATGGAAATGAGAATATCCTAGAAGAGTCCAGACAGTTCTGAAAAACAACAAAGTTGGAAGATTTATATTACCTGGTTTCAAGTCTTAATATGGTATTGACATAAAAATCCATGGGAACAGAATACAGTCCAGAAATAGACAAATACACATATAGAATCCATTGAGTTTTTAGTTTCAAGGATAATGTAATGGGAAAAAAGATAGTCTTTTCAACACCTGTTGCTGGAACAATTGGATATTCATATAGAAAATTATGAACCTTGACCTATACCCTGTGCCATACACAAAAAATGAACTTGAATGGATTAGAGACCCAAGTATGAAAGTGGCAGCTACAAAGCTTATAGAAAAAGCTTCTAAATCAGGAAGTATCCTCATGACCTTAGGGCAGAAAAGGCACTAACCATAAAAGAAACATAAATAAACTATGCACTGCTCTGTTCTTCAAAGCACACAGTTAAAAAAGTCAATAGACAAACCAAAGACTAGAAGAAAATACTCACAATACGTATATCTGACAAAGGACTTATATTCAGAATATATAAAAACTCCTACAAATTGGTGCCTGGGGTGGCTCAGTCAGTTGAGCATCTGACTCTTGATTTCAGCTCAGGTCATGATCCCAAGGTTGTGGGATCGAGCCCCTCATCTGGCCCCTTGCTGAGCATGGAGCCTGCTTGGGATTCTCTCTCTCCCTTTACCCCTCTCCCCCACTTGCATGCCCTCTCTCTCTCTCTCTCAAAAAAAATAAACTCCTACAAATTAAAACCAAAAAGACAATGCAATAAAAAAAGACAAAAGACAAGAAAAATATTTCAAAAAGTAAATATCTGAGTACTCAGTAATCATGAGAACACCTGTCCCACACCATTTGTCATCAAGAGGTATGAACTAAAACCACAATGAGACAGACCATTCCACACACTTAAGTGGCTAAAATTTAAAAGACTGATGATACTCAGCGTTGGCAAGAGCATCTGGGACTCTCATTTATTTCTGGTTGGAGTGTGAAATGGTGCTATCACCTTGGAAAATTGTTTGACAGTTTTTAATAAAGTTAAACATACACTTATCATATGATATGGAAATTGAATTTCTAGGTATATATGCAATAGAAATCACACACACACACACACACACACACACACACACTTTATACATACACCCCACCTCAGAGCAGCCCAACATCCCTCTCTAGAGAATAAATAAACCATGGTATACAAACAAACAACAGAATACCACTCAGCAAGCCTGCTCCTGCTGCTATAAATAACAGACTTAACAGAAATTCATATCTCACAGCTCTGGAGTCGGGGAAGTTCAAGACCAAGATGCTGCAAAGGAGGCTTCTGAGGCCTCTTCTCTTGGCTTATAGGCAGTCCTCATCCTGCCCCGTGTTCACGTGACCTTTCCTCTGTGCCCGCACAGGGAGCCAGAGAGCAAGTTCTCTGGTGTCTCTCCTTTAAAAAATACTAATCCTACGGGATCAGGGCCCTAACCCTCAAATCACATTTAAACGTAATTATTTCCTTAAAGGTCCCATTTCCAAATATAGCCACATTTCAGGGGGTAGGCGTTAAAACTTCAACACATGAATCTGGGGCAGGGGGTGGGGTGAGTGGGACACAAATATTCTGGGCATCAGAGCGACAAAAAGGAAACTCCTGTTACTTGTGACAACATGGCTGAATATATATTTTTAATGATGATTCCAAAAACGTAAAGTTTAAGAAGAGACAAAATGAATTTAGGGTGTTAGAAATCGGAAGAATGATCACTTCTGTGTGGGTGGGGAGGGATTGATGGAAAGTGGCACGGGGAAATTTTTAGAGTGACAGAAAATTTTTAGAGTGATGGGGTGATGGGAACAGGTAATAAATACATTTGCCAAAACGCACAGGGGGGCGCATCTCAGAAGTGGCACATTTGTTGCCTGTAACTTACGGCTCAATAGAGTACATTTCTCTATATCAGCTCGTATGGATTTACCTCTATCTTTTTAGCAGCCACATAGTCTTCCATTTATGAATGTCATTCATTAAACTGTTTCCCCATTGATAGAGGTTTATAGACAGACTTCGAAGTTTTTGCCATGATGAGTCATGCTGAAGTGAACGTACTTAAAGGATAAACTCCTAAGTGAGGTTGTTACAGCCTTATCTTTGTAAAGATGAAGAATCTGAAAGAAATGACTAAATCACGGGGATAAAAGCTACAGCATAAGGTATATAGTCAATAAGCATCGTGTGGTGACAGATGGTGGCTACACTAATGGTGAGCACAGCCTAACATTATAGACCTGCTGATTCTCTATGTCGTCCACCTGAAACTAATGTAACATTGCCTGTCGGCTATACTTCAATTAGGAAGAGAGAGAGAATCTGAATCTCAGAAGCAAGAAGAGACCTCTCCAAGGCCCACTGTGATCACTCACTGCTATGGTTGCAGAACCTGGAAAGAAGAGTGTTGTGTTATTACGCAGAAATGCTGATGGGGCCTGGAGGCCTGCGCTGGGCTTCCTACCAGAATAATAGGAACCATTTACATGAATTCCTCTTCCTTCCTTATTTTCCAGTCATCCTGTGTGTCAATGCCTTCGGGCTGCCTTAATTGAACATTATCCAAAGCGAATTCCTGGGATCCCATAGTACCCTGGGCTTCATAATAATGTACCACCTGCTAACAGTTTATATGCATTATCTCATTTGATCCTCCCAACTCCATGAAGTGTCACTAATTCCATGACCATTGTATCAATGGGAAAACTAGGCTTCAACAGGTTAAGGGACTGGCCCAAGGTTACTCAGCTAAAAAGTGGAATCAACAGGTTTCAAACTCAGGTCACTGACCTAAAAGGCCTTACTCTTAACCATTCATCATACCACACTTCCTCTCAGGAACAATGTTTCAGGGTATGTTGCTGAGAAGGTTACATGAAATGGTTACAATGTTGATTACTGGCCTCTCAATGTTGCTTCCAAGCAGTTCATGCATTTTGATCTCTATCTTCCTGACGTCTGGCTCACAGTGGCGTCTAAAGGGCTTAGCACTGTGCCTCACACGTAGTGAGCACTCAGTCAGCGCTAATCATTATCATTCTTGGAACTCCATTAAGGTGTGTTGAGCAAGTAAACATTTGCGTGAGTGACTAATTATCTCAAGTATTCTTTTAGCAGACACACAACGAACATGGAGACAGCAGGCTGGGAGCCTCCTCTCCTGCCAAGCAGCTCCTCTGGACCCAACTGCACCATGAAGGCGTCGCCAACCCCCTCCTGTCCTTGTCTGCTCCCCCATGGGACACAGAAGCAGGAAGGGGGCCCAATTCAGTGCTGGACTTCAGCCTTGGTCTGTGCAGGCCCGGTGAGGGGCAGACTCTCAACACATTTGTGCGTGAAGGAAAGAGTCAGTTGATGCAGTGATGGAGGTGATGGTAGTGGTCGTGGGTAGTGGGATGTGTGTGTGTGTGTGTGTGTGTGTGTGTGTGTGTGTGTGACGCGCAGTGCCTCTTATTCCCCCTCACGGTGAAACCCTACTGGAAGTTGGGTGAGGTGTATGGGGGGTGCCTAATACAAAGCTTTAAGCAACATTACAGGGTACACGGAGGATGAACACAGGCCTAAGGGTAAGTCATGTACTCAAGGTCCAAGTACATCAGAAGGCCCTTGAGCCTCTGCTGTATCTTTCTCTTCTGTTGCCTCATGGTCATTGGAAGAATGGCCTGCAGCAGGAGGTAATCGGTTTAGGGGAAGAGCCTCAGCCCCACCAGCCAGGTGAGTCTGCTTTTCTTGACCCACACAGCTTGTGAGCCTCTCACCTGGATTCAGAGCGTCTGTCACGTTCTTAGCCAGTGACAGAATCCACTCAAGCATAGCGCTGAGTGCTGGTCTGAGCCCGGTTCTCCATTTGTTCACCTGGCTCCTGCTTCCCCCTGCCTGGCACCTTGGTAGGTTTCTGTCTTTGGCAGGAAGACCCGCCCCCTGCCATTCTCAGTCCAGCCCCTTGCTTGGAGAAGATCCCATCACAGGTGAGATTGGACTCTTTCAGCTCCTCTGCGCATGTGCTGACCCTACCCTCTTCTGGGCACAGGCAGGGAGCAGAGGGTAGCGCGTCCCAAGAGCCCAGTGAACTGAGGGAGCATCCAAAACACTTGCTCAGATCATGGTTTTTTTCCTACCTGGCCCCTGTCTTGCCTAGTTACCCTCATCTTCATTTTATGCCTCTAATATCTCTTGCTCTCATTTTGCAGTTAAATTTTCAGAGCCTTGCTCATTTAAGGCAGTTTTGATTTATGTTTCATGGTGATCCTTAAACTCAAAAGCGAAACTTGTTTGAAATGTCTGGTACTCTGTCATTACAGACACAATATAACAAGAAATATTTTCATATAAGACTTTACACTGAAAAGACAAATTGTTCTTGAGCTTAAATATACTTGCATGCTTTGAAAATATCAAGACAAAAAGATGGGAAAAAGGGAGCCAACAGATAAGATGCAGAGAGGAATAAGTGAGGATTCAACCAATAAAAGTTTCTGGAAAAAGAGGACAGAAAAAACAGAGGAGAGGAAATTATCAAAGAACTAATAATACAGGAAAAATTCTCAGAGGTGAAGGACACAAGATCAGAGCAAGGAATGAAACCAGGGCCACACCTGGGAACAACACAAAAATAATAGGTCCCCAAGGATAAAGAGAGGACCCTAAAAGCTGCCACTGAGGGTGCGGGTCCTTATAAAGTGGTAACAATGAGAATGGATCAAGATTTTCAATGGGAAAATCAATACAGAGGGCAATAGAGCATTACCTTCAAAGCTATAAGGGAATTTGATTTACAGCCTAAGATTCCACACCCAGTGCAATTATCAATCAAGTACAAAGGCAAAGATTTAATTTTTAAGTAATCTCTGCATCCAATGTGAGGCTCAAACTTACAACCTCGAGATCAAGAGTCGCATACTCTTCTGACTGAGCGGGCCAGATGCCCCTAAAAAAATTTCCAACATAACAGATTTGGAAATTTGGGGCACCTGGGCAGCTTGGTTGGTTAAGCCTCCAACTTTGGCTCAGGTTATGATCTGCTGATTCGTGAATTCAAGCCCTGCGTCAGGTTCTGTGCTGACAGCTCAGAGCCTGGAGCCTGCTTCAGATTCTGTGTCTCCTTCTGTCTCTGCCCCTCCCCCACTCACACTCTGTCTCTCTGTCTTTCAAAAATGAATAAATGTTAAAAAAAGATTTGGAAATTTTACCCACCACACACCTCCGCCTAGGATGTTACTTACTAATATGCTCTGGCAAAATAAGGGGGGAAAATCAAGAACCACCACCCAAATCTCAGTAAGTATGGGTTGAGTCCAGGAAAGTATGGGTTGAGTTCAGGAAATCAGTGAAAGGAAGCTCCCAGATGGTTACTGTCCAGAATGAAGCAAGATGACAGAAGGTTCTAGAAGGATGATCTTGGGGTTGGGGCGGGGAACTCAATAGAATGCCTAGTAGTATAGAAAGTCAGAAGGAATACCCTACAACCCAGCAATTGCACTACTAGGTATTTATCCAAGGGGTACAGGTGTGCTGTTTCGAAGGGGCACATGCACCCCAATGTTATAGCAGTGCTATTGACAATAGCCAAAGTATGGAAAGAGCCCAAATGTTCATCAACAGATGAATAGATAAAGAAGATGTGGTATATATATGTATGTACACACACACACACACACACACACACACACACACAAAATGGAATATTACTTGGCAATCAGAAAGAATGAAATCTTGCCATTTGCAACTATGTGGTTGGAACTGGAGAGTATTATGCTAAGCGAAATTAGTCAGAGAAAGACAAATATATGACTTTACTCATATGAGGAATTTAAGATACAAAATAGATGAACATAAGGGAAGGAAAGCAAAAATAATAGAAAAACAAGGAGAGGGACAAAACATAACAGCCTCTTAAATACAGAGAACAAACCCAGGGTTACGGGAGGGGGGATGGGTGAGGCATTAAGGAATCTACTCCTGAAATCATTGTTGCACTATATGCTAACTAACTTGGATGTAAACTAAAAAATAAATAATTTTTTAAATGTCAGGGGGAAATGGAGAATATGCTGAAAGTTAAACAGTGCAAGAAAGAAAGAAAAGCTATTTGAAATTCCAGCTCAAAGGAAAGTATTACTAGGAAGCAAGCATAAGCAGGAGTACCGTGAGCTGGGCAAAGAATCCGATGTGTATGTATGTGAGTGTCAATAATGCCAAAGTGGTTCTACTGATTTTAGAATCAGTCTTCAAGCCAAACATTGATTCCACTTATGGGACAGAATGAGGATGCCATTTATGCGACAGTGTAGAAGTAAAAGTGTGTATGCCGTGTGTTTCTTAAAGTGTCAGTCGTAGCCAAAATAGCGGTATAATTACGTTGGGAGAACGAGGAAGGGAGATGGAGGTGAGTGTATGTGAGCTAAGCCCTTCTCCAACAGAGCGGGAAGTCAGTGAATATAGCATTAAAACCAAAAATAAGGAAATAGCAGTGTCTACGGAGGGATATGCAGATAACAGAAGAAACAGCTCAGAAGGTGAGCGGTGGTTGCTCTGGGGATTGGAGGGGGGAAGCGATGGACTCTATTGCTTTGTCCTAAGAGTTTTAAATGAAACACAGTTGTATTCCATTAGTTTTATTTTTGAAGGGACGGGAGTGCGCTGTAAGTTTGAGCTTTCTAGAATACAGCGAGCAGTCGATGAGAAGGATGCAGGTGACTAGGGCCCAGACAGAAATCCAGGCCCCACTGGGTGTGTCAGGGGGGCGGTGGTGGGGCCAGCGGGGGCCCTTGATCCAGCTCGGGATGCAGGTCTGTGAGCGCGGATGGGTCGGCCGACGAGCCGGACGGACACCAGAGCCTCCAGGGAAAGAACCGCACCCCGAGTGGTTTCCGCCCCCAGCGTCCCGCAGAGCCAAGGGCCCTGAAGGCCAGGATTCAAATGCAGGCTGTCCCCAAACAGCCCTCTGCCACACCTATCTTTTAAAAGTCATATTCCTGCTGGAAAAACAACATAATGATGATTTTAAAGGAATGAGTTCCAATCAACCCACAGTCCTTCCCATGCCTGCACACTGTAATATTTTTTTCTGTGAGCCTTTCTAGTCTTTGTCTACATTATGTGATATTCTGCGTAGTTTTTTTAAATTTTTTTTTTATATTTGAGAGAGACACAGAGACAGAGAGTGAACAGGAGAGGGGCAGAGAGATGGAGACAGAATCCAAAGCAGGCTCCAGGCTCCGAGGTGTCAGCACAGGGCTCGACATGGGACTTGAACCCACGAGTCGTGAGATCACAGCCTGAACCGAAGTCAGACGCTCAAACGACTGAGCCACCCAGGTGCCCCTACCTTCTACGTAGTTCTGACCCTTGTGCACACACCCTTGTGAGAGGTAGTTCTACCTCTGTCATTGTCCATTTTCACAGCTGTGTGTCAGGCAGGATCACTTTCAATGAACAACAGCACCCAGGGTGAACAGTGCATCTTTATGCCAAGTATTTCCTTATTGTTTAATCTCCAATATACCTTTATATAAGGCTGATCCACTGACAGAACACTTTCTTAGCAACTGCCCAGCTTCTCAGGGTATAATAGGAGTGGGCATTATTATCTCCACTTTATAGATGGGGGAAACTGAGGTCCAGAGAGATCAAGCAAGCGTCCTTCCCGAGGTCATAGAAGCAGCGAGGACAAGGCCAAGTGAAAACTCCCTCCAGGTCTTTTGTCTCCAAGTTCAGCACTTCCTTCCACCACACGGCTCTGACGTTGGGCATCACTTGGTACATTCCCTCTCTCACAGGACGGTATTATTACCACCTCATCTTGCAGGTGAGGAAGCTGGGGCCCAGACAGGGGAGGTGACTTGCTAAGGTCATATGGCAGGGCCAGGAGTCAAACCCCGGCAAGCTGACTCGAAGCCAGATCTCTTTCCAATAATATATACAGCCCCCCAGGCCCCTAACCCCTGCCCCAGACTGAGGCAATCCACGTTCTTGCCCTCTTCCACTTGTTCTCATGTTTTAGCACGTGCTGGCGCTCAGGTCAGTGCCCTGTTGCTCACATTCACCTTAGGGGAACCCTTGGGCTGGCCCCAGGCAGCCAGGTACCGGAAAAGCTTGTTTTTTGGGCAGAATCGGTGGGTGGGATTTTGGTTTATTTTTCCATTTTCTTCCATATGGTTCATTGGTTTTGTGTGTGTGTGATAAAATAAACATAACATAAAGCTTACTATTTTAATTAGTTTTAAACATACAGGGGCCCCTGTGTGGCTTGGTTGGTCAAGTGTCCGACTCTTGATTTCAGCTCAGGTCATGATCTTGAGGTTCCTGGGATGGAGCCCCGTGTGCTCTCTCTCTCTCTCTGCCACCTTGCCCACTTGCATGCACACATACTCTCTCCCTCAAAATAAATAAACTTTAAAAGTATAAAATAAAAGATAAAATCTGAAAAAAAAAAGAGAAATATTGACACATTTCAACACGGGAACTATTGTGCTGAGTGAAAAAAGCCAGTCACAAACGGCCACATAGTGTAGGAGTCCATTTATATGAAAAGTCCAGAATAGGAAAATCTACAGAGACAGAAAGTAGATTAGTGGTCGTCTAGGGCTGCGGGGCACAGGGTAGGGGTGCATATGGGGGAGTAGGAGCAGGGATTTGTTTTTGAGATTATGAAAAATTGACTGCCGTGATAGTGTATCTACCTGTGAATATACTAAATATCATTGAATCCTACACTTTAAGTGGATGAATTATATGGTGTAGACATTATATCTCTATAAAGTTTAAAAAAAAAGGGGGGGCGCCTGGGTGGCTCAGTCAGTTAAGTGTCTGCCTTTAGCTCAGGTCGTGATCTCACAGCTCGTGAGTTTGAGCCCCGCATCAGGCTCTGTGCTGACAGCTCAGAGAAAGGAGCTTGCTTTGGATTCTGTGTCTCCCTCTGTCTCTGCCCCTCTCCTGCTCGTGCTCTGTCTCCCCTTCAAAAGTAGAAAATAAACATTAAAAAAAAGCAAAAAGAAAAGAGAAAGCATATGGGACCACAGTCTCCCAGAAGCCCCTTCTAATGCCCTTCACTTGTGGCCAAGAAGCTGCCCCACTCCGACCCCAAGCCTTTCCCTAAAGGAAAACATCTGACTCCACGTCTTGAGTGACGAGGGTGCAGGTCACTGCCAGGTCCCTGCAACGACAAGACTAGCCGGCTGCCAGGCGTTTTCACTTTGGGTGGGCGTCTCTTCAAGACACACCCTCACCGCGACACTGTGACAGAGACCATTGCGGCTGGGACAAGGCCGCCCTATTGTCCTTGAATCAGCAACAGGGGCCAGCGTGAGACAAAGGTGGGCTGTGATTTAGGAGCCCTCACTCCCCTTTTTGAGTTAGAAGAAGGCATCCCTGCCTCGGCCTGGAGGCAGTTGCTGGCCAAGGCGGATTCCTGAGGCCCTGGAGCCTGAGGCTTGCCCTTTAGGCTTAGAAAAAAAAGTTTAAAAAGTTCAGGGCTGAAAAAGCCGTTGGAGGACATCCAGAGAATGGCTTGGAGACTTCTAGATTTCATAGCCCCTTTCGTTTCAAAATATCTGGGAGCCTGAAAAGGTTGACAGCTTCTTATTTTGCTAAACTAAGACCATTTTTAAAATTAATATTCTTACTTGATTAAAAAATTTTTTTAATGTTTATTTAGTTTTGAGGGAGAGAGAGAGAGAGAGAGAGTTGAGCAGGAGAGGTTAGAGAGAGAGGGAGACACAGAATCTGAGGCAGGCTCCAGGCTCTGAGCTGTCAGCAGGGAGCCTAATATGTGGCTCAAACCCATGAGACGTAAGATAATGACCTGAGCTGAGGTCGGACACGTTAACCTACCGAGTCACCCAGGTGCCCCTGATTTTTTTTTTAATTGAGAAGACAGGATGTCAGAATAAAGAGAAGATGTTTAAATGGAATAAATTTAGCTTGACGCAAGCCTCACTACGTTTCTCCTTTCCCCTCCACTCACCAGTGGAAACTTGCCAAACACTAAGGAAAGCCTTATCTTGGAACAGGGATGGCTTTGGGGCTGGGGCTCTGGGCAGCACTCCCCACTCAGCACTTGAATCTTCGTGAAACAATCTCTAGAAACCACTTTCTTGATTGCTAGGGTTTTAGCACCACAGCTAGGGATTCAAATCCTGCCTTTTCTACTTCCTGGCTCTATACAGACTTCTGCAAGTATCTTACCTTCTCTGAGCCTCAGCTCCCTCATATTTCAAATAATGCTTATCTCACAGATATTTCTTGTGACAATTATTACAAAATAAAGGAAGAAAAATATGAGAGTCTTTGGCACTTAGTAGGTACTACATGGTTGTCTCCATGCCGCCTAATGGTGAAAAATAGTCTCCAAGATAATGCCTTCCATTTTCTTGGCACTTTAGTTGATAAAAAGTTCTTCCCTAAGTATAGCTAAAACTGCCTCCCTGAGTATCTATCCCTTGATCTCACACATGGGCTTTCGAGTCACAAGGAACAAATCCAATCTTTCTGCCACAACAGTTCCTTCTCAATCTTCCATTCTCTAGACTAAATACCCTGTTTCTGTCCATTGTTCCTCAGAGAAGTCCTCACCATCCTGCTTGTATCGGTCAGCTACTGCCCCAATAATGCCATGTAACAAATCTCTCAAAAAACTCAAAGGAAAAAAAAACCCCAAAAACTCAGTGGCACAGTACCTTGAGCTGATCCCGATGGGGCTTGGCTCCATGCTTCACATCCACTCCAGGTGTCTGTCTCTCATCTTCTTTGGACTCCCCCAGTCCTGTTCTTTCAATGACAAAGGGCAGAAGTGTAAGGGGATATATTCAATTGCATAGGCATATTTCTAGCCTGTGCTGCCTTCATGTACCATTGTCCAAAGCAAGTCCCAAGGTCACGCCCAAAATCAAAAGGCCATGGCAAGGGTATGGATGTGGAATACAGAGGGGTGAAAAATTGAGACAATAATTCCATCTCCCCACTGTGCACTTCCCCTTTGTGGTGTTGGCCTCAACCAATTTACACTCTTCTATGGTCTCTCCGGGATGGGGAGTAGGAAGCTTGGGAGGAGACACAAGTCTTGCAGGTCCCACCCCTGCCAGCCTCCCTGACCTTATCTCCTACCATTCTCTTCTTTGCTGTCCACACATTAGCCAGACTGGGTTTCTTTCATTCTCTTGAAGGCTCTAATATCGTTGCCACCTCAGGGCCTTTGCATACGCTAATTCTTACACCTTGCATGGAAAACTCTTTTCCTCCCAACCTCTTCCCCTGCTCCTAGTTTGAATTTCTTCTGACATTTAAAATAGAACTCACATGTCCTATCTTCAAAGAGATGGTTTCCTGACTGCCCGATCCAATTCAGTCTCCCCCTGTTGCTCTCTAGCAAAAGGGTGTTGTTTGCTTTCATCTTAGTACTACACCTGGCTTTGCAATTATTTGTTTGTTTGTTTGCTGTTTGTTTTATTTTGGGTTCCCCCCGACTTGACTTCAAGTTCATGAAGGTGAAGACCAAGTCTGGTTTGCTCACTGTTGTGTCTCTAGTGCCCACCACAGGCCCAACACATAGTAGATGCTTAATGCCTGTTTACTGAGTGAAGGAATGTAGGACTCATGCAAGGAAATAAATGAACAGAGGATTTCATCAGGTCTCATTCTCTTTCCCTCTGCTCCATGACAAAAGGCAAAGGAGAAAAGGAAGCTCATCTTGGAGCACAGCCTGGAGAAGGCTCCTAATCTTTTCTTAGGTGCGTGGCCTTTGCCATCACTGCCTGACTATTTTTTGATGAAGATTTACTTCCACGACTCATCTTGCTTAGACATCTACTCGGGAATTCATGCTCTCTGACCACATCTGTCCAGGTAGGTGACCAGATGTGCGCCAGGTGGCTTGTGATCACAAACATGCCACCAATAATTCACCAGCAGGATGACTAGCAAGGGTTGGCCTAAGAAAATACAGATAAATGGAGGTCCGTGACACCAAGCCTCTGCTTGAGGGGTGGAGATGTTTGGGGTCCAATGGCAGTGCTACTGTTCTATCCACCAAAGACCAGTCCAGCTTGGTCTTCCAGAGCCTTCTCTCTCCTCCCATGCAGCCTTTTAGTCAGACCTTGTCCTCCATCACCCCCACAAACCACTGAACAAAGGACGAGGTTTGGTATTTTCTGTCTGTGGCTCTTGGAAAACATTTGCACCTGCTTGAGAAAGCCCTCTGCATCTTAGAGAAGCTAGAACAACCTGAGCCAGAGAGTCAAGTTTCTGAGTCGGTGTCCTCCCCTGACAAATGGCCACAACCACACTCAGCAAGCAGCGGTGAGGACTGGTGGAGACAAGATGACAATAAAGTGCTTCCCAAACTGTGCTAGACAATTCAGATGTTCGTGCAATTATTTTCTTTTTTCAGTCAAGCAGGATTGTGTTGTGGTGCACAAAGGGTTAAGGATTCAGGAACCAAAAATTCTTTCCAGAACAGAAGAAAAGATAAAAATAATGCCCACTTCTCCATGCACTTGAAGGGCAGATTGCTTAGGACGGGATTGCAATCGGGTCTCCAAGTGGGAGAAATGATTGCCATCCTCATCAATATTACTGCCGGCTGAGTCTACATGGAACTCGATCAGGTAATTGAGGTCCCAAATTTAGTTTTTATCCAGACATCAAGATTAATAGGAATGGCTTCTGGGAATTAACTCTTCGTAGCTTTCTAAGGCACAATGCACTTAGGACTTGACATTAACATTTTGGACCTGAACAGGTGGAAGGCAAAGATCTATTGTCCGGTTTCACTAGCCTAAATGTCAAAAAGGTCAAGGTCATTGGATTCCTATAGAGTTGTCAGTGCTGGTTTGATCCAGGGAAGTTCAGCTCCCTGAACCCCTAGACAGCCACTTCTAAGAGGTTGTTGTAGGTCAAGAGGACCCCTGGAAGAAAGAACAATCCACCTTAGATGTGATGGAAACAACAACAGCAAACCACCAACACATCGACACACAAAACATGCAGCAGTATTGCTCTGCTGTTGTTAGGGCTATACCATTTATATCATTAATTCAGTAAATATTTAGTAGATCGTTATCATGTGGCCAGTACCATATTAACAGAGAAAGAAAACTTACATGACCATCTCAATAGATACAGAAAAACCCTCTGAAAAAACAATCTACCACTCTTTCATGATAAAAACACTTAAACTAAAAGGAAACTTAAAACGGCATCTATGAAAAACTCTTGGCTAACATCACACTTAGACCGATGTTTTCTCCCCTAAGAGCAGGAAATAGACAAGGAAGTTCATTCTTACAACTTCTGTTCAATGTTGTAGCCAGGAAGTTCTAGCCTGTTCTTGCAATTAGGCAAGTGGGGAGGGGTGGGGGAAAGGCACCACTTTGGAAAGGAAGAATTAAAACTATCTCTATTTATAGATGACATGATCTTACATGTAGAAAAATGCTAAAGAATTGACACACACCAAAAAAAAACCAAACCCCGATTACAGCTAATAAACAAAGTCAGCAAAGTTTCAGGATCGATATATGTAATCAACTGTACTTCTACACACTAGCAATGAACAATCCAAAATGGGAAATTAAGACACTTCATTCACAATAGCATCAACAAAAACAAAAGACTTAGGAATAAATTAAACCAAAAAAGTGCAAGACTTCTATACTGAGAACCACGAAATGTTGTTGAAAGAAATTCAAGAAAACTTGAACAAATGGAAAGACATCTTGTGTTTGTGAATCAGAACACTTATTATTGCTAAGATAGAAATACTCTCCAAACTGACCTTCAGAGCAATCTCTATCAAAATTCCATCTGCCTTCTTTACAGAAATGGACAAGCTTATCCTAAAATTCATATGGAATTGTAAGAGGCCCCAAATGGCCTAAACAGTCTTGAAAAAATGAAGTGGGAGATCTTATACTTCTTTATTACTACAAAGCTAACCCAAATACGGTGGTACCAACATAAGGACATGTATAGATAGATCGATCGATGAAATAGAATTGAGTATCCAGAAATAAACGCATCTTTTTATTTATGCTCGACTGATTTTTGACAAAGGAGTCAAGACCACTCAACAGTGAAAGAATAGTCTTTTTGCTGCTGTACAACTGGATATCCACATGCAAAAGAAAAAAGTTGAATGCCTACCTCACACCATACACAAAAGTTAATTCTAAGTGGATCAAAGACCTAAATGTAAGAACTAAAACTACTGAACTCTTAGAAGAAAACAGGGGTGTAAATTTTTGTGTCCTTGGATTAGGCGACAGCTTTTATTTATTTATTTTTATAATTATTTTTAAGCATGTTATTTTAAATATTTATTTTTGAGAGAGAGAGAGAGCATATGAGCAGGAGGAGGGGTAGAGAGAGGGAGACAAAGGATCCCAAGCAGACTCCACATGAACTCATGAGCTGCGAGATCATGACCTGAGAAGAAGTCAGATACTTAACTGACTGAGCCACCCATGTGCCCCTTTTTTTAATTTTAGAGACAGAAAGTGTGCGGGAGAGAGTGGAAGAAGGAGAGAAAGAATCTCAAGCAGGCTGCACACTCAGCGCTGAGCCCGATGTGGGGATCCCACAACCTTGGGATCATGACCCGCACCAAAATCAAGAGTTGGACACCCAACCAAATGAGCTGACCAGGCAGCCCTATGCAACAGTTTTTAAATAAAACACCCAAAGCACAAGCACTGAAGAAACCCTAGATAAATGAAACTTCATCAAAATTGAAAACTTTGGTGCATCGAATGACATTATCAAAATATTGAAAGACAATCCATAGAGTAGAGAAAGTATTTGTAAATCATGTATCTGTAAAGATCTAGTATCCAGAATATATGAAGAACCCTTATATCTTAGCAACAAAAAGATAATCCCATTTTTTAAAAATGAACAAAGGACTTAAATAGACATTTCTCCAAAGAATATATGCAAATGGTCAACCAGCACATGAAAAGATGTTCAATATCATTAGTCATTAGAGAAATGAAAATTAAAACCTTGAGGGACCCCTTCACACCCACAACAATGGCTATAATCAAAAAGACAAAAAATAACGAATATTGGCGAGGACAAGGAGAAATTGGTACCTCAGACATCACTCACTGGTGGGAATAAAAAATGGTTCAACCACTGTAAGAAATAATTTGGCAGTTCCTCAAAAAGGTAAATATAGAATTGCTGCCGTGTATGCCTGCAATTTCATTCCTTGGTATATACCCAAAAGAATTGATAATTGGTGTTCAAAACATTTGCATACAAATGTTTATAGCAGCACTAGTCACGATAGCCAAGGGTGGAAACAACTCATCTGTCCATCAACTGATGAACGGACAATCAAGACGTGGCATATCCATGGAACGGAACAGTGCCCCACCGTAAAAAGCAAATGGCGTGCTGATACATACTACAACATGGACAAACCTTGAAATTTGCTAAGTGAAAGAAACCAGACATAAAGGCTGTATATCATATAATTCCATTTATATGAAATGGCCAGAATAGGTAAATCTGTAGAGACAAAGTAGATTAGTGTTTGCCAGGGGTTGGGGAAAGAGAAAATGCAGGATGAGTGTTTAAGGATTACGGGGTTTCTTTTGGGGATAATGATTATGTTCTGAAGTTGGATAGAGGTGATGGCTGCACAACGTTGAACAAAGATCACTGAAATGTACATTTAAACACGGTTTAAATGGTGAATTTATGTGATGTGAATTTTATCTCGGTTCCTTCTCTTTTTATTGTTTGACTCTTTGTTTTAAATTGAAGTATAGTTGACACACATCGTTACATTAGTTTCAGGAGCACAGCTTAATGATTCAACAACTCTGTGCTTATGCTTTGCTCACCACAAATATAGCGACCATTTGTCACCATGTAACACTATTGCAGTACCAGCGACCGTATTCTGTATGCTGTGCCTTTTATCCTCGGGACTCATTCATTCCATAACCGGAAGCCTGTACCTCCCACTCTTCACCCCTTTAGCCCACCCTTCCACCCTCCTCCCCTCTGGCAACCACCAGTTTGTTTTCTGTATTTCTGGGTCTGTTTCTACTTTTGTTTGTTTCTTCGTTCATTTGTTTTGTTTTTTAGATTCTGCATATAAGTGAAACCATATGGCATTTTTCTTTCTCTGACGTACTTCACTTAGCATAATACCTTCTTGGTCCATGCATGTTATAAGTGGCAAGATCTCATTCTTTATGGTTGAGTTCTATTCATTGTTGGATTTACACCACATCTTCTTTATCCATTCCACTGTCGATGGACACTAAGGTTGCTCCCATATCTTGGCTATTGTCAGTAATGCTGCAATAAATGTAGGGGTGATTTCTTCTCTTTTTAATAAAAAAAATGATGGGTCCAAATGTTTGCTGATGGCATCAGTTTTGCCAACAATAAAAGGAATCAAAGTCTTCACTCCCTGCTATGAACATCTTGAGACCCCTCTTTTATATGGTTTTTTTAATGTTTTTTATTTATTTTTGAGAGAGAGAGAAACAGCATGAGCAGGGGAGGGTCAGAGAGAGAAGGAGTCACAGAATCTGAAGCAGGCTCCAGGCTCTGTGCTGACAGAGCCTGACGCAGGGCTCGAACTCACGAACCATGAGATCATGACCTGAGCCAAAGTTGGACGCTTAACCGACTGAGCCACCCAGGTGCCCCGAGGCACCTCTTTTCACCATCATGACTTTGATCACATATGGCTCTTTTCACAAGGTTTGTAAGGTTTATGAGGACAGGGACAGACTGTGAATCCCATCAATCTATAACAGTGCCAAGAAAACTCTGAAAACAGTTGGACCTTAAAACTTAGAGAAGCAACAGAGACAGCCCATCAACAACTGACCCGGGGAGAAAATGGGCCACCTTAACTCTTATCCAAATCTAGTGGTGGCTCTTAGCATAACAACATGAACAGAAATAAGGAACTTCCCAAAATCACAGGATAGCACAGAAAAACAATCTGAATTTCTTCTTCCTTCCCTCCTCCAAATTCTGAGGCATCAAGGCTGAAAAAAGAAAGCATCCCTAGGCAGGTGTAATGAATGCCAAGGTTACCGAAGGGAAATCACGTTGATTATTGAAATATAAAGATCCATCCACTCAAAGCACTGGGAGCTGTTAGAAGCAGAATGAACCATTTCCATGGAGGAATCAGGCAGCCTTTCAGGGGTTATGATGACAGTTTGGAATGCTCATTTCAGAGCAAGTAGGAAAAAAATAAAAGCCAACACTATACTTCATCACCTGACATTGTCACCCTTTTCTCTGGGCTTGGCTGAGCCCCACTCTCGGATTCTCAGACACTTAGCTCATCTTTTTTCCTGCACCACAGCGAAGACACATCTTGGGGTAGGGAGGAGAGTTTCAGCCATATCAAGATCACTAGCCGCTTGCCAGCCAGTGACCCTTCCTGTTCTGTGCCTGGGGTCCATCTTACCACCTCTTGCCGTTAACCAAACATATGTGTCCCTGGGGCTTTGCTGAAGCTGTGCCCTCTTCCAAGTGGTCCCGAGTGGCTGACCCCTATTCCTCCATCAGGACTCAGCTGAGAGTTCCTCTTCCAGATCCCAAGCTGGGTGAGACCTTCTCCATCCTCACAGCCTCCTGGGACCACCTCCATCAAAACCTGCCACTGCCCCCTGCCTTTTCCTCACCAGACTGTGAGCACCTTGAAGGTAAAGGAACTCAGAGTTGACTGCCTTTATTTAAATGGATAACTGAAGGGCACCTGGGTGGCTCAGTCGGTTAAGCATCTGACTTTGGCTCAGGTCATGATCTCATGGTTCATGAGTTGAGCCCTGCATGGGGCTCTGTGCTGACAGCCCAGAGCCTGGAGCCTGCTTCGGATTCTGTGTCTCCTTCCGTCTCTGCCCCTCCCCCGTGCACGCGCACACAGGCTCTCTCTCTCATAAATAAACATTAATTTTTTAAATTTAATAAATAAATACATAAATGGGTAGCTGAGTAAACCCTGCAGAACATGTTTCTTCGTCTATAAAAGAATGGGGTTGGACGAGATCATTGTGAAGCCAGCCCTCATGCCTTTCTGGCCCACACTCTATTGACTGTATTTAAGCAAGCATTTTAAAATTGGAAAGTTTATGTTAAATTCTTGATTTCCGTCTTGTCTAGGAAACCCAGGCGGTTTGGCAGCACAGGGCCCATCTCTGGATGGAACGAACAGCTGCTATGTCTAGGTGGCACACACACTTTGGTAGGCATTGAACTTGAGTTTCCTGGTCTGGATGCCTTCTCCCGCTCCAAGTCCGAGGCTCTACCATTCCATCCTCCTCTTCCTCCTACAGCCAATCATCACTGTTATCTTTTTTTTTTAATCTTGGTGAGAGTCAATTAATTGAGAGATTTAACTTTCCTTGTTTTGGTTTGTTACTTTTCTTGCATTGCAAGACAGTGGCCACAAGGGGCGCCTGCGTGGCTCAATCTTTTAAGCATCTGACTTCAGCTCAGGTCGTGATCTTGTAGTTCCTGGGTTTGAGCCCCGTGTCCGGCTCTGTGCTGACAGTTCAGAGCCTGGAGCCTGCTTTGGATTCTATGTCTCCCTCTCTCTTTGCTCCCTCCCCTACTCACGCTCTGTCTCTCTGTCTCTCAAAAGTAAATAAACATTAAAAAATTAAAAAAAAAAAAAAGACAGTGGCCACGAGTCTCCCCCGTTAACTGCTCATTAATCACCAGATAGAGTTAGCCATCCTCAGAAACAATGCCAGGTTTCTGAAAAGCACTATCGCTTTTAGGTTAGTCAGCGCACCCTCCTCTCTCACAGCACTGAACGGGGAATAGCCACGTCTAATTTCAAAAGCACATTTCAAAGGTAATCCAACTGAATGCAAACTTCTTAAAAGTACATCAAATGCTTGGGCAAATCCTACCTATATATAACCACTTAAGCAATTTCAAATACACTTCCGTTTTATTATTATGCAAGGACTTTGGTCATAAAACACGCTCCTGCCAACTTACGTGAAATCACCACGGATTTTTATTTATAAGAAAATGCCGGTTGCAAAGTGGACCTGTCATCAGCTTCTCAATGGCTTTCCATCTGGTGTCCCCACCAACGTGCTGGCCTCAGTCAGTCCTCACGAAGGTGAACAACACCGAGCCCAGAGAGGACACTCAATTAGCATCTAGCTGGGCCTGAGCAGATTGGCTCCCGAGGCTGGGGATTTTGAGCTTGAAAGCAGAAGGTATTATGTTTCTGTATATTAGTGAAAAGGGACCGTTATTTCCTGCCAAAACCTGCTATTCCTCTTGTATTCCCTATTGACAGACTTCAGAGCAGTGGTTCTCATCCCTGGCAGCACATTGGAAACACCTTGGGGGCGTTTTTTAAAAAAATGCCAAAGTTTGGACACCACTACAGATCAACTGAGTCAGACTTTCGGAGCCGGAAGCGAGCTGGCATCAGAATGTTTAAGTGCTCAGGGGACTCCAATGCACAGCCAGGGTTGAAAACCAGTGCTTTATGGGGATGCAGGGTTTCCCGAAGTGTGGTCCCTGGATCAACAGTGTGAGCGTCACTCAGGAACTTGTTAGAAATGCAGATTCTTGGCACCCCTGGGTGGCTCAGTCGGTTAAGCATCGGACCTCAGCTCAGGTCATGATCTCACAGTCTGTGGGTTCGAGCCCTGCATCAGGCTCTGTGCTGACAGCTCAGAGCCTGGAGCCTGCTTCAGATTCTGTGTCTCCCTCTCTCTCTGCCCTCCCTCACTTGCGCGCTCTCTCTCTCTCTCTCGCTCTCTCTCTCTCTCTCTTTCAAAATAAAATAAAGACATACAAAATTTTAAAAAAAGAAATGCAGATTCTTGGGTCCTACCCCAAACCTAGTGAAGGTAGAGGCCAGTAATCTGCAATCCGTAGTTTAACAAAGTGCCCAGGTGACTTTAACATACACTGCAGTTTAAGGGCATTGAATTCAGTCAGGCTTGGGTTTCCCTCCCAAATCCACCGCTTACTGACTCTGTGATCTGAGGCGAGCACTTTCCTCCATGGGGCTCAGTTTTCACATATATAAAACGGGTGTAACAAGGAATTAAATTGGACAATGCGCCAAAGGCACTTAATATACTATCCAGCACAGAACCGGCTAATGTTATCCAGGTTCCCAGCCCAGGATGTCTCCCCCTACTTTTCTTCCCACTACACCACCTCCCACAATCCTTGACCAAGTCCATCCATCCTGCTCCCTTAACAGTTCCTCCCTTCTCCTCCCGCCCTCTCACCACCGCCTTCAAGTCCACCTGCTCCTCACCCCCAACGGAGCAAGATTCAAGGGCTGAGAACAGAAATGAGAAGACAAAGGGAAGCCCTCCCTCCCCGCCCCCCCCACCCCCCAGACATGAGTCTGCTTCTGAGGAAGAGAGTGAGCCCCTGCCGGTCAACTGTGCCAGTCTTTTCTTCTCCTATGAGTTCATGTTGGGTGACAAGTTTGGCCCTGAAAATTTGAGTAAACCCTTGAGTCTATAGACCTGCCGTCTCCGCGGCACAGTGAGTCCCAGCGCTCCTGTGTCATCTGTCAGCGCGCGAGGCACCCTTGAGACCTACTGAAAATATCTCCTGATCGGTCCGCAGGGGCTGCCCCTAAGAAGCAAGGATACCGCGTCAAAGAACTTGGCCATGGAGCTTCAGTTTCTTAACGAGGCCGGATCAGTGTGTCCGGAAGCAGCACCTTGGGCTGGGCCCTCACGTCTCCTCCTTGAAGGGTATGATTGCCCATAGAGAGAAACCGCCCCTCACTTGTCCTGCTAGGGTGACTGTTCCCAAATTGTCCCCCTAGGCAACAGTCACATGGATGGAATAAGGAAGAGCAGGGCATTGGATCCAGAGGCTTGAAGGATATGGCTTGTCCCAACCCCAGTGGGTTCATTACTGTTCCTCAGGCTCTCCAGGCACACTCCTGCCCTCGGGCATCCCTGCTGGCCCCTGTCGCTGCCTGGCTCTCACATCCCCCCCGGGAACCCACAGAGTGCCTCCTCATCTTCACATTTTTGTTCAAATGTCACCTTTTCACTGAGCCCCAACTCGACCATCCTACTCAGAATTGCAGACCAGAAACCCCCACCTCGCACCCTCTGTGTCTCCCTCCCCCGCTCTGTTCATCTACCATCTTCCAGCTCAGGGCCCCTTAAACCTGAGTGGTGTCAAAATCATCTGGACGGCTTGTTGAAGAAAACACAGACCTGCGGGGCCCCCTCCTAGCAAGTTCTCAAGGTGACACTGCTGCTGCCTGCCCAGGGACCTCACTTTGAGAACCGCTGTGCTACCATACCGCATGCCGGCTAGAATGTAACCCCTGAGGGCAGGGGACTCGCCTGGAGAGTATGGTCTTGGGAGTCAGACAGCCCAGAGCCCCAGGCCTAAGCCCGCCGCTTCCTAGCTGTGACCTTAGTCTGTGTCACCTCTTAGAGCCTCCGTTTCCTTGTTTGTAAAGTGCATAGAATTAGGACTGGCTACCAGATTTGCAGGGTCTGGTGTCAAATGGCACTTGTTAAAAAATTATTAGGAATTTCAAGGTGTGGACTGCAGAGTATCGAACTGAGGGCCGGTCTCCTTCTGAGCACGGGGCCGCGTGTGACTACCCTCATGGCAACGCCAGGGACGCTGGGCCCGGGAGTGATAACGCGTAGTATCTATGTCATTGGGTTGTTGTGAAGACCAAATAGGAAAAGGTACGTGGAAATACCTTACACAGCTCCTGGCATATAATAGGTACTAAAAAAAATGTTAATGAATCTCTCCCCCTTACGTGTTACCTTCCTCTTCCGCCCATCTGTTGCCTCTCAGGATAAGTTTTCTTGGCTCCCGTGTTGCAGTCCTCACCCTGGAGCTCGGTCCCGCTGGGAAATAACAGCAAAGCCCAGCCTCACCCACTACGCAGCCTTGGCCTGCTGCAGCTGCTGGCTCAGCTGTTGCTGGAAGTGGGGGCCATGGCCCCCTGCCTAAGAGCCTTCGTGGCCTGCATGGGCCAAGGGGGAGGTTCTGGGAGGAGCAGGCTAGGCGCAGGAGGGAGCACAGACCCTGACACCCGAAGCTGCTCTCCGTAGCTGGATGAGGAACAGAGGCGCAGTCGGGGGCTCCCCGGGCTCTTGACCTCCCACATGAGTGAGCCCCACACAGGGCTGGCGGCTGCCTCCTCCCACCCACCTGAGGGGACAAAGAGGGACAATTATCTTTGAAACTGGAAAGCATGCTTTCTATCACTTTACTGTTAGCTCCTTTCACAGACCCTAAAATAATCAGACCTGGCAGAAATGACCGGCAGCTCTGTGGGTGTGGGGCGGGGAGGGGGTGGGGGTGGGAGGCGGGGTAGAGCAAGAGCCCACCCCCACGTACCGCCCTGAAGACTCTAGAGCCCTCATACCCAACCTAGCTGAAAGCCAGGGTCAAGGGCCTTGCCCACATCAGGCCACTGCAAACCAAGGCAAGACATTGAGCTTCTCGTAGCACACACGACAGAACTAGAGCAGGGGTGAGCGAGACGGGGCGGGGCCAGGAGCGGGGCCAGGTGTCTCCTGTTTTCAGCACGTTCCAACTATGAAAACTTACAGGGGCGCCTGGGTGGCTCAGCTAGTTTGGTTGAGCATCCAACATCAGCTCAGGTCATGATCTCAGGTTCGCGGGTTTGAGCCCCACGTCGGGCTCTGTGCTGACAGCTAGGAGCCTGGAGCCTGCTTCGGATTCTGGGTCTACCTCTCTCTGCCCCTCCACTGCTCACACTCTGTCTCTCAAAAATAAATTAAAATGTTTTAAAACTTTTTAAAAATAAATAAAACTTACAGGTTTACACACAAGAAAAGATAGGGTCACATTTTCCAATAGCCTCCCCCAAACATCTCCTTTTAGATTTTTTTTTTTAAGTCAGGTCTCCTGGTAAGTAATGTACTTCAATTTACAAGGCATCCACTGTGCTTAGTCTTTTAGAAAGAGCAATGCCTGTTCCAGCAAGTAGCGTTCCCATGCACACGTGGGCACCTGTGTGCGCACACACCAGCCTGCACGTGCATGTGTAAAGCTTATAGTAACAGAGGCTCCACTTTTTGTTTCCCCGCCATGCTGGGCAGTCTGGTTCCAGTCCTGCTCTGGCACTCACTAGCTAGGTGACCCTGCACTAGTTACTTATCTCTCTGCTCTGCCTTTTTTCTTCTTTTGTCCGTGGAGTCATGAAGATGAGCAATAATGAATATTAATGAGGTGCCTTGTTAATAATAACAAATTTGCAAGGTTGTTAGAACGGCCAGGGCGAATATACCTAGTGTGCAGGAGCTGCCCCAGAAATGTCCCCTGAAAGGAGGCGAGGACCCTGAGTTAGACACCGAGACCCAGCAGTGAGAAGTTGTAACTCGGGGTCTCTCGCTGCCCCCTCCGACCTGCTCTCTCTTTGTCTGTTTGACTGTCTTTTTCATGACCTCTTTGACAGAATGGTGGAATGGGGAGTTTCCCCCACACACCACTGCCTGGTGGCCAAAGGATGGTGACCGAAGTCTGAGGTATGACAGTGTAATGGTTGACGTCATGTGTCAAACCAATGGATGGGGCTGAGGGGTGCCGAGATAGCCCGCTATGTCTGGGTGAGTCCATGAGGGAGTTTCTGGAAGAGATGTAGCATTTGAATCAGTAGGTTGAGTAAGGATCACCCTCTCCATTGCGGGCGGGCATCATCAGACCCGCCGGTGGCCTGAACAAAACAAGTCAGGGGAAGAGTGGATTTGCTCTCTTTGCCTGAGTTAGGACATGCGCGTGCTGCCCTCACACATGGGTGCTGGTTCTTGGGGCTCCAGATCCTCCAAATATCGCATTCACAAGGTAACACTAAAATGACCAAAGGAAGATGGCAGGCATCCTGCATCTTCAAATGTGTATCCATACGCCTGTGCTGCAGTGGGTACAGCCACTTGCAAAAACTGGAGGGCAGAGTCTTCCAGAGCAGGACACGCACACCCCCGATCCAAGGGAAGTGAGGATGCACGGGCAGGAGAACATTGTCTCGGTCTGTTCAGTTGCTATAACAGAAGCACCAGAGACTGGGTGGCTTACAAACAGCGGAAATTGATTTCTGACCATTCTGGAGGCCGGGAAGCCCGATATCAAGGTGCTGGCAGATTCCCTGTCTGGAGAGCCTGTCTCCTGGTTCAAAGATGGCGGTGTTCTCACAGCGTCCTCACGTGGTGGAGGCACAAGGGAGCCCTCTGGGGTCTCCTTCCTAAGGGCGCTAATCCCATTCATGAGGGCTCCCCCGTCATGACCTAACCACCTCCCCCAAGCCCTCCCCCCAATTCCACTACACAAAGGCTTGGGTTCCAACATAGAATTCTGGGGGGACACAAACATTCCGTCTATTGTAAATGTTCCTAACAGTTTGTTCCTAATAGCCCCAAACTGGAAATAACTCAGATGTTCATCGGAGAGAATGGGTAAATGATGGTACATATTCATTCGATGGAATTCTGTGCAACAAGAACAAAAGCGAATCGCTGTTACATGCAAAACCATAGATGATTTTGGACCTTACATTGGGTGAAAGAAGACAGACTCAAAAAAAAATATGCACTGTATTATTCCATTTGTATGAAATTCAAGAATAGTTGGGTGCTTGGGTGGCTCAGTCGATTAAGCGTCCAACTTCAGCTCAGGTCATGATCTCGCAGTTCATGAGTTCGAGGCTTGCATTGGGCTCTGTGCTGACAGCTAGAAGCCTGGAGCCTGCTATGGATTCTGTCTCCCCTTTTCTCTGCCCCTCCTCCATTTTCTCTCTCTCAAAAATAAATAAACATTAAAAAAAAGAAGAAGAGGCAAAACCAACCCCTGGTGATAGGAGTCATAACAGTGGTTACCTCTTGGGGGTGTTGACTTCAAAGGAGCACGTGAGACACTTCCGGGGGCTGTGCCTGTCCTGATCTGGGTGATGGTACGGACAGTGGACACAGGTTAAAACCATCAAGCTGTGTACCTGTGATTAGTGCACTTTACACATACTTTACCGTATGTGTGTTAGATGTCATTAAAACGAAGAAAAATAATTATATTCTTTTACCAGACTCCACTGTGTGTGTGAACTACAAATGAATGAATCCAGTTACTGTCTTGGTAAAGCACACTTACTTTTCGTGCCAATGGCCTTAATTTTAAACACGTACACATTCGAAATATGCCATGATTTTTGCCACCTGTTTTGACATTGCTTTGTTGTTTAATAAGCCAAAATGAAAGAAAAGCAGCAGTGGTCTGCCCCTCTCTGAGCTTCTGGAGGCCACATCATGGACGCAACCACAGGACGAATAAAGTCCGTCCCCGCCCCCAGCGCCCAGCCTGGAGATGCAGTGGGGTTTGGCCATGTGCCCACATGGGGGCGCTGATGAAGCAGGCGGGAGGCCTCAGGGTGTCCAGTCCAGGCACTGAGCACTGGCCAGGCTTTCTAAAGCCCAGTCAGTGCTGGTCCTTTCTACAGCCTTCAGGGCATCCTACGCCACACCTCTGTGAGGACACAGCCTGGGAAAGAGGCACAGGAGCCAGAAAATGCCAGCAAACTGCCCAAAGCAGGTGGTCCAGGCTGACTTCCTGGGAGTGTTTTGTGTGCTGTCACTCAGGACCCCACAATTCGTTAATACTCTGTGACAGCAGAGTATTAACCAATTGTGTATTAAAATTCTTTTTTAAATTAGAGAGAGAGAGCGAGAATGAGCATGAGCCAGGGAAAGGGAAAGGGGCAGAAGAAGGGAGAGAATCTCAAGCAGGTTCTAAGCCCAGCACAGAACCCAACAGAACTCAATCCCATGACCATGAGGTCACTACCTGAGCCGAGATCAAGAGTCGGACGCTCAACCAACTGAGCCACCCAGGTGCCCCTTGAAACTCTTAATAATTATCAGACAGGGGGCCTCACATTTTCATTCCTACCACCCCCTGCTGATTCAAAGGCCAGTCCCAGAAGTAGCAGAGTCTGGGGCTAACAACCCAGTGTCCAGCATTGAGGTCCAGTCCCCACTCTGCCCCTTGCTGGCCGGGGTCCCCAAGCCACACTGTTTAACACCTGTGCCTCGGCTCCTCGTCTGTAATGTGGGGGTGACGGCAAGACTCCTTCAGGAGGTGTTAGGGGAATTAAATCAGCCTGCTGCAGCGGGCTGGCACATTACAAGTGCTTAGTAAAGAGATGTGATTGGCATTAAGATGATTGAGGGCCGATTATTGAGGCCGTGGTCTTGCCTGGACCTGCCTCAGAAATGCCTTTTCTAAAGGCAGGAGCCAAAGAAAGAAGCTTTGGGATTAACTCTTCCAAAATAGCAAATGTTCTCTCTTCGGTATTAGGTCTAACACCAGCTGCATTATTACACCCCAGGAGAAATGTGTCCTCATCAAGTCACAAAAGCCTGGTTTCAACCTGCAGGGAGAACAAAAAATAGTCTGAAATCCTGAAAAAGCCAATAGCATCAGGTACACGCTATCCAGTCCATCTTTGATTTGGGGGTTCACTGAAGCATGGCTGACGTGTGGTTATCTCGGGTCCTATGTGTCGCTTCTGTAAATAGACTTTTGTTAAAAAAAAAATTGACTGACTTGGAAAAAACGAAAGAAACAGAAGGAGCAGCGAGGCTACTTTTTCTCTATATCCTTCCCCAGAAAAGTGACAGGTCTGAGAACTCGGGGGATGCTGGCTGTTCACACAATAATTAACCTCTTGTAGCCTCCTTTCTGCCCTGTCCACAGCGGAGATTAGGAATGCAGATGCTGGAGTCAGCCTCCGGGGGGCGTCTTAAACACCACCACTCATCAGCTGTGTGGCTTGCGACCAGTCACAGAGCCTCTCTGTGCTTCTGCCTCCTCGTCCGTGAACAGGACAATAACGGTAATTACCTCCTGGGGTTCTTGTGAGGATGAAGCAAGATAATACAAGTAAAGCATATAGAATGGTGCCTGGCTCTTGGCAAGTTAGCTGCAGGCATGGGCATGAAGCACCCGGCCAGGGTCATGCAGAATACTGGGAGGAGTATCAGGAGTGCCCGTTATTACTGTGATTTAGAGTGCCCCAGGGTGTTTGGTCACATGGCTGCAGATCCCTTCTGAGGAACCCTCCAGACCCGGGAGGAGCAGAAGTGATTGTTTAAGACCTGGGGAAAACCTCGACCTAACTGAGACCTCAGCCTTTTGCGGGCGGTGGCCATAGAGCTCAGAGATATTTTCATGCCAGAGCAGAAAAAGCAGACCTTAGAAGTCAGCAAGTCCACGTCCCGCATCTATATAGGAGGCCTAGAGAAGGCAAGTGACCTGCCCAAGGTCACACAGCAGACTCGGGCTGGGCGGGGAGGACAGCTTGGGGTTTAGGACTTGCCACGAACGGCCCTGCACTGCTCATTCCCATCTCCAGCTCACTCTGCCAGTGCTCCTGGCTATGCTCTCATAGTCCTCCCCGCCCCTCTGTCTCTCGGGTGGGCATTCTATCAGGCTACGGGCTCATCTTATTCTTGGCCACATCCTGCTGAAGACCCATTTTTCTTACTGAATCAGGCCGCCGTTAGGTCCTGAAAGCCCCATAAGTCTTCTACGGATGAGCAGACCCCTTAATCTATTATTCCACAGTCCTATTTATATATATTTATCCATATGGCTATACAAATAGGGCTTTGAGACATATACGTGGCAGGTTATTGCTGTGACATAGTTGTTCTCCCCAAGAGGAAAACAAAAATGATGTAGAGCTGAGGCTCCTCTCCATGCAGAAAGCTCCCGTCTGATTTATTAAGAGTTAGGTCGCAGCCACATGCTCCGAAGGTAGAGAATCTATCGCAAAGTTGTCCGAGAACAGGACCCTCGGCTCCACAGGCCGAAAGGCAGGCTAGGCTGTGGCAGGAGCTCAAAGCCCCTTAGAGCAGCTGCTCACAGGCACTCGCCATGCACCGGGCTACTGACTGGGATTCCTTGGGTTGTGAGTGGAAGCAAGAAAGGGGGAGTTTGTTACAAGGAGACCGGGTGTGTCCGGGAACTCGGAGAGGAATGTGGCGGGCTGTGAGAACGGCCGAGCTGGGGAGATGCGCGCCACGTGCCGCCCCTCCCCTCTCCCGTCTCTGGCTCTTCTCTCTCCCTCCAGAGTGACGTCCTCCATATGGAAGGAAGCATGGCGGCCAACAGCTGCCACGTTTTCCTCCTGTGGCCTCCATGGACTTGGTGCTTTCTCTGGTGCCAAGCACAAAACCCCAAGAACATGGAAGGGAATTTCTGTTCCCTGCTTGGTTCCTGGGTCATACACGCGGTGTTGAGAGCCCAGAGCAGCTGCTGCAGGCGTCATATGGACAGACTGGGTGTGGCAAGGAGCAGTTCTAGGATGAAGGCGGGGGAACTTCGCGAGGAAACGCCAGCAGGCAAAGCTACCATATTTAGTCCATTCACTGAGTGGGTGCAGAGAGGCACTTGACCTCCCTGTGCTCCAGCCCCCTACGTGTAAAGTCAGGATAATGGTGTGCCCCATAAAAGCAGAGATCTGTGACTGTTTTGCTCCCGGATGCCTCTCCAGTACCTAATCCACGCCTGGAACATGGTCATGTCCAATAAATACTTATGGAATAAATAAATGAGTGATAACTCCCTGGCAGCATTGTTGGGAGGATTAACTGAGATGATAATAAGAGCTAACACTGAGAGAGCGCTTATGTGCCAGGAACTGGTCTAGGCATATAATTGAATATAGGAAGCGCGCTGGGGCAGTGCGTGGTGCACGCGGGTACGTGTAAGGAGGAGCGACGTGCTGGAGGTCACGCAGCCGGGAAGCGGCGTTCTGAAGCCGCCGCTCGCTTCCCCTTCTCTGATATGCTCTGGTCCAGCCATGGGTCAGGAGGTGACGGGAGTGCAAATAAATCTGGCATACGGCGTGTGGGCAAACCAGATAAATTATGTCGATTACAGATACATTTATGGCCACTTCAAAATGTATTACATGTGAGAATATTTAATGAAATACAAAGTCCTTGTAAATCATGAGTGAACTCACAGTGTTTTCTTGGCCACTGACTACTCCAGTTACCTCTGCTTTTATGGGGAAGGTTTTGAAATTTTAATTTTGAGTACAGACATTACGAGGAGGAGCCTCTGAGTTCAGCCTGCCTCCTCATGCCGCAGATGCGGGAGGCTGGGATGGGGTGGGGGGCGGCAGGAAGGGACTCACCCAGGGTCACACAGTGACTTAGGAGGGGTTCAGCACCAGGACACAGTCCCAGGACCACCAAGGTTTCCAGAAGGCAAGGGTGCCACACACCAGAGGGGACGCTGCCTCCTTCTGCTCTGGCAATCCCGAGTGCCGCTGAGGATGAGGGTTCGCAGGGAGTCATTCTTACAAGCACTTGGAGAGCCACTTGGCATGTCCTAGTGACGTTGAGGGTGTGGACACCCTATGACCCAGCACCTGCAGGATGATGCCCTCGGGAAGTTCTAGACACGTGAATAAGGAGGTGCGTTCAAGATACTTCACTGGGGGGCGCCTGGGTGGCTCAGTTGGTTAAGTGTCGACTTCGACTTAGGTCATGATCTCATGGTTCATGGGTTTGAGCCCCACATTGGGCTCTGTGCTGACAGCTTCAGATTCTGTGTCTCCCTCTCTCTGCCCCTCCCCCACTCATGCTCCATTTCTCTCTGTCTCAATAATAAATAAAAACATAAATTTTTAAAAATATACCAAAAAAAGATACTTCACTGGAGCTTTTAAAAATGGAAATAACATAAATGATCGTCAAGAGGAGAACGGCCAGGCACCTGGTGGCTCGGTCAGTTAAGCATCGGACTTCAGCTCAGGTCATGATCTCATCGTTGGTGAGTTCGAGTCTCCCATCAGGCTCTGTGCTGACAGCTCAGAGCCTGGAGCCCACTTCAGATTCTGTCTCCCTCTCCTTCTGCCCTTTTCTTGCTTATGCTCTGTCTCTCTCTCTCAAAAATAAATAAACAGGGGGGAGGGGGGAGGGGAGGTGGTGGTGATGGTGGAGGGCACTTGAGGGAAAGAGCACTGGGTGTTGTATGGAAAACAATTTGACAATAAAATATTAAAAATAATAATAAATAAATAAATAAATAAACATTAAAAAATTTTTTTAAAAGCAAAAAAATCATAATTTTTTAAAAAGAGGAAAAAGGACAGGGTGAAACATTCAATGACTTCCTACGCAGCAATTTTTAGAAAGAATAATCCAGTTACATCAATTCATAGAAATAAAGCTAGTGGCTGGAAGTATGACAGCCTGGACTCGTCCCGGACTTGCAAACCCTTAGTCCCTTCTCCTGGCCAGACCTCAGTTTCTTCATCTGCAAAATGGGAACTTGTAATTCGATCGGCGGTTTTCAAACTGCCTGGCAAAGCCATAGAGATGCTTCTTGGGTTCTGCAAACATCTTTCAAAAATAGTTGTAACTTTTAAAAATCTGTAAGGACAACACATACACTCCAGTGTGCTTCATACAAAACGTTAACCCCTTCGAGCCTGGTACCACACCAACGCGGCTCATATTGGATAGAACTCCCAACGAGCCCTCCACCTTCTCACTTTAATTGGAGCACGTCCGGAGACCGCAAGGCGAGCAGTTGTCAAAATCTGTTGCCATTTTCAACCACTTAGCTGAGAGTCAAGATTTCTTTCAATATTGTGCGACCAAAGCAAAACACAGCGGTAACTTGTATGCTGTGCAAGATGATCGTCATGGTCCATGATGTCAAACGTGTCGTTTTTGTTTCTTTCTTGTTTTATGTGCTGATGCAATAAACATGTTTAAATAAACTTCATTCTTTGGTACTTTTAGAGCCACACTCACGTTGTAGAGAGAGTCCCACGGGTTCCTGAATCCCCTCCGCCCAGTTTCAGTTTCTCCTATGACTTGCTATCATACATGACATACGCTTGTCGAAACGGAGACACCCACATACTAAACAAAAAGATGTCATCGGCTTTGCTACTAATGTCCTTTCGCTGTTCCAGGGTCCAATCAACCCAGGACACGACCCTGCAGTTAGCCAAACTTCTATTTTTGTCGATCCCAGTGTCGTCATTTTATAAATAAATGTTATAAATGCAAACCTGCAGGTTTATAGTGATAAAATGCCAACCGTATCTATTTGGCAGAGTGCAATTCTAGGAAGGCTTCTTCCGGGGGGAAGAAAAGGAAGGAAACAGAGCTCCTGGGGACTCCGCTAGGACCGACAGCCCGGTCTGTTGTGCAGAAGTAGGTCAGTCAGGACTTGCTGAGGAGAGCCAAGAGTCTTCGGCTCTCAGAGGGGAAGTTTCACGCCCGTCTTGGGTTGAAATTGCGTCTGCCTGTTCATCCTGGGGGTGGGGGCGGGGACTGGGATGCTCTTCTTCAAGAAAATGAACGTGAGCCAGGCGTTCGTCTCCTCATTCTTTCTTTCAACCTGCTGCCTTCCAGCAATACTCTAGGAGCTGGGAACACCAGTGAATAAAGCGGACAAATTCCTGCCTTGACGGAGCTTATATTCTGGCAGAGGAGACAATGACAAACTAGAGAGAGAAGTAAACTGTACGATGTGTTACGGACGCCTGGGTGGCTCAGTCAGTTAAACATCCGACTTTGGCTCAGGTCATGATCTCATGGTCTGTGAGTTCGAACCTGGCATCAGGCTCTGTGCTGACAGCTCGGAGCCTGACACCTGCTTCAGATTCTGTATCTCCTTCTCTCTGTGCCCCTCCCCTCCTCGCACTCTGTCTCTCTCTCTCTCTGAAATAAATAAACATTAAAAAAAATTTTTTTAACTATACCAGGTGTTAGTTGGTGGTGCCTAGAGAAAAAAACAAGACAGGGAAGGGGGGAAATGAAAAGCCATGGGGAAAGCAAGTGCAAAGGCCCCGAGGCAGAAATAATATACCTGTGTTTGAGAAGCAGTGCAGGGGACTGAGTAAGAGGAAGAGACCAGTCAGGAGGTTGGGTGGAACATGATGACCTGCCCCGAACAGAGAAAGCCCAGAGCCTTCTGGAAATAGCTGGAGACCCTGGGGGGCAGCAAGGCAGCCCTGGCTCAGCAGCAGGGGCTGGGTGTTCCTATGTGAGCTTTCACAGGAGTCCGACCAGTGTGAACCTCTGGGGAGGCCCAAACTATGCTCTGAAAGAGCTGAGAGGCACAACTATGTCCGGTGTGGAGCCAACGGGTCGGGCAGGGCTAGCCTGGACGCTGTGCTCGGCTGACTCCAGGACTGCTCCTGAACCACCCGCTGAGAAGCCACAGATACAAGGACCAGTGTTAGCCGGCCCCCTACACCCAGGGCCCAGGCTGCCCTGAGGATGAGCCGAAGAGGACAGTGAGGTGGGGGAGGGGGGATATGTTTTCCGGGGCTGGCGGCAGCAGGTCCCGAACTTACCAACCCCCAGAGAAATGACCCCCGCAGCCCTTGGTGCCCTTGCACAGGTGGCTGGATAGACAAAGTGCGGTACATCCCTCAGTGCAACACAGCAAAATGAGGCAGGAGGCGCTGATGCCCACACCAACAGGGATGAGACTCAAACGTGAGGCTGAACAAAAGAAGGCAGGAGGAGGAGTCCATGTGGCATCATTCCAGTTACGTGAAACCCCGGGAAACACAAACTAGTCTCCAGTGACATTCAGCCGAGTATGGGCTGCCTGGGGACGGGGTGGGGGTAGGACAGAGGGACTCAGCAAGCGAGTGGGGGTGACGGATATGTTCACTGTCTTGTCTGCGGCAAAACGTCCACATGTGTGTCCACCTCACATCTTACCAAGGTGCCGACTTTAAATGTGTGCAAAGTATCACACCAAACCGTATACCGATGATACGGCAATAAAGTTAAAAAATGTTAATGGACTAAAAACACTCCAAATAAGAGCTAGAGATTGTCACTGTGGGAAAAATAAAAGGCTTTGTTTGGTATCCCAAGATTTTATTTCTATACTATTTTGTGGATATGCTTAAATTATACATATTGAAAACATTCTTATATGTTCTATAGTTTATGTACATTATGATTATACATGATTATCATACTATAGTGTGTACGTCTATATGTGCCATATGTGTATTCTGTGAAAATATTTAGCTTTTATATCTTTTACATTTTCTCTCTCTTATGTGATTCTTTTTTTAAATTTTTTAATGTTTATTTTATTTTTGAGAGAGAGAGAGAGCATGAGCAGGGGAGAGGCAGAGAGAGGGAGACACAGAATCTGAAGCAGGCTTCAGGCTCTGAGCTGTCAGCACAGAACCTTACGTGGGGGCTCGAACTCACAAACTGTGAGATCATGTCCTGAACTAAAGCCAGACGCTTAACCAACTGACCCATTCAGGCCCCCTTCTTTTATGTGATTGTATACATTTATGAATGTATCCATACCTATTATATATAATGTGTTCATATTGTATATGATGTATAATCTCGCATGTATACATTTTATATATTAAGAGTGTATGTGTGTGAGTGTGTCTGTATTTGCATAGAAAATCCCAGATGTCAGCTGTGGTCTCATGGCCCCACAAGGAGTAACATTGATCATTGATCTGACTGCCCCATTTCACAGATTCCCTAAGATTTCTCCCAATTCCCAGCAGCCTGAAGTTCTGGACAGCCAGCCGCCCCCGGCTCTTGCTCTTAAGCTTACCTTCTGGATGTGGCTTTCCCTGTACATTAGTTCAGAAACAAGACACAAAGTCTCCTCTCCCTCCCCATGCTCTAATCAGCTCATATACAAGGCTGATGCCTAAAAACCAAATTTTCCATGAAGACTAGGGGATGACATGGCACTTCATGGCAGACAGCTCAAAATGATAGTGTATCATTCTTCAGGCTGTCCTGGTTGAGAAGTGGGGGGATTCTCCTCGGCCACACCAACCCGGCCCTCCTCTCCCCTGTCCCCTTTCTCTGCTTTGCACTCTCCCTGTTGGACCACCTTAGTTTTCCTGCCTGCCAGCACCTCTCCTGGACTCTCAGATCGCCGTGTGGAACGAAAGACTACAGAGAGGTAGTTGTGGCCACGGACAGCTATTTGTCCGACCGCCTACTATGTAGACAGGCTTGCAAGTCCCTCTGCCAATGTACCTCTGCTAACCCAAAAAGCAGCCCCCGAGATTGGCAGGCCACCGCTCCCAGGGTCCCTTCTCCCCTGCTCATGCCCACGTTCCCGGGAAGGGGGTGCTCAGTGTTCCTGCCTTGCCCCCTCCCTCTCTGAAGTCTTTCCTTCCTGTCCTAAACTGGGGCTCGGCGTCCCCCATCCCTCCCTTCGGGGGCTGCGTAAGTAGCAAGCCAGTCAGCACAGAGGCTGAATACACAGTTGGTAGAAATTAACCTGAGTGTTCAGGGAGGAGAACAAAGACTTTCTATGTGAGCCGGGGAGGGAGTCCTAATTGCTGGGAGAGGGGTGGCCAGGCCAGCTGCGGGGGGACAGTGGCAGAAGCAGGCAGGCACGTGCTGACTCGGGGAGCGTCCTAAGGGAGTGAAGGCGACACCGATGGAAAGGGGAATTTGGGCTGAAGAGGAGAGGTGGGCGAGGGGTCCCAGAGGCGGCCAGCTGGGGACATGTGCCTCTCCCCACAGCCCCGCTGGAAGAAAAAGGGCATGTGGGGACAGGGGCCCGGGTGGCAGGGGTCTCCCTGCGGCCATAATTGCAGCTCAGGAGGCATCCCGTGGTCCCGGGGGATGAGCAGACAGGAGATGGGTGCTGGGGTCTTCAGTGTGGAAGGAATGATGGGCCTCCTGGACCCAAAAAGAGGGGTAGACCCCATCCTGCAAGAACCCAAAGAAGCAAAGATGACTGGCTTGAGAGACTTCTCTAGATCTTACCTCATGCCTACCCCATGCAGCAAGCCAAATGGCACAAATAATAAGATATTTATCAAGTGCCGCCTAGACACCAGGAAATTCACACTGTTTGAGGTGATCCTAGTTTACAGATGAGCAAACTGAGGCCCAGAGAGGTTAACTAACTCCCCTGAGATCACACAGCTCTTAGCTAGTATGCCAACCCCCAGGTGTCCATGCATGTAGGTAGGCTTTGAAGTTGAGAGCTTTCCATCTTGGTGGCACATACTGTGGTCAGACACATCGTGTTCCAGGGCCTAAAACCCAGCAGGATATGTTTCTTTTTGCCCTGTGACCTCACAAGAGAACCGCCAGAGGTAGCCTGGGTCCACACCCAGGGTGTGTGCTGGGACCAGCACCACCTGTCCAGAAATCCCCACCACTGGCCTGAGCGACGGGCCAATCGCTCCGCAGGCGTTTTCTCGTTTAGCCTCCTCCTCCCCCACCTGCATGCAACTCTACCTGGCGGACCCGGGACGTAAGGAAGGGCTCCCGACACAGGCGTGAGCAGCTAGAACCCAAGACGAGGCAAGAGTCTTGGAACTCCTTTCTGGGCACTGCATCCTGTTGACGGATTTCCCATGGTATCCGCCTGAGGGCAAAGGCGCTCAATCATTTATTCATTCAACCAAACATCTTGGAAGGCCTCTGACGTTCCGGTGTTCCGGGCTCACCTGCTAGCGTTTACAGAAGTAAAAGACGCATGCGGTGCTCACAGCAGGAGAAGGGTGTGCCCTGGGGACGAGAGGGCCCGCATCCCACAAGTGGGGGGCTCAGGGCGAAGGCTGGGGAATACTCCCCGGAGGAGGAAGCCTCAGTTGTTGGGAGGAGGAGAGACCCAGCAGGGGACACAGCCCTTGCAGAGGCTCAGAGCGAAGAGAGGTAGAACCTTCCAGCAGGAGCTGAAGGCCAAGGGTGGCAGTGAGCCGGAGATCCTGGAGACCACGGGGCTCCGGAAGCCTTTCTAGACGGCATCAGGGGTACCCCCTGAGGATGGTAAGACTGGTGGGCGCCCCTATCCAGCCCGGAAATGGAGCTAAAGAAACCTTCCAGGAGTGTTTCTTTCCCCGAGAGAAATGGAACAGACCCGGTAGGCCCTCTGACTGGGTCTACCCAGCCTCGTCCGCCAGGATCCAAACATGGGCCCTGGCACATTCCAGGGGGTGACTGTGCCAGGCCACCTCCACACGCCCCTGAAAACCACAGGAGGGACACGCAGTCCCTGTTGCCGAGTTGCTCCGTGTTCCGTGTGTGCTCAGGTCCGTGTGCATGCCATAAATATTAATGGCTGCAAAACCAAGGCGACGGCCCCTCCACGCTCCGGAAGAAACCACCGGAGGGCATCTGGCTTTCGTCCTCCTGCCTTTACAGGCTGGGTCAAAGCCCAGAAAGGACTACACCTTCTAAAACCCGGGCTTTCTTAATTTGTTTAACAAAAGTCATCTCCAAGCTCTGTGGCCTCTTAATTTCCGTCGATGTTAAAGTGCAGAGAATTAAAGAATCAATGGACAATCAAGGAGACGCTGGCAGGTTCTGGCCAAGAGCAGATTATTTATTTATTCAGCCAGCCGCGCTCATTTTTAAAGCGCTAACTTTCCATTTTGTTTCTGACATCAAAAATAAATCAAACTAAACTGTACACGTCATAGCTGAAAAAAAGTATTTGTATGATGCATGGCCCCTTTGAAGGGCCAGTAGCCACCTGCAAAAGAAATTTTTGTCTGCGTTGAAAAAAAAGAAAAGATATAAATTCATTCTGGCACTTAACTCCCCTTAGGATACAGAGGGGATTGAAAAGACAGAAAGATTTTAATTCGCTAGTGATTTTTTTTCCCACCAAGTCTCGAGTTTCTTTCTGAGTTCTGAGCTTCCATCTTCCTGGATTGTCTCAGGAGGGTTGCCAGGCTTTAGTCCATTACACAGCGGTGCTTGGGTGAAATTTCAGAATGGGCAGAGGTAAAGAGCCGTAGTGGGGACATAGGCTGGCCTTTGGGTTTCCGCTCCTGGTCCTGGCCCTCCATCCAAAGTGGGGGTTACCCAATGACCTCCATAGCTTCCACCCCACCGACACCGTCTGACATGCCATACCTAAGAGGAAACACATATCTGCAGCTATGGGCCCTCAACTGCTCCCTGATTTGCACAAGCCCTGTCAGAATTTGGACAGTTTGGAGTTGTTCTGTGCTGGTTGCCTTCACTCTCCCCCTCCCCCTGCACCTCTCCACTCTTACCCCTAGCCCCTCTCCATAAACCCCCAATCCCACCTCCTACTTGCATCAGCCCAAGCTACCCCAAGGTCGAATCTAGGACAGTGATTTCAAACCTAAGTGTGCAATCAGAACCACCTGGATGGCATGTTTTAAACACGGTCTCTGGGGGTGCCTGGGTGGCTCAGTTGGTTAAGCATCCAACTTCGGCTCAGGTCATGATCTCGCAGTTCATGGGTTCAAGCCCCGTGTCAGGCTCTGTGATGACAGCTCAGAGCCTAGAGCCTACTTTGGATTCAGTGTCGCCCTCTCTCTCTCTGCCCCTCCCACACTTGCAATCTGTCTCTCTTTCAAAAATAAATAAACATTTAAAACACACACACAGTTTCTGATTCAGTGCATCTGAGGTAGGGCCTGAGAATTTGCATTTCTGGTAAGTTCTCTGAATGAGATCACCACTGTTCTAAGACAGCCAGTGGAGGCCAGTAGAGGCCACCCTTCCAGAAACTTGTGATGTGGCGCCATCTAGTGGTCCAAGGCCACAGTGGCAGCAGTCTGTGCAGGGCACATTGGGACCCAGACCCTGAAATTCACCCTTCCCCACACACCTCCAGAACTTCACGGCTTGAGTAGTGTATCCACCTTTGTTACCTCTACATTTTTGGTAAGCTTTTTATTTAAATGAAATTATCTCCTTTCATCCTCTGAACAAACACAGGGCAGAACTAAGAACGAAGTCTCTAGAGACCAGAAACATCACAGTGCAAATGGACCTTGGTGGTGTCCTCCAAACACTGTTAACGAACGGCGGGACAGCTCTGACACAGTGGCTGACAACAGCCACCGAGGTCCCACGGCGCTTGAACTCTAATTTAACCCGAAACTTGGTCCTGAACACTCCTGGCAGCCCAGTTAAGAAGGTAGGAAATAAGAGTTTCATCTTTTCCCAATCTGAAGCCAAGAAGCATACTTTTAAGAGGAAAATCAGGGGCATCTGTGGCTCAGTCAGTTAAGCATCCAACTCTTGATTTCAGCTCAGGTCATGAGCTCACGGGTCCCGAGTTCAGGCCCCGAGTCAGGCTTCGTGCTGACAGCACAGAGCCTACTTGGGATTTTTCTCTCCCTCTCTCTGCCCCTCCTCCTGCTCTCTCTCAAAATAAATAAACTTTTTAAATAAAATTTTTAATGTTTATTTTTTTAGAGAGACAGAGTGCAAGCCAGGAAGGGGCGGAAATAGAGGGAGACACAGAATCTGAAGCAGGTTCCAGGCTCCGAGCTGACAGAACCTGATATGGGGCTCGAACCTGTGAACCATGAGATCATGACCTGAGCTGAAGTCAGACGTCTAACCAACTGAGCCACCCAGGTGCTCCGAAATGTACGTTTTTAACAAGCGGTCCAGGTAAACTGAAGCAAAGAACCTGAGCCCTAACTTGAGAAACATTATCTTAAAGAGTCTGACTTCCTCTAACAGTGTTCCTCTATCCAATGCTGTCCCCACACATGACAGGAGCCACAAGTGACGTGGACATGTCCACCAGCCACCCTTTAAAAAGCAGAAATACCTGGGCGCTTGGATGGCTCAGTCAGTTGGGTATCCAACTTTGGGTCAGGTCATGATCTTGTAGTTCCTGAGAATGAACCCCAAGTCGGGCTCTGAGCCTGCTTTGGATTCTGTGTCTCCTTTCTCTGCTCCTCCCCCACTTGGGCTTTTTCTCTCTCTCTCTGATAAACATTAACCAATTTTTTAAACAGAAACATGTGTGCCTGATCATATCTTACTTTACCCACTATGACCACAATCGTTCATTCTTTTCCTCTAATCATGCTTTTTCTCACAAAGCGTATCATCAATGTTTACAGCACACCTCCATGCTTCACGAACTCGAGAGCCGCATGCGGCCGTGGCTACCATGTTGGACAGCACAGCTCTCCACACATGGAAACTGTGCGCACACGGAGACGGTCTCTTCTCTGCATTCAGGCACCAGTGACTTGAACACTTTCCACCAGACCCTTGCTAAGTGCTTCCCGTGCTCTATGCCAGCCTGCTTCATGCCAACCCTCTGTCAGTGCTCTTGAGATAGAGGCGACGCTGGGAATCGTCCACCACCACCGCCACGGCCACATGTCCAGAGGGCCCAGAGGCTGCAGAAGGAAAAGCAAGAGGGAGGGTCTGGGGAGAGGTACTGGGGCGAGGCTGGAATCCAACCAACAGGGTGAAGTGGATTCAGAGATGGAGTGGGATCGGCCTGGAGCCACGCATCTGCTTGGATAGGGCTCAAGGGACAGAAATGAATTAGGGAGTTTCTGGAAGGCCACTGGGAAAAGCAGCAAGGAAGCACTGGGAAAGGCCAACTCCATTTTAAGAGATCGGAGCGATCCTCTGGGAGCAGAATTCTCCAGCAGCACACTGGAGCCACCTGGTGAGATGTGTGTGTCTGTGTGTGTGTGTGTTAAGATTTTTATTTTTTAAATTACTTATTTAAGTCATCTCTACACCCAGCATGGGGCTCAAACTCATGACCCTGAGATCAAGAGTCGCATCTCTGTTGCTGAGCTGGTCAGGTGCTCCCCTGGTGAGCTTTTGGAAATCTCAGTGTGCAAATAACTACTGAAGCTAAACATAGTCCGACCCTCTCCACCCCTTCCCTGCTCCCCCGCCCCTGCTGGCCTTACAGGCCCAAGAAAAATGAATATATATGTCAACCCAAGAATGAATCATAGCCACTAAATTCATTACAGGCCCAAAGGGAAACCTGCATGAACATTAATTAAAGAATGGGTAAAAAAGTCGTGGTACATTCGTGCAGGAGACACACCCAGACGGCGAAAGTATGATGCACGAGGAAGCATGGTGCAAGATTCATGCAAAGTTCTAGAACAGGCAAAACCAATCTTACGGTGGTCAAAGAATAATGGTTACCCGGGGAGAGGTCACTGGCCAGAAAAGGGCCTGAGGGAACCTCCTGGAATCCTGGAAATGTTCCCCTCTCTTCACCTGACTCCGCTTACCCAGGTGTCTACATAAGAACGCATCGTGTTCTACACTCGAGAACTGCGCTTTTATGTACTTCATGCGTCATCTTCCAAAGGTAGCAATTAAAAACCAAAAACGTATCTCAGTGCCCAGGCTGCAGCCTAAATGAATTAAATCTGCGTCCCTGAGACTGGACCCCAGGTACTGGCAGTTTTAGACGTAATTCCGACGTGCAGCCAGCGTTGGGCCCTATGTACGCCCTAGAGCAGCATTTCTCAAACCTGCGTGGGCGCAGAAGTCACCTGGGAGTCTTACGAAAAGAAGGGTGCGGACTTGGGGCTCTGCTCCCAGGGGCTGCTGCACGCTGGGACTGTGGCCCGCACTTTGCTACGCGGGCAGTGTCTTCCCGGTCTCCCCAGGGTTCCAGGCTGGGTCGCCCCTACCAGGAACAAGGTTTCTTACACGGGGGAGTCTACAGGGCAAAGGAGCTGCCAGACAGAACCTGAGGGACCTGAAGATTCTGTCCTTCTCCAAGTCTACGGAGTTCATGGTTGGAAAAGAGGCAGGAAATACCAAGGCTGCATTTAAGTTTGATTAAATAGGGGGGAGTGAGCAGGAGTGTTTGCAGGGGGGAGGTCGGTGAACTCCCTCCACAAAGGACGAGGTATTTTTGACCTCGAAGGCCACACAATCTCCACGCAGGTTCTCAAGCTGGCGGCTGTAGCACAAGAGACAACATGTAAACAAATGCTCGTGGTGGGGGTGCCAACAAGACTGCACTTACAAACACAGGTCCGGTCCGTGCCATCATCTTGTGTGTGTGAGGCATGGACCCACTGGTAGAAGCCTGAGAAATGAAGAATCATCGCCCCTAGGGAGGAAACACGGGTACCTAGGGAACACGGCAAGAAGACGCCCTTTCACTGGTTATCCCTAGAAATCTCTGGAATCATGTACTGTGTGTACCACCTGTTTAGAAAAAATAAAAACACAAGATAGGACTCCTACACGTGACGTATTTGCAGACAGCCTCCTGCGACCACATGCCTTCTCTTTCACCACCTCTTTCTCCGGGTGTCCATGAGCTAGCTACAGGACAGCCCTGCCTCGGGGGAAGGATGGCCTTGCTATGCCACCTCCTGCGAGGAGCCCTCCCAGATGCACAGGAATGTCAGCCTCACTCACCATTCCTTTCACCAGGGAAACAAGCAGAGGCATCGCATGCAGATGCAGAGTCCTGGCCCTGCTGATTGTAAGCCCGGGTCCCACCTCCCTGGCAGTTGCCAGGGTCCCATGAGATGTGAGGAGAGGCACCTCCACAGGAAAGCACCGTCTGTGTAAAGGTCGCCGAGCCCACCTTCCCAGAGAGATGCTTCCTAATGGGTCGGTGTGGGACTCACCCTTGCAGCCCCCAGCAGGAGGCTCGGCATGCAGCAGGCACTCCATGGAGGCCCCTAACAGGATGCAGGGTATACAGTAGGCACTCCATGGAGGACCCTAACAGGATGCTCAGCATACAGCAGGCACTCAATGGAAAGGGATCACTGAGAGTAGGCAAAGCTCCTGCCTGTCATGAAGCCAAGGGAGCTGGAGAAAGGCAAGAAATCCATCCCAGGTTGAGGTAGGAGGTGTCTGCCTTCCGGCGCCTTCCAGGGCTTCTCACATGGCGTCTGTCCCACCAGATGTCAGCTGGGCCTATTTCTAGCAACAAACAGCCAAGATCTTGCCTAGGTAATTTGCTTTGTAAAAATACAAAGTAAGCCAGCCTCATCAACAGGAATCTTCAGGAAGGCTTTTACAGAACAGATCAGTCTAAAGGCAGAGCTGGCAAGTGCCTCTGTGTTCATCTAATTTACCCCCATGTTTCACAGATGGGGAGCTGGGGGCAAGCTCCTTGCCCCCAGCCCCATCGCTGGGGCTCTGAGTCCTCCGAGGAAAGGTCAAGGACCCAGAACGAGGGACCATCCATCAGGACAGGCTAGAACAGACTGCAGATAACACACAACCTTGACCTCAGTGACTTACGCCAGACTTGCTTCACACAGACATCCACCAGGAGGTCGGCTCCAAGTCTGCTGTACACGCCTTCGCGCCGGGCCCCAAGCACATGGCCTAGGCCGGAGGGAGAGAGCACGGGGGTCTGCCCCTGCCCACCTCACTGACCGCGCCAGAGCTCCGGAGCACTAGGCCACACAGTCCCGCTGCAGGGAGGGATGGGGGGCGGAATTTTTGCCAAGGAGACATTCACTCCAGCAGGGATGCTCACACTAACAACTGCTGGTGTTGTCAGGACAAAAAGATAGACATGTTCAGATATACAAGGTGTTCTGAAAACCGAAAATAAAGTAAAATAAAAGGCAACATAATACTCCAGACAAAAGCGAATCAAAAGCAAGAACTTAGGAACAGGTGCATATTAATGAGCCATTAAGCTAGTGAAACAAAGTTGGGCCAAAACATTTCCCAGTAAAGTGACTGAACTTCAAGGTCACCACTCTAAAATTCTTGAGCAGAGGCCTCTGTGAAATTCTGACCCGGGTTCTAGAGGATTCTAACAAAACCCAGGACACAGCGAAGTGTGTACAGAGCACTTTTAGGAAGAAGGGCAGAGATCTCTCTGCTGAGTTTCTTCTTATCTGGGGAGAAAGGCCTTAACCATGTGAGATTCATGGAAATATAAATTCAGTGTTACTGGTGAATTACTCCTATCTACCGATAACATAGGGACAAGATGTTCAATGCTCATTTCACTACAGGGAAAAATTCGAGTCAAAAAAATAAATAAAAATTAGAAAACATAATAGAAAAATGAACTCAATGGCAAGTCATATTGTGACAGGGACCACAATGAACAAGTCAGATTCACCTACTGACTCCACAGATTTTGCTAAAAAAACAAAACAAAACCCAACAAACAAAAACCCCAGCAGTGTGCAGCTTACAAGCCATTCACCCACCCGCTTAAACGACAGAAAAATATACAAAATTTAAAACAAAAAGCATCAAGCAGAATAAACACCAAAGATATTTTAGATGGAGAGAAAATGCCACCCATATGCTTTTTCAAACAAAGTAATGTAATGTTACTTAAAAAGTACCAGTTTCCAGTTAAGAAAAACAGTAAAACACAATACCAGAACCCTTTAACGTACTTTTCTTCTTGGAAATGGAAAGTACAGACACACACACAAAACAAAAAGTTGGAAGGAGAGGATAAAAAAACCAACAGATTCGGATAATTTACAAGCTTGATTTAATCTAGGACATAAAACTTTATACCAAACCAACAACATACATTTTTTTCCAAACATCAGTAAAACGTTCACCATTATTGCCTCTAAGAAAAAAAAAATCATTCTGAAGTTCACCTGGAAAAATGGAGGTGCAGAAGAACCAAGAACGCTTTGAATAAGGACAAACACAAGACGGGCAGTAGCGGGGTGATGGTGATCGATGGGATGGTCTGGGATCCGACGCACAGCCTCTTGTGGCTACAGAGAGAGGACTGTGGTTAGTCCAAAAAGGCAGGCTGGAAGTGTAAAATACACACGCTGGATTCCAAAGACTTAGTATGAAAACACTGTAAAATCTCACTGATATTTCTACTGTGCGTTACATGTTGAAATGTTGGGTTAAACAAACTATTAAAATTAATTTCACCTGGTTATCTTTTTTTCCTTTTTATTGCTCTCCTACAGAACTCTCAATTACCCATGTGGCTCACGTGTTTCTCTTGGACACTGCTGGTCTGCAAAATAATCCAGTTTTCCTATTCTCTGTCCATACAGGACATTTGCCAGTGGAGGGTCCGTTCCTTTTTGGATCATCAAAGATTCAAAATGTTCACTCTGGCCTAGATGCTGCTTGTAATTCCTGACCTCATTTACGTTTCTGAAATTTTCATTTCTCAGAGAAGCCAAATGATTGAGCACCTCCTGTCGTGTTTTCCTGTGCTAAGTTGCAAAACTTGTCCATGGGCCGAGGATTTAGCGAGCGTAGCCTTTACGTGGGGATGTGGCACAAAGCATGGTTCATCCTCACGCCGTCTCAGAGGGAGCTGTGGCTCGGGGCAACAGCCTGGCTCTGAGTCTCCCACTGCAAACCACCTTCTTAAGTCCCCACCTCTGTCCAGGCTCGGTCCCCGGCTCCCTGGGGCATCTCGGGGAACAAGTATTCCCTCCCGAACAGCATGGCGACCCCATCACTCCTGTGATAGCCAGTGGGATGCAGGAAGGTGCACAAGGTGCAGCGGCAACCCCAGAACCTATACTGACACCGCACTAGGACCGGCCACCCCTAGCAGGGCCTGAGGGCCAGAGGGGCAGCAGCTGGAATAAACACCCGTGGTGACAACTGGCCTCCCCCTTCCCCGACCCAGGGCGGGCTACCCAGTCTCCTTGAGCACTCATAACTTAAGCTGTCCCCTGGATGGCCCAGGTAATCCAAAGAACATGTCTAGGGGAACCTGGGTGGCTCAGTCGGTTGAGTGTCCGACTTTGACTCAGTTCACGATCTCATGGTTTGTAAGTTCAAGCCCCGCATCGGGCTCACCACTGTCAGTGCAGAGCCCACCTTGGATCTTCTCTTTCTCTCTGCCCCTTCCCCACTTGCACTCTCTCAAAAATAAATCTTTTAACAAAAACAAAAACCAAGAACATGTCTAAAATAACACCGGTCCAGAGGGTCAACGTCCAGAATGAGGGAGTGAGGACCTCCCTAAATCTACTTTTCCATAAGAGCAACAAGACTACCAGCAAAACGGACAAAGCTTTTTCAGAACTCTGTAATCTGAGTTTATTCAAGAAGCACATGCCCTTCGCCAGCTTCCGAACTCACTTTTCCTCCCATATACCAACACTTCCTTAAACGGACCCATCCCCAAAGGCTAAAACTGTAGGACTGAGCAGCCCACCCCCTCCTCCGCATTGCCCCACTTCCCCCGGTCCTGGGGGCCTTGTTCAAGGGGTCCTGCCCCATCACTTGTCACCCCTATCTGTCCCACTGGAAACCTCCATCTTGTCTGGACCACCCTGGCTTTGGTCTCTGTTCGTCTACCACCCTCTCCCCGCCTCCAGGCACCAGAACTGTGGGGTTCCCTCCAAACCCCTCAATGGCTCCCAAATCTGAAGGCCAAACCTGCACACCAGCCTTTGTGACTGTCCCCAAACTAGGTGAAGGCTCCCCCACACTGGTTTCCGCTCCAGTGATGAAGAACTGTATAGAAAAAGCAGAGACTGGGTGTGACCCAAGTTGGCCAACATAACAGCCAGTTCCTGCTGGAACTTAGGACTACCGGCAGCGGAGACCGCACGAGACCGCCTCACTCCCCACCGCGACCCTTCTGTGACTGTACTTCATTGCCTTGAGGTGGGTCTCAGGAGCTGGTCCCACAGACGAGGGACAGGCTGCCAAGCACTCACTACCCTCGGCCGGGGAGAGTGGCTGCGGCTCCCTGGGAGGATCCCTTCAGGGTGAAGGAGCCCTGGGCAGCCTCAGCTCTCCAGACAGCCCTGAGGGGCGGGAAGGCCTCGAGCCAGGGCCTGGGCTGCCTCTGCCCTAAGACGAGGAGCAGTTAGATCAAACTTCACTCCGCTCTCCCCACATCGGGAGTTATGGCTCCCACCACTGCAGTGCATTAAAGAACTGCAATGATCTACCGAGACCGCCCAAAGGAGTTGGGAACCCAGTGCTTTAAACTCAGGCCTGGCTGTTTGAGACACTCACGAGGGGAAGCCAGGGGAAGCGTGGCTGCCACCTTGTGGGGCAAGGAGCGGAAAAAGCTGGATGGAAATTTCTGGCTAACCGGGGTCCTAAGAGCCCCGGGTGTCCTTTAGAAGGGCCCCTCCAGCCCGCCACACACAACCACCTCCTCACTCCCCACCCTGACCCTTCTCAGCAGGAAGAAATGGACTCCAAGCTACAGCGTGTACAATTCAAGATTTATAGAAGTTTAAGTTACTTTCTTAAATCGCACAAAGCTAAAGCGAGTCTAAAAAAGAATCAAAACACACCACTGTAAGGTAATTCAATGTTTTTTTTCTTTCCTTTCTTCTTCTTCTTTTTTTTTTTTTTTTAACAAATTTGTACAGGGGAAAAAAAGCCCCGATCACAATCTACAGCCCAAAGCCACCCTGTCCGGCACCTAGGAAGCCGCCAGACGTGCCAGCCCAGGCAGGCAGGCGGCCGGGTCCGCAGAAGTAACTACTGTTCACAGAGGATGTGGGTGTGGAAAAATCTCGAGTTCCCTTTGTTCTCCAGTGTATCTTATACAAAATATTACATTTTTTTAAACATATTTACAGAGTTTGCACAAGTAGAAAATGGTTACAAATTACAACCAGGCTTGGCAAGATAAGAGCTCCCCTCCCCGGGGACCAAGGCCAGAGGTATGATTGCTTCCTATTTACATACGCATTAAAAAGTCTGCCTTCTGAGAGACCTAGATGGAGTTTATAAAAACTGGTTAAGCATCACAAATTCATTTACGTCAGCCGTACAAGTAATCAATACCAATTAGTGACTTCATGTCTTGCTCCCTGAAGAAAGGTTGTGAAGTAAAAGAAACCCTCTGAAGCAAGCAGGGCAGCCTGTGGCCCTCGGCTGCTGTCAAGGTCGGCCCTGCCGAGGGAGGGGGGCGGGCAGCGGAATGCAGGTGCTGGAGGACAGCCTGGCGGCCGCCCTTTCTACTTCAGCTTTTGTTTGTTTTTAAAGGCATGGAACCAGGTTCAGCCGACTGGCTTGTTCAACACCATCCTATGGCTTTGAGAGAGCCCACAGTCCCGTCTGAGAGACGCATCAGACGACATACAAAAAAAGAGAAGTTTCCGGGGAGGATGACATTTGTTATTCGGGTGTAAAGTCTTTGCCTTAGCGCCAAGCCCAGGTCAACAGTGCAAGAGACTCCGGAGAGGCCGTGGGGGGCAGGGTCAGAGGCTTGCGTAGTAGCTGTCTACCCACTGGGCAAGTCCCCGCTCCACCAGCGACCGGTTTATCAACACCGCCTGGAAAGTAAGGTTCCCGTGAGAGCTCTGCCCGCCGGCACCGGGCCCCCCACTCCCGCTGCCCACCACCCCCCCCCACCCCTGGGGCAGGTCTCAAGCCAGCAGGGGCTCTCCCTCTCGGGCCCAAGCGACCACACATGCCCGCAAGAGGTCTGAGAGAAACCGGGGGTGGGACAGGACCCTTCTAGGCCAACAGGGGCATTTACTTAATGTCCTGTTGGCAGGATGACAGGCTTTTCAATACACTTAAGAGATCTGAGCTTTAATACCATGAAACACAGAAGAAACCCCAATGGACAGAAGGTTCAGGAAGGTCTGAGAAGGACGGCTGACATTTGTCACGGGGCCTGTCTGTGCACTGCCAAATGCCGAGTGGCAGGCCACCACCTGCTAGGTGACTCTAAGCATCACCACCCCCAACTGTGGCCACCAAAATCTCTCCCGACATCCTACGGTCCCCAGGGCGGCACTGGCCTATAGTTCCCGACTGTCTCAAGAGGAGACCAAGGCAGAACCAGCCCCTAATCAATCCATGACTGCTGGCCAGCAGCTTAAAGGAAAAGAACAGAACTTACTTCGTTCCCAACCACACTCCATAGCTGAATCAGAGGAAGGCCAGTCGGACTGTAACTTGTCACCTAGAAAAACAACAGAAAAAAAGCATGCATGTTTAAAAGCTACCCCATGCACCCCTCCTTAACCCAGGGCCCAAGCCACAAAGGAGAAAGGAATTCAAAGGTCAGTTCCCAGGAATCCAACATCCTGGAGGCGAGAGGCCCGGAGGCAGGCCCGGAGGCCGGCCGGGCAGCAGCTCCTCAGGCAGGCCCCGGCTGCCGCCCGCTCACCTGAGCCAGCAGCGCAGTGTTTCCTGTCATCTCGCTCATAGCTGCATCGGCCTCAGGTGAGAAGTGCTCATCGTCTTTAGAGGAAAAGAGAAAAGCAGCATGTGACTTCACCGGGGCAAAGCGCCCTTGTGACTTACAGACTCCAGGGCTGTTCCAAGACTCCTCAGACGCTGCCAGGCACCCGAGACCCTCATTCGGAAGAGCCACCTATGCCAGGGGCAGAGGCCAGGCCTCCACGGCGCTCCAAGTGGATACACGCACAGCGTCTCCGCTACCTGCCACCCACTGCAGGTGGGGCCCATAGGGACAGACACTCTGCCTTCAGTGGGGATGCTGCCACCCCCACCCCCACCACCTTCCTGGGTGCAGTCCGGGCCGTGCACGTGGTAGATGTTCTTCCACTAAAGGAGCAACACCCTACAAAGGTGATGTTATCCCCACTCTCCAGGTGGGAACAGAGATTGAGGTGATGGCTGCAGGTCCACCAGCCCCCAGAGTGCTGAAGGGGAGTCTCAGATCTAAGCAGCAGGCCACGGAGGTGGCCCTCGGTGTTAGATTATAAAGTTATGCACAAGGACACAGCCAAGGCAAGAGGTGGCAAGGATGGGAGAGGCAATTCTGACAAAGGGAATGCCTGATGACAGAGGGGGCGTGTCAGCTGGGCCAGACTGCGGAGATGGACAGAAATGGAGCCGGATGCTGGACAGAGCAGCAAAGGAAAGGAGACAGAGGCCCTTGCCCAGCGCGCTGGCTGACAGGACTCTGGCGGGACTGTAGTGCCTCCAATGCAATTCACTGCTTTGGACAGGAACAAGATTAGAAGAGTGTGGGATGATCGAACTGTTTGTTTCCTACCAAGAGAAAAGATCCTGGTCATCGATAGCTGCAACCTGACCACCGTCCACATAGCAGTTCTAGGGTGTCATTTCCTCAGCTGCCCTGAAGGACAGATACTATCCCATTTTCCAGATGGTTTAAAAAAAAATAGCCAAGGCTAACTAACTTGCCCAGGACCACTCTGCTAGTCCTCCACCCTCAGGGATGTGGTTAGTCTGATATCACACAGCTCAGTGCTAGCATGGTCCCCACAGGGCCCAGCCCAGCAGCACTGTGGCCTCAATGCCTGACCTCAACCACACACACTAGGAGTCTGGGTCTCGACTATGTTCTGGAAGGTGCCTGTATTTGCAACCTCTCAAGTTGGAGGCCTGGGTAAAGTCCACCACGGTGGTCCTGAAAAGGGGGTTCAGGGACAGCGGCACAGGCATCACCAGAGTACTTGCTAGAGATGCACATCCTTGGGCCGTGGCCCAGACCTATTCAATCAGGAACTCCGTCAGAGGCCACGACCTGCACTAGCATAAGCCCTCCCGGTGCAAAGGAACATGCTCAAAGAGAAAGACGTACTCTCAACAACTGTTCCCACCAAGCCGGAGGCCCCATCCTTACCTGACAAAGGCATCACGCTGTCCAGAAGGACCTCTGCTCCCTGGAATGGCAGGGTCACAAAGTCAGACCTAGAAAAGTAAGGAAAACACCATTTATGAACCTGAAGGCTGACTCCACTATAGGCCAATATTGATCTTCTGCTTAGTGCTGTGAGCCCCCCACAACCCAGGATGAAGCGAAGCAGAGGCCTCTACGATGGGCAGGAGGCCGCAGCCCCTGGCATGGCTGGACACAAGCCAGCTCCCTGCTGCAGCCTGAACTCAGAGGGACTGCTCGCATCCAACTCCCAAAGAGAAGCTGCTTCACTTCTGCCCCATGATGCTCGGGGGGACCTCCTCCCCAAAACAGGCCTTTCTAGCTCAGCTTGACCGAGGCAAGCAGTGCAGCAGGTTCATATCAGACTCTGCCAAACCAGAGCAGGCAGCACAAGGAAGTGTCAGCCTCCGTCCCAGGCTTGGTAGAACTGCGCAGTTCTGCAGAGACCCCATGGCCTCGACGTGCACGGCATGTGCTCATCTGAGGAGCGCTGACCCACCGGATCTGCCGGAGCGCATCCACCTTCACTCTCTTATATCCACCGTAGTCCACGTAGCGGATCTCCACTTCATTGCTCTCCTCGTAGGAGGCCACCACTTGGGCTCTCCACCAGGCACCGTCCACGCCAGGGGCAGCACAGATGACCGTGACTGCGGGGCAGGAAGAGAGTGTGTGGACAGTCCTGGCATAGGACAAGGCACCAAGGGTCACCCCGGTCAGTGCTACCCACCTCCCTGCATTACTTCTCTGAGTCCTGTGCCTCCATGGGGCAGGGGAATGGCAAGGAGATCCCCCACACCCCCAGTCTTCCTGGAACCTGAGACTGGCCAAGAGAAGGACCTAGATGTGGGAAATTTGGCCTCCCACATATGCCACCCAAAAAGCCCTTCTGCAGACCAAAACACATTCTTCCAGAGCCTGAGATAGATAAGGACTGGCCAGAAGAAACCAAATAAATTCTAAAACTCAGGGAATGGGGATTTACATTCTTAAGGGAAAGTCCCAGAAAGAATCAAGAACCTCCAAACGCGGCAGATCTCACTGGCCTGGCATCTAGGGCCTGATCTGACCCGTGACGACTCAGAAGTTGATTGGAAGGGGACCCACAGGCTTAAGCCCACTTCTTCTAGCCTTAGCTTCAGGAAGTTGTTCGGAGCACACGTGTCCCTGGTAGCCAGTAGTCGCCAACCCCGGCCTGTGGCAGCAGGGCCAGAACAAATGGAACTACAGGCTGAGGGCCTACACACTCAGTTGACCACACTGTGTCCTGACCTTGACCCTTAAAGGGAACCCCTGGTATAGTCACTTAAATCCCAATCTGGTCTTCACTGCTGGACTGAGGCAATAGTAGACTCTGATGAAAATTAAATCCTTATTTCTGTGACCTGGGTAACTTCATGGGTATCTCTAATGCCTTGAAGCCCCTCAGGGTGCTCTGGGTTAGGAGTCCCTGACAGCAATGGGGAAGAGATGTTCTGACCCTAGATTCACAGGCAACAAGGAAAATAGTGACAAAGGACACACTCAAGACCACAAAAGTGAGTTTAGTTCCCAGTTCCGGCTCAAATGTCACTGAGGCAAGTCACTCGACTTCAGAGGCTCATTTTTCTCTTCTGTCAAATGGAGATGAACCAACCCACCACAGAGGCCTCTTGCTTGTCTAGAGCTTCTATAAGATCCACTGTCTGGACCAGGTACTTTACATAGAACAATACACCCCCGACTCCTGGGACAGACTGGCATCAGCTCCATTCAGCAGATACATGGCAGAGCTAGAATTCATGTGTTAAAACTCTACTCCAACTGCACAGGCCCCCATCAGCCAGTGGGAAGGCCCCGTCCATCAGGCTAGCTTGTAAGCCAGCCCATAGTGACTCCATGCTGCTGGCAAGCCCGCAGGGATGCTGTTCCCATGAAGGATCCCAGAACAGCCTCCTCCTGGGTCAAGACCAAGGGCAGAACAGGCCATCCCGAAACCCTCTTCCCATGGCCTGGTCGGAGCCCAGGGCTCCCCGCGGACCCCAGGACAGCACTTACTTTCCACCGGGGTGGGCAAGGTGGGGATCCCGGGCTGGGAGTAGCACAGGTACATCTGCTGGTCCAGGCTCCGCAGAGCGTGGAAGGTAGGGTGCGTGTGCTGCTGCACGAACAAGTGCCCGGCGTTGACCTGGTTGACCACGATCACCTCCACGGTGATGCCATCAGGGAGCATGAGCTGTGGAGAAGGGGCAGCAGGCACTGCAGCAATCCTCCTGGGGTTTGGGGTAAGCCCTAAGCCACAGGGCAAGACTCTGAACTGGCACGTCTTTCACAAGGGCTTGGCTGCCCAAAGCAACATGGCACCCAAACGACATTAAGTCAAGGAAAACTACTTGAGCCGTGAAAAGTGTAACACCTTGTCCTGCAATGCCAACAGTAACCTCTAGAGGCGGCCTCGCCTCAGGGCTGGGCGGGAGGAGGCAGCCGAGGCTGTAGCGAAGGGGCCAGAGCCTCGGCTCCCCGCACCGCGCTTGAGGAGACTGGAGCACTAGGAAAGGCAGCGGAATGAGGGGCCACTGAGAACACGCTCCCAGGGCCTAAGAGGTGGGCAGCCCCTCAGGCCCCTCAGCCAGCATCCACAGCCCTGCAGATGACCCTGGGAGCTTCAAGTTTGACAGCATCTCTCCTCTTTCCTGCCAGCAAGGACCCAACAGTCTGAGTCCTACGGTCTCTTCCTGTCCACACTCCACAGACACCCTCCCAACTCATTCCCACTGCCATGTGGAATGCAGATTTGCTCAGTGGCCAGGCCCACATTACAGGCCCTCACAGAGGCTAAGACTGGTCTCAAAAGGACCTGTCCCTGGACACTAGTTTTCCTGATGCCAAGTTACAGGCAACATCTAGGTGGCCTGGACACAGAAAGATGTCCAGTCCATCTTCCAGTCAGGTGGCCAGGCCTCTGGCTAAGAGTTCTGACTTCCCTACCTCCCCCCGACTGCTGCTGGCTGAAAGGCATCTGGGGTCTCCTCTCCACACAGAACACAATGGAGGAAGCCCTAACAACCGCTCAATTATTTAGAATTTAAGAGTGGGTCTGGTCCACGTCTGCTGGGGAAAAACCCTATGATCCAGAAGTAAAGGACAGAGTGGGGGTCAGCCCACTCCCAAACATCCACAGGAAAACAACAGCACATCCATCCCCTTCGCCCACCACAAGGGTCTTTGGAGGGGGCAAGTCACAGAACCAAGAAATCAACCATCCCAAACAAAAGCTAGGGAGGCAATTTTCTCGATGCAGCAGGTTCAGCCCATGTGTGAAATGCAGAGTCGTCTTTGGCCTACAGAATACTACAATTCTCCTACCAGTGAGATAAGGCTCAATGGAGCCGGAGGCACACTGCAGGATCCAGGCCCCAGAAACCCCACAGCCCCCAGGACACGAAGGCCCCAAGACATCAGCTTCCCCTCCTGCCAAACTCCAGGGTCAACCTCCAAAGAGTCTCCAGGTTTCCACAGCCTGGTAGGGAGAATTTCTTCTCCTTTATAATCTAGGGATTAGGGAAAGGGAATCCTTCACCAGGGCCACCACTAGGCCCGGCTCAACTAGGAGTAAAAAACACAAGGACCCGTTACGAGCCCATCCAAGCCCACAATGGTGGGTCCCACCTAGGCCTCAGCACCAGCTTAAGGAGACCCAAGCCAGCTGGGGTGCACCCAGTCTCCTGGCTAGAGTAGAATCCTTTCTATACAAATGCCTTAAAAACACAACAGGCACCAGTGTGGCAGAGCCTGAGGAGAATCATCTTTCCGAGTGGGGACAGAGGCACGTCTAACCAGCACTTCAGCCCTAAAGCCCAGCCCCAGAGAACTCCGGCTAGAAGCGTAACCGAAGGGCGCCTGGGTGGTTCAGTCGGTTAAGTGTCCAACTTTGGCTCAGGTCGTGATCTCACAGTTAGTGGGTTTGAGCCCCACACTGAGCTCTGTGCTGACAGCTCAGAGCCTGAAGCCTCCTTCAGATTCTGTGTCTCCCTCTCTCTCTCTGCCCCTCCCCTGCTCCGCACGGTCTCTCTCAGAAATAAAGAAAAATAAATAAATAGAAGCATAACTGAACTGACCAGAGGAAGACAGAGGTGAGAGGTCAGAGACATCAACGAGCTCTTGGCCTTGCTGGCCCACGGTCTTGGGAGTTTCTTATTCGGGGCAGGTTGGGGTGAAAGGGAGGCAAGAGGATCTGGTCCCCCGGGCACATGCTCACCCAGGAAGTCATCGGAAGAGAAGGCAGTGCCAGTGATGGCAGTGGGGGAGCGTAGATATTGGTGAGGTTCAGTTCCTTGAACTTCTTTCCAATCAGGTTCAGCGCCTTGTCTACATGATGCTGAGAGCCTAGATGGGGGTAGAAGCAGGAGAGCCACCCTGAGTAGGACAAATCGCAAACCAAACACACACCCCCACTTCACAAGTCCTTTCCAGGAGCTCAAGTAAACCTTTCAGGTGCCACACAGATAAGTTCTGCCTTAAGAAGAAAAGCATCTGCAGTGGCTTGAAACCCACTGGCCTTTCAGATGGTACCTCTGCTGTGTCCATGCTCTGAATGCAATAGGAGGCTGGCCGATGGGAAAGGCCCAGCCCTCACCGACTGGAAGGGAAGCCCGTTCTGCTGGGAGGGAGGCGTGTGAGGCAGCGGGCACTGTCAAGCCGGGGCCCCCAGCCTGCCTGCCTGAGTGCCCACGCCTTTCCTGGCAGATCTGGGGGAGGGAGCAGAGGCCCCTTCAAGTACCTGAGCTGAGGAGGAGGGCTGAAGACCACCTGGGATGACCAGGGTTGTCTATCTGGAGACCAAGATTCCAGAAGAGGAAGAACTGGGACTCAAATGCTTTATGTTTCAGAAAAGAAAACTAAAGGTGGGCAGCAGCTGCCACTGACCTTCTATGTGGCAGATCTGGACGTTCTGGGTATAAGGCAGGGTTGAGATGTAGATCTTGGCACCAGACGTCTGCTTCAGAAAACTCACGTAACGCCCCTGCTTACCAATTAACCGACCAACTAAGTGCTGAGAGAGACAAAGAGACAGAGAGACAACTAGGGGGTGTTAATGGGAAACCAATTCCTACGTTCCCAAAGACCTACCTTTGTTTTACACAAGGTCAAGCTCAAACACAGTAACAAGCCAGCACTCATTCGCCAAGCACTGTTCTAAGCACTTACCTACGAAACAGATACCTTTATCATGGTTTTACAAATTAACAAGCTCAGAGAGGCTAAGCAACTCTCCCAATATCACACAGTTACTAAGCTGCTGAACTACACAGTCTGTCCCCAGGACTCAGCAGTTCCCATTTCTTTCCCCGACAACCTCCCAACCTCCCAAATCTACACTCAGAGAAGTTTCACCAGCAGAAGAGCCGATTTACAACTCCTCTGGCCCCTTCAAGTCTATCTGGCTTCAAAGATAGAGGCTCCGTTTGAAAGGAAAAGTCAAAAGAAACCTTGGCCTTCTTGCTGCCAAATGATAGCAGGCTGGAGCCTCCGGAGGACAAGGCTTGCAGAAGTGCCCCGCGTGCCAAGAGTTCAAGGCAGAAAGAAGCAGCCAAACTTAGCCATGATGTCAGAGTAGCTCAGAGATGATCCCAAACGACCCCACCCCAGCGGAGCCATGAGGGACACGGTCGCTCTGCACCCAGAGCCGCCTGGGTGCGCGCCCTTTGCAACCACAGAAGAAGAGGGCAGCGTTGCTATCAGGGTCACGGCGGGCAAAAACACCACGGGAGCCAGCACCCCGGGGTCAAAGCAGCCCGCCTGACCCAGAGTTCGAGCCAAGTCAAATCTCCACAGCGGCAGGGAACTAAGTGCCTGGGAGAATTCAGTTGGCCAATTATTTCTGAGCCCCAGCAATAAACATCACGATCAAGCTAATAAATTGTAAGTTAGAACAGCAAGAAGCTAGAAACCACTTAAGTACTCTGGATTTGGGGACTGGTGAAGTAAATTGACATTCACGCAATGAATAATGCAGTTAAAATTATATTTTCAAAGAATAACACAGGAAAATTAAATTGTTAAATATTTAAAAGCATTAATTAAAGCAACATAATCTCAGTTTTGTTTAAAAACCACAGGGTGCAAAACAAGAAGGAAATAAAAGTCTTCATAGTCCCTCTCGGGGGTGAGATTAGAGCGGCTTGTTATTTTCTTCATACATTTCTATACTTTTCAAGGGCTCTGAAATATGGATTTACGCTGTGCTCAATTATCAAATCTACTTTGCGCTGGCGAGCTCAAGCAGAGCACAGTGAAGGGACTCCCGCCTGGCCCACGTCCTCAGGCTGGCTTTTGTTGGCATCTGGGGACAGCACTGAGCCCCAGAACACACAGGATGGCCCAGGGGAGTGAGCAGCCTGGGAGTCTGAGGCGGACAAGAACGAGTCCCTCTTGAGGGTGGCTGAGGGGACTCCGCCCCGCAGGAAGCTCTCTGAAGCTTGGCAGAGTGTGGCGCCCCCTGTCCCCTTCAGCCTCTGGCTCACTCAGGGGCCGCTTCCGGTTACTGTCCCTCCCCTGCAGCCCAATGAGCCTGCAGCCCTTACCTTTGGCACCTCGATCTCCCAGATGATGAGGTCGACCTTCTTAGGACTGGAGCCTGCCTGGGCGTTCTGGAGACCATCAGTCTTCCTGGGGCCGCAGCAACCGTCCACCGAGTCCATGCTGTTCCTGTCCGATCCTGCAGGGGAGGAAGCGGCACACAGAGACACACAGACGCCGGCTAAGAGAGGTCTGCACCTGTGTTCCCAGGAGGCCCCCCCCACCCACGCCCCCTCCTCAAGCTGGGAGGGGGACTGTCAACCTGCCGTCTAGAAGGCTCAGAACGACCCCAACGAAAGGAGGACTGGGGGTGTAGAGACGCCTAATTTTAGCCTGCGGCTCATGGCCCTGCTGGCTGGAGCGGCAGCCACGCCCAGCCACAGCTGCCGGTGCGGAGACAAGCGGTGAGCTGGGAAGGGGGGTCCATGGGTCGGGGCCAGCCAGCAGGTCTGCATGGTCCCAGGGGCCGGGTATCAGGTGCCGGCCTCCACAGAGACTGACCAGTCACAACCGGCCCATGCCTTTCCACTATGCCAGCCCCCAGACCAAGGGACCCTAAGGCCCCCAAGGCCTCAGGCCTGGACTCAAGGGCCGTGACTTTAAGTCAAGCAGAGCGAGAAAGACTGCACTCCGGCTGGCCTGAAGGCCCCATTCTTATCCTGTACCACCTGGGCCGTATTGGAAATAAATGGAAGGAGGCAGCTCTCCTTTCCCTCTGCTTAGGCCTGACTTGGGCAACTCTGAATGCTCTTCCAAGTTCATGGTGGGTCTTTAGCCCTCTGGTCAAAAGACTGAAGTTCATGCCCCAGACAACAGAGCAGGAAGCATGATCCTGAGATCAACGTGGTCCGCTCTGCTCTTGTTCAAGAATGTGCGGGGGCGGGGGGGGGGGGGGGATCTCAGAAAAACGGGTCCAGGCCAGCTTAAGAGAAAGGACTCTGGCTTAAATATGGACGACTTGACTGCCAGAAATAGATTGCTCCTGAGAGTCTACTAATTAGGTTATTCTCCACATGGTTTCTCCTAACCCTGGACGTAATCCTTTGCCAAGCAATGCATGTACTGTCTGGATGCAGAGTAAGGCTTAAAAGAGAGTCCATTCCCAGCTGAGGAACAGTCACCTTCAAAGTGACCTCATCCTTCAACATCAGGGGCCCAAGCCTCTCCTGGACAAAATAGGACTGGCTGATACCAGCCACCCCCAGGGACCCGCAGAGGTGGCTCAGATCACACAGGCCTCTAGCAGGCCGTGCTCATAGGCCAGACCCCCTCAGCCTCAACTTCCTCACGCACAGGGATGGCCATGCACTAAGGTGCAGGTGTGGGCGAGGCAGAAACCTGTGCTGTGCACAACCGAGTGCTGGGCAAACGGTACTGCCAGGCTCCAAGCCACTGTCCCCATACCTCCCCACCATCACCACGTCCCCTCACCGCCTTCTCTTCCACGAGGCCTCAACATGAGGCCTTCACTGCGTCGGAGTAGCTGCCACCACCAACCTAGAGGTGGCATGACATGGCTGACGGGCCTGTGAATTCGGCTGAGGGCCAGCTGACAAAGGGAAACTCCTTTATTCTTAAAAAAAAGTTTTTGCTTACCTATTTTAAGATCTTTTTGATTAAAAACAAGCAAACAAAAAAACATTTTAACATCCCTCAATTAGGATGCATCTTAACGGTCTCTGGCCTTCTACGCTCAACATCACCATGATGAGTTTTTTTCCTTTAGAGGCACATCAATCAGTAGTGTCTTAAAGGGGACAAAATGTGATGAAAGTACTGCTGGAAGTAGTCAAATTCCCAGTAAAGACCCCCAACCTTCCTGGAGCAGAGAGGGTAGGGACTGGCTCCAGGACCAGCAAATCAGAGACCCCCCTGGGGATCTATGGCCTCTTCCCCCAAGATAATGAAAATGCCCCAGGGTTGCTATAAAACCAGGGTCAGGAGCTGCTGACCTGTGCGTTAGCAGTCTGAAAAGTCTACGCGGGGGTCAGCACTCGACAAACCCAGTGGACACTTGGTTACCAAAGTGCCCCTCTTTCCCAGGGGTGGAACAGCAGCCGCACGGAAAGGAAATGGCGGAGGGCTCTCTGTGGAGGAATAGTGGCGACAATAAGGCAGGAAGGCGAGAGCCTCCCGCGAGCGTCAGGCCGTGGCCGCTCTCTGGGCACTTACCCGGTAAGAGCTTCTGGAGAAGGAAGGCGGGTGGAGACATGGGAACAAGCACATGATTAAAAGGAAATCAAGCATTAAAAAAAAAAAAAAAAAAAAAAAAAAAAAAAAAAAAAAAAAAAAAAAAAAAAAAAAAAAAAAAAAAAAAAAAAAAAAAAAAAAAAGCTAACACCCATCTTGGTACTTTGGAATTAAGCTAAGGAGGCCTCTCCATCACAGAAACCTTTAAGAGGTCAGGTTTAAAAGAGGTGGATCAGCGGGCCCAACTTTGAGCTGGCTCCTTCAGGAGGACTAGGGAGGGTCCCTGGCTACCGAACCAAGTTACAGCCCAACTCCTCAGCTACCCACCAGTGCCGCGCTGTGCCCCGACCGTCTGCAGGCCAGCTGGGACAGAGCTGGAGAGCATTCTTACTGCAGAAGCAGCAGAGGGAGAGGCAGACCAGCAGCCTTTGCCAGCCGAGCGGAGACCCCGCCACCCCGTTCTCTAGGTGAGGCACACCCAAGACCCTCCTACCTCCCGAGTGATCTGCTTCTGCATCTGCGGTCCATCCATCCTCATTCCCCAAGTCTGACAGCTCCCCCTTCAGCATCCCATTGCTGAAGGGCACAGTACTTTCTGGCAGCAGCGGGATGATGGCCTTGTCCCTGGGGCTTGAGTTGGTGTCCGTACAGGAGTCTTCAAGCCCTGAAGTGCTAAGGGAATCTGAGTGCTGCTCGGGGACCACTGAGGGGACATCCTGGCTGCTGTCAGAGGTGCAGGTGACACATCCAGCATCTTCTACCAGGACGCATGCCTCATCTAGCAGCTCTCCCTGGGGGGTGGTGGGCGGTGGGCCGGGGGCCAGGGAGATGTGGTGTGCAGAGTTCTTTGGCTTCTTGTCCTTGCTGGGGCTGGACAGAGGGCTGCTCAGGCAGCTGGCATAGGTCTTTGGTGGTGGCAGGTCCTCTGCGGGTGGGCCTGGTAAGGGGACAGCAGCATCTGACATGCCCGAGGCTGCCTCAGCCACCACAGAGGCTGGAGCAGGCCCCTCGGCATCCAGCCCCAGGCTGGTTTCCCGGCAGTCTGGGGCGCAGCTCTCCTCCTGCTGCCCATGGAGCTGAGCGGCCGAAGAAAGACACGGCCGGCCTGCGATCCTGCTCACGGTGGTGGCCAGCACCTCTTCGGTCGCCTCCGAGATCACTTTAGAGACGATCTGGTAGGCAGCCTGCTCCATCTCCTGGGTGTGCTCTGAGGCGCCCTCGTGGCCCAGCTCTCCTGCACAGGGTGCCTCACAGGCTGTGCCGCTGCCCCGAGGCACCGGCAGTTTGGCGACCTCCATCAGCTCCACATGGGCTGACTCCCTGCAGCTGCTCAATGGCGTCCCCACAGCACCCTCCTCGGCCTGCGGCGGGAGGCTCGTCACCTTCTCCCCGGCACCTCCAAAGGGAGCCAGGCTGGGCACCTTGCCTGTCTGCGATTCAGAGCCCTGCTCCTGGGACAACATACACCCTTCCGGCACGTTTCCTCCTGACACCGCATCGCCAGTGCCTTCCACCCCACCGGTCTCTCTTGGCTTCTCTCGGGGAGCTGCAGCCTGGCCCTGCCGGCCCTGCCCTGCTGGCCCACTGAATGGAGACTCTGGCTTGCACACCTCGGCTGCTTCGTGGGGGAAAGGAACCCCCTTTGGGGTCGAAAAGGGACACTCGGGAGGAATGGACTTGGCTTCATCACCCGTCAGGGCTAGTTCCACCTTTGTACTGTCATCTCTGTGTGTTCCTGGCCGAAATCTCACGTCTGTGCTGTTAGGAAGGCTGCCTGAGGACTCTGACCTGCGATGGGCTGGATGTGGCCGCAGCAAGGCTGGGGTCTCAGTGAGAGGCTTGCTCACGGACAACAGCTCCGTTCCCGCCGGTTGTACAGTGCTGGGGGGCGTGGAAGCTACTCTGGGACAGGGGTCCTCCACGGGAAGTGGCTCTGTGATGGAGCAGCCAGCCCTCAGCCCCACAGCGCTGGCCTCCACCCGTCTGTCCTGGCTGCTGACATGCTTTTTACGAGAGAAAAACCACCACCAGCCGAGAAGTGCTAGCATTCCAGGCAACGCCAAGGGGAAGAGTGAACGGAACTGGATGGCCATCCTGGAGGCCTGAAGAAATGACACCTGCAGGAGGAGAGAGGGATGCGATCAGAGTCAGGCAGGGGATCCCGACACCACTGCACAGGAAGACAACCAGCTATTTTCTTGCCCTTTCCCTGCCCTCGTAAGTTACATCCCTCCTCCAGCTCACACCCTCTGTGTGATCCACTGGAAGGGATGGGCAGGGAGAGACGGCCCCTTCTGCTCCCTCCTCCATATCACATTCCCTTGAAACAAGACGAGCCTTCTCTTGGACCCAAATCCCTTCCTTCATCATTCCTCAATGCCGAATTCTATGCTCCCCCAAGGGGATAGCGTGAAATCCACAAGTATGTATGTCCCTCACATGCACCCACAAAATCATGAATCAATGAAACCATTATGCAGCAAAAGAGAGCTGGAGCAAAGGATGAATACGATTTCAAAAGGATGAGGGAGTGCTCCAGGGTAAGAGACCAGCAAAACATACAGAGGCATGGAGACACAGGTCATGCTTGAAGAATCAAGTTGCGTAGTGGACTCGAGGAGAGCTCTAGGGCCTCACAGTGGAGTCTGGACTTTATCCTGTAGGCAACAGAGAACCAGCAGAGGTCTGCAAGGCACATACACCAAACTGTGTTACCGGGTGATTCTGGCAGGAGTAGGAGGAACAGCATATCAAGTGACAGGCACCTGGAGACCTGAGTCAGTTGGATCCAGGCCCGGGAGAAATGATAAGGGCCTAGACCGAAGAAGGTGGTGGATATGCGAAGGATATAGGAACCTCAGCTTCCTTCATCGTAAGATGGGGACACATTTCATAAAGGATGGCTGTAGGGTTAGCTATGTATCGAGTGCTATGCAAAGCAGGGTTAGCTCTCCTTAGAGGTATATGACAGACTTATTCCAGAACGCTTGTAATTCAGTACCTCCCATGCTAGTAAATTTTATTGTCTGCAAAAATCACAAGTCGTCTTACAACCAAAACTCCTCCATTGATACGGTGAATTATACCTTAATTTGGGTTTGAGCTTTGTGGCAGAGATAAATGTAAATAAATGCTTTAACAACTCTTCCTGGTTTAATTATGCTAATGGTCTTTGGCAAAACCAGAGCACACAGTTCCCAGGTGGTTCTAAAGTTCAGTGGAGGGTGGGAGCCACTGCTGTAGAACCTGACTTCTTCAAGTGAGGTCTACAGGCCAGAGGCACCGAGCATCACCTGGGAACCTGGCTACAAACACAGCCCCAGCTCAGACCTGAATCACTAGCTGTATTTTAACAAGACCCCCAGGGGATTCACAAACCCGTTACAGTTTGTGAAGAAACATCTTCAGCCCCAAAGTGAGGGGGTGGGGAATGCCATAAACGTTCCTGCTAAGATTTGAAAGTGAATCCATAGGAATGGAAAACACAAACAGAAGCTAAGCAGCGGCCACACTCAGAAAACCCCATGAATCCCTCCAGGCAGAAACTTCAATGATGCTCTTTACAGCTTCACTTTCAAACACAGAACCTCACCAGATGCTCTCTCCCTTGCATCTCTTAATCTTCAACCACCTGGTTTGGAATGTATTGCCATCATCAAGGTTAAAATAGCTCAGTGTAGGGGTGCCTGGCTGGCTCAGTCAGTGGAGCATGCTACTCTTGATCTCAGGGTTGTAAGTTTGAGCCCCATGTTGAGTGTAGAGATTAAATAAATAAAAACTTAGGGGTTCCGTTGGTTAAGCATCTAACTCTGGTTTTCAGCTCAGGTCATGATCTTACAGTTCGGGAGTTTGAGCCCTACATCGGGCTCTGTGCTGACAGTGCGAAGCCTGCTTGGGATTCTCTCCCTCCCTCTCAAAATAAATAAGCTTAAAACAAATAAGTACTTAAAAAAAAAAAAGGGTTCAAAGTCATACAGCCAAGGACCGGAACTCAGGTTCTACTCCACATTAAGTCTGGAACTCACTCATGTCTGAAAAGAATAAGGCAATATATGGGCCAAGGAAAGGGGAAGTTCATACTGCTCTTAAAAGGTTAAGGGGCACCTGGGTGGCTCAGGTCATGATCTCACAATCATGAGTTCAAGCCCCACATCAGGCTCTGTATTGACAGCTCTGAGCCTTGGGCCTGCTTCAGACCGGCTCTGTCTCTCTCTCTGCCCCTCCCCTGCCCCAGCACTCTCTGTCAAATGTAAATAAACATTAAAAAAAAAAAAGGTTATGACCATACCTCCTATGACCTATGACACCTGCCTTTTTTTTTTCTTAAAGTTTATTTATTTATTTATTTTGAGAGAAAGAGACAGTATGTATGTGAGCATGCAGGCAGAGAGAGGAGAGAATCCCAAGCAGGCTCTGCGCTGTCAGCACGGAGCCTGACACGGGGCTCAATCTCACACACCGTGAGATCAGGACCGGAGCCAAAATCAAAAATCAGATGCTTAACCAACTGAGCCACCTAGGCGCCCCCTGCAATCTTCTCTTAAAAAATAAATAAAAAAGTAAAAAATCAAAACAGCTCTGCACAGACAGAGGTCTGTATACTGCTCGTTGGGGCATGCCCTTATGGGGAATCACTGCAAAACACACTGCAGAATCCGTGGGCATGCCGGTGACAGAGAAGGGAGCTGATGTTCGCACGCGGAGACCCTGCAGTGGCACAGAAGCTAAAACCTGGAGCCCACCTCATGTACGCCGTCTGTGCCCGTATAACCCTTTAGGCAAACTAGGAAAGACACATGCCAAGCCTCTCGGCTAGAGAGGCAAAGGTTTTGCACATTGATCCTGTACCCTACAACCTTACTGACCTCTTTTATTAGTTCCAACAGCTTTTCATTTTTTGCTTTTTTTCCTTATCTGCCAATAGAGTCTTACTTCTTCCTTCCAGGAAGAGAGATTTTGAAATTTCTCTCAGCAGTTCTCCAACTTAGTGGCCCATTAGCATTACTTGGGAAGCTTTTAAAATCCCAAGGCCAAGGTGGCACCCGAATCAATTAACTCAGAATCTGAGGTTAGATGAGGGCACCAGGTGTTGTTTCTTTAACCCAGGCGATTCCAATGTGCACTCAAGTCAGAGAATCACTGTGCTGGAACCATGTGCACACCCCTGAAAAAGTGGTAAATTACATACAGGCTACTTGTTTAGTATTCAATGTCTTCCACATAAAAATAAATAAAATCCGAGGAGGAATAGAGGGTATGGGGGAAGGATGCTCTCAGGATAAGGCGAGGATGCCTACCACATGGCCTACTGTCAGACCAGTCCAACCCAATAGGTCACATGCCACCGGAAGCATGGCCTGGGTCTGAACCCAGGTTCTCTTGGCAGTCAATTTAGATTCAGATTCCTTATTAACTAGACAATCCCATTTCAACAGGGTTTATAGTTGTGATTCCCACAGTCTTCTACCAATTCTGTGATCAGGAACAAGATTACTACGTAGAATGGTGTAGAGAGGAAGATAAAGAATCCTAAGACTTAACCTCCCACAGAGGGCAGTCTCCCTGTTTTACAAATCAAGGGCCCAAAGCCAAACTCAACAGGGGTGTGTAAGGAGAGAGTTGTTAACCAAGATACAAACTGCCTCTCAAAGCAGTTGGGAGGGGTGCCTGGGTGGCTCAGTGGATTAAGAGTCTGACTCTTGATTTCAGCTGAGGACAAGGTCTCAAGCCCAGAGCCAGTACAGAGCCTGCTTGGGATTCTCTCTCTTCTCTCTGCCCCTCCCCCTGCTCAAGTACTTGCATGCGCCCTCTTTGATAGAAGACCCCAGCCCTTTAGTACTAGAAGTTGACCCCCACCCCACCTCCAGAGGTCCCAGGGACTGACTGTAAGACAGGCCCTCGCTGAAGCAGACCCTCTCAGCCTTGGCTTTGGCCTGGCAACCTAGCTGATCCACACCACCACCCAGACCCCGGCCTCCCATGTCACTGTCCTCACTGTCCCTTCTGCTCCTAGTTAACACTAAACACAGAGACAGTCACCTGGGGACACAAGACTGCTCTGCAGCTTGCAAGGACACCTCTACCACTGACACACCTAGCCCTCCCCGTCCCACTTGTTCCACGGGGGGGGGGGGGGGCGGTGAGACCCTAAACCCACCATCCACAACTCCCCCCAGTCAACTATCACTACTCAACTCAGGAAAGTTTCTGCATCATTTCCAAGCCAGATGCCTCCTGCTACTGTGTCAGGAGGACTCGTCAGAAGGTATTTAACACTGGTCCCCTGAGGCCACACGTCACCCAACCCATAAATACTGAATGCCCCACCTGCATCCCCAGTGCCTGCCACTACCCACCTACCCCCACCCTGTCAGGGTCCTCCAGGAAAAGCTCTTCTCTCCATGAAGACCTCCAGGGACAGGAACTGCCCAACTGAAGTGCTCAGGCAACTTGAGAAAAGAGGTGTAATATCCCCAGACAGGAGAAGGCATGCCTTGTTTATCCTTCCCTTGCCACCGGGGGCTGTGATTCGAGACGTTAACCCTCTCCACCAAGACAGCGCCACCCCACCCAGAGGAGCCTAGCTGGGACTCACTGAAGGTGCCTCACAGGGAGCTCCTGGCAACCGAAGCCCCCACTTCCCACCAGGCTAGAGAAGTTCCTCATTTCCTCAGCCCTTCACTCCCAAGAGTCTTCCGTGAGCCAATCTCACCTCAAAAGAGCTTCTTGTGAATAGAGACGATGCCATTTTCCCTGCTTTACAGTCAGATAGGTTTAGACAGGTGCTGGAAGACGCACCAACTGTGCCTGAACTCTCAGACAGGGCCGCTGCCACGCATGCACACACACACATGCCCACATGCACAAGTGTGCACACTTCAGCCTTACAAGGCTCTCTGCTACCCTCCTTCTCTGGGAATGGACTCTTGAGCTGCTCTCCTTGCCCTGGTTTGGTTTTGTTTTTGTTGTGTTCTGTATGAAAACTGAACTTCTCAAGACCTAAGTGGCATTTAACACTGCAGGTCTAAAAGCCTTCGTGCTCACAAGCTAACTGCAGGCAGCCTTCTCCCCGACGGCCCCCCCTCCAGAGGCCCCAGACACTCGGGCAGGCCAGAGGAAAGCCTTGCAGAAGGATGCAGAGCCCTGCCCGCGGGGTGGTGGGGAGGAGAGGTGGCTATTTTGAATCTGCTGGAATTAAATAGCTGCCTGCTTATTTTTAGCAGGTCCATTTGCCCGGGAATAGATGCACGCTGGCGGGTTGCCCAGTGGTCACACAGAGCTGAAGGCGCACGTGTCTCGGCCCTACAAGGCCTTAGCATTCACCTGCTCTGTCCAGGTTCTAAAAGGATTCCTTTCCTAAGGCGTTCTAGCTGGCTCAGTGGGTGGAGGATGCAACTCTTGGTCCCAGGGTTGTGAGTTCAAGCCCCACATTGGGTTGTGGAGATTACTTAAAAATAAAAATTAAAATAATCTTTAAAACGATTCCTTTCCTTCCTCCCAGAGGAACCTGTAGCTTCTCAGAAAAGCTTATCTCTGGAGAAGTAATGGCCTCACTCCCAGCACCAATGACCAACTCGGTTACTGCAGTCTACAGCCTTCTGCTAAACAAGAAAACAAATTTCTGGGAAGAGTACAGTGTTGGTCCCAGGGACTAAGCCCATTTGGCTACAGTTATTGTGGAAAGAAGAGCTGTGTGTAATTAATTGACAGGAAAGTTGATCATAAAAACAAGCACTTAGGAGTCAAGTGGCTATCAGGTCTAGACTGGACTTGGGCCGGGTCAGTAAAGCTGCGCCCACTCCGCATTCTGAGTGGACTGTTACATACCCCCTAGGTTGAAATGTGAACATTTCCATTATTCCAGGTTTGTATGTTCCCATTACCAAAGACAGTCCCCCAGGTGTTCGAGACGCCTCATCTCTAGAATGCCCAGCACATCAAGTTGTTGCTGAGGGGCTTTTCCCTCTGAAGGGGGGAGGGAGGTCTTCAAAGGACAGGGCATAGCTATGGGATCCCGAACCTGAAGCCCAGCACCTGCTGCCACTGCATTCGGAGCACAAGGGCAGGTTGTGGGCCTGGTCAAGGTCAAGGCCCCCCCCCCCCCCCCCCCCCCCCCCCCCCCCCCGCTTGTTGGAGGAAGACCACACACACAGAGGTCTCTGCAAGACCACCAAGAAAGCTTCTTGCTTTCTACAGCATGCATATACCTAATTCCTTACCAGGTTGAGGTTATACTTAGATTCATGTAATAATTCACACATAAGTATGTTCTGTCCACCAGAAGCTCACAATGCATACTGCAGAATCTCTCTTTCTCTCTCTCTCTCTCTCTCTCTCTCTCTCTCTCTCTCTCTCACACACACACACACACACACACACACACCTACATGTGCTGAGCCCAATTTCAGAAGTGGGCAAACAGAACCCAAAGAAAGCTGTCCCAAAGGCAGCCAGAACTTTCTAAGGTTGCAACAGTGCATTAATAACATAAATTAAGATTCTAAACTCAAGATGCCTTTGGGGGTGGAAGGGAACAGCAAGTCCCAGAGAGAGCGGAAGTCCTGAAAGCTGGAGCGAAGAGCCGGTAGGGGCCACACAAAAGGAGGCTGACCTTTACTGTCAAGGCAGTGGGAACAAGTTGCAGCAGCTGCAACCAAAGCAGAGCAGGTCACAAAAGGCAAAGGCCTGAATGATCCCCAAGTGACAACAGACAGGCCAGTACTGGCAGCTACTTTGTCACAGGGAGCTGAGCACTCCAAATGTGGTCAACATAACTAGCTGAATTTTAAATTTTACTTAATATTAATTTCAACTTAAATAGTCACATTGGCTAGCTGGTAGCTACCTACTGGGCACGCAGTCCTACAGGGCATTCCCAGAAGCCCCGAAGCAAATACAAGAGCTGGATAAATGCTGTAACAGTCAATGCCTACCTTGTGCTGCCGCTGAGGGTGGAGGGGGGCGGTGTTAGGCTGGGCCACTCGCCCTCAGCAGCATGTCTGGGGCCCAGGAGTCAGACTGCTGAGGCCATGCCTCAGGGATGTTGATCTCAGCCCAGCCCTGATGTTCAAAGGGTTGTTACCTTCATTGTAAGGGGCTTGTGTGAGCTGTGACTCATGTTGGCACCCTAAAGATTGCAAATTAGCTCACAATGGAGCTATGAGGTCCTGCTCCGTGCTGTCCCCCACACCCTTCATTGTGATGGCCTCACAGAGCAGCCAGGTGGGCCACTGTGGCCACACCAGCCCCTCTCCCTGTTCTAGGCAGACCAGCTGTCCAAAAGTCACGGGCCACTTCCCAGGCTGCCCTCCAGGAGACTGGAGGCTCAGCCCAGTACCATCTGGGTGGGAAAACCTGCCCAATGAAGCCTTCTCCAGCTGGGTCTCTGGGTCTGGAGACCCAGAGCCAAATCCCACCAGCGCCAAGTAAAAGCCAGAAATGAAAAAAAAAAAAAAAAAAAAACTATCTCCGGAAATCCTCTCTGATTAAGAGCTGGTCAATTACAAATTAAAAGAACCCCAAATTTGGAAAATATGGTTTAAAAAATAAAAAAAAGCAAACCCTACCCAAAAGTGAAATGCCCAGTTTCCCTCCCTCTGCTGACCAAACTCACCTGACAGGTGTCCAGTCAAACGATTAAGGGGGCGGGAGGAGTATTTTCTACAAAGGTCTTTGCATTGCTTCCTTTGGGAAGTAAGAATGTGATATCAAAAACTTCAGTAACAGCTATGCTACATCCGCCCTGCCCCTCGTCCCCAGCTCCTGGCAACCAGCCTGCTTTCGCGGTAACTTCTGACACTTCTGAGGACAGTGACAAAGCAGGTGCCAGGGAAGTGTTCCTGGGTAAACAGAATTGCGGCCCATGACCACAGAACCCTACCCAAGACCGCCCAGAAGGTATGAAGCTGTGCTCTGACAACAAGCTTCCTGAAACAGCTAACAGAGATGACATGCCTTCAAAAGGAAAAGGGGCATCTAGAAGGCTCAACTGGTTAAGCATTTGATGTCAACTCGGGTCATGATATCACGGTTCGTGAGTTCAAGCCCCAAGTCAGGCTCTGTGCTGACAGCTGGGAGCCTGGAGCCTGCTTCAGATTCTGTGTCTCCCTCTCTCTTTGCCCCTCCCTGCTTATGCTCACTTGCTCTCTCTCTCTCTCACAAATATAAAAAAAAATTTTTAAATAAAAATAAAAAAGGAACAGAAATGATGGTGTGAGGCAAAAGGCCCTTCACACCAGCGCCTCAGTCAGGTAGGCAGAGCGACAGGTAAGACACAGATTTCCCAAATGGCAGAGAGTGGAATGTGACCAACTCAGAAATCATATAAAGGCCTAAGGGCATTTCTATTCAATACGGGTTTATGGGCAACTACAAGGTACAAAGTGCAGTGAGATACAGAAATGAATCAGACAAATGCACTTTTGAGGCATTTTCAAGTCTTTCAGTTTCTTTTGAGGAAAGAAAAAAAACCCAGTAACCTTCTTCAATGGGCCTGTTGCTGCCAACCTCTGCCACTTAACCAACTGACGACCTTGGTCCAAGGGTCAGAACCTTGGTCCAAGGGTCAGAAAAGTATCCTGGTTGGGTGACAAACAGGAATTAGGCTGTCAGTTTCCACAGATTGGAATGTTCTAATGTCCTGGGGTGGGAGATGAGAGGTTAGAAGCCTGAATGCCAGCATTCTGAGAGCCAAGGGGGCCTCAGTTGTCCCATTTAATACACAAACTTTCACTCAATACTCATTTTCATCATTACGGAACACCCAAATCAGAACCCCCTCCTGCTTTATTCCTTTATGGAATAGATCTTCTGCTGGCATGGTGGAAGGGGTCTGGGCGCCCCCTGGTCTTTGCCGACTTTCTACCAACTATCCCATCTCCAGCCACACCCCAAATCCATGCCTTCTAAGGGACTTGTGCATCAATCAGCTTCCTTCTTGTGGGCTGCCTACCCTCCCCCACTTTTCCTCAGCAAGCTACTGAAAGACAAGGGAGTAAATTAAGAAAAAAGGAGGCACCCACCCACAAAGCAACACAACCAAAGAAAGGAATGGATTCCCAGGATAAAGGGGAAGCAGAGCTGGGGACAGAGGTGCTTCTCAGGAGCAACACCAACAAGTGGAGAACCTGGTACTCAGAAGCTCCAAGAGGTGCTCTGACAACAAGCGCCAAGGCCCAGTGGAGAGCCAGAGAACTAGGGAGACAAAAAATGAAGCTCAAGAAACACAGGAAATTAATGAGGACCAGGGAGGACAGAAAGGAAATACGAACACCAAAAACTTCGCTGCCATTAGCAATATTTATATCATAATGTACACTCAATGGACATTTGACTAGTATTGTGCTACCTCTATACCAAGATGAGGGGAGAAAAAAAGTGTAGGAATGAGCCTAGTCCTTGCCTTCCAGAGCAGAAAAACAAGTCAAATAATATTCTTAAGAAGGAAGGAAGAAAAGAAAGGAAAAGGACACCATTTAGAAATAAAGATGTAAATGGCGGGGAAGACAGCTAGAAGAATCAAGGGCAGCTGCCTCTAGACAAGGGGCAGGTCAGGAAGCACTAAGGGCAAAGGGCTGTTCTTTCAAACCTTGTGTAGAGTTAAAAGTCAAATCTTCCTACAAGTAATGTTTTGACAAAACAAAAAATATATTCTTAACTGTTAGATAGCAAGGGATGCTCTATTACCACAGAGCTCTAGGATTGTTAAGCAGTAGAACAAATGTGTGGTGTCAACTCATTTATGTACAAACTTGTAATGCTTTGATTTTCCCATACTTGATGCTCATTCTGCTTCAGAGACCCCCAATTATCCTGCTGACATAACAGGGTAATCACAAAGAGAGGGGCTTACTGGCGGCAAGCCTCTTCCCACCCACAGCATCTGGTCTTTCCGCCCAACTGAGGTCTGGCCAGCATCAGGCAGCAGGACCCCTCAGGGCTGGTCATTCATTCATTCATTTTTGAGAAAGAGAGAGAGTGCGCATGCAGAGGGGCAGAGAAGGAGAGAGTGAACCGCAAGCAGGCTCGCCGCTGTCGGTGCAGAGTCCGACACAGGTCTTGCTCTCACCAACCGTGAGATCCTGACTTGAGCTGAATCAAGAGTCTGATGCTTAACCAAATGAGCCACCTAGGTGCCCTTGGGCTAACCATTTAATAAAGATTTTAATTTCTACCATGAGCCAAGTTCCACGGCAGAGGGGGGGGGAGGAGGTGGTGGAAAGAGGCCCCAGAAAGCAAAGGTGGAAGGAGGGGTAAGGAGTTACATTTCAGATAAGACACTGCCAAGATGCAGCAACCCAATGGGATAAAATTGCAGCCTCTCTCAAGGGCATTCAGAGAACGAACCCCAAGCATCCCCTGTACGTAATGAATTAACTTTACTCCTATGCATCTGGAAGGGGACTAGCTGGAAGACAGTTGAGAAAGTCATGTTCTGTGTTCTGTAGTTTAGATAAGGCACCCAGGTTGAGAAAGGCTTAGTGAAATGTGCACGAAAGAGAGGGAGCTCTACACAGAGGGTCAGGGCACGCCTCTCCGAAGAGGTGGCAGGGGAGCTGGAACAGCAAGGGGCAGCCGTGCCAAGATCTGGGAGGACAAAAAGAAGAGGCGGAGAAAGTTCCAGGCAGGGAGAACATGTGCCAGAGAACTAAGGCAGGAACAAACTTGGCTGACTCAAGCAACAGCAAGAAGGGGAGGTGAAGATGAGGTCGGAAGTCTGCTGCCAGAGAAATCGCTCTCCGCCATCACTGAGCGAGCAGAAGCCATGCTGAAGGTCAAGAACCTGGAAGGAACAGGCTTGCTGCACTTTATCCAGAGAGGAGAACCAACTCGCCCTGGGAGCCAAGGGGCAGTAATTTCTTTTTTTTTTTTTCCTTTTTGAGTGATACAGTTTTGAATTTTATTTTTAAAGTTTTAGTTACTTATGTAATCTCTACACCCAACATGGGGCTCAAACTCACAACCTCAAGATCCAGAGTCACACTCCCTTCCAATTGAGCCATCCAGGTGCCCCTGTAGTTTCTTAATAAATAGAAGCGGATCCTCGAATCCATTTCAGAAACAGGGGTGCCTCTGTGGCTGGGAGCACAGAGGTACACACTGCATGAGTCCAGTAGGGGCTCGCTTTCTACTGGAGTTCTCAGCTAAGGCATCTGCCAGGAAGCCCTGAGGTCACACCACTCAATAGCCTGGAGAGCCACTGCTAGGCCCGGACTCCAGCCTTCCTCCCCCACCTTGTATCTGTTCCAAGAAGGCAGTCCAGGCCCCGGGGAGCGGATGGGAATGGATGTGTGCGCACACCCTTGCCACTTCTTTGAATCAGACTTTGCAAAAACAACCTCGGTCTCCAGCCAACATAAACGACGTGCAACAGAGGACCTTATACGGCTAGAACCTTTCTTAATCAGAAAAAGATAGATGGGCGGGAGTTGGCAGCTCCACATTAGAGGAAAAGAGGAACAGAAAAAAAGGAGAAAAGAGGACGGTGGTGAGGAGCAGAACTTCTTCATCAAACTCCTTTTCCCTCTCTCTCTGGCTTCCTCAGCTCCCCAGTAAGAGTTCCTAGTGAGGGGCAAGGCTCTGCTGCCTCAAACCTTCTGTTTTGGTTTTTAAGACAGAGGATGCCAGTAATCAGGCTGCGAGCTGAACCACAGTGTTACAGAGGGTTAGTGTCCATGTGAAGGCCTATTCTTGGGTCAGGTGACTTCCCATGAAGATGGCATAGTGTCTGTCATTTCCAGAGAAATTGGCCACTGGGGCAACAAGGGGTCCTAACACCAGGGAGTTCTCTGGCTCCCGGGCTGTCTGTGTCACAGGCCCACCTGGCCCAGCATCTGCCACGGATCCGGAACAGAAAAGGCAGCCCCCGAGATCTGTTAGGCAGCCACTGCCCCACGCACACTCACGACAGTTTCTAGGGTGACTTAATATTCTCTTCCCTCCCGACTGGGAGACAGCAGCAGTGTCCACACCAGCCACATGCACTTGGCCTTCGCAAAGGATGCCACCTGCTAAAAATAGCAGGACAGCACAAGCTTGGCTGGGTGGGCCTCCCCAAAGTCAAAGGACAAAGCAAAAAGGTTATTCTTAGCACAGCCTTTTCTCACCAGAGCCCAGGGCACATCGGGGAGCTGCAAGTCACTCCAGCTTCTTCCTCTTGGGAGGGACGTGAAGAAAGAATGAGAAGGAGGTCCATGGAAAACAGATCTTCTGCCCCAGGCCAAGGCTGGAGGAGAAGGGGTGGGCGTGCTGAGGACTGGGCCCGAGCAGATCTGTGGCCTCCTCCAATAGAGACAGACCAGGCTACGCCCAGGTGACAGCCTGTTGAGGGCCAGGGAACAGGTCTCATGACCTCCATGTGAGGTCTGACAGGCCACATTATTATTAGCCAAGGAATGAGTGACTTCAAGGTTGTCTTTTCAACCAGGTGACTGAGCTACACGGTAGCCTTCAGAGCAGCTTGTCCAGGCCCTCAGGCATGGCAGCCGAGCCTACAAGGCTGTCTTAGTCATTACTTGTGCGGCTCTAAGGCACTGGATGGTTGCATAATTCAGAGCTAAAACATGACTTTGGAAAGACGAAGAGAAAGTAGGATCCTGAACTTGTTTCCCGTAAGATGAAAATGTCCTGTAAAACAGATTATGAATACCTCCCTCATAGGGCTGTAACGAGGCAGACAGGATTCAAAACACCGAACAGCCTGACTCCATTTGTGGGATGAAAGATTTTAATCTTTTAAAAACCCAGCTTCGTTTCCAGATGACAATGGAAGGAGATCACAGAGCAGTGAATAAGAAATGGCCTCTACGCACAGAGCTGGAGAGAGAATCCTGATCTATGTCCAAACCAGCCCTGTGTCCAGGGATCAGCTTAGCTTTCTCAGGGCCTCAGTTTCCTCACACACAAACTAAAAGTACTTAACCTCATAGGGTTGAGATAAAATAAAAAGGGAGTACACCAGACTCTTGAACAACACGGGTTAGAACAGCACGCATCTGCTAGTATGCGGATTTTTGGATGGAGCACAGCACTATAAGTGTTTTTTCTTATTATTTTCTTAATAACATGTTCTTTTTTCTGGCTTATTTTATTGTAAAAATAAAGTATAAAATACATATTACAAAATTTGTGCTCACTGACTACCTATGTTCCCATAAGGTTTCCAGCAGACAGTAGGTTATTAGTTCTGTTTCTGAGAAGTCAAAAATTATACAGGGGATTTTTAAATTTTTTAACATGTATTTATTCTTTTTTTAATTTTTTTTTAACATTTATTTATTTTTGAGAGACAGAGACAGATCATAAGCGGGGAGAGGGGGAAGGGGGTCAGAGAGAGAGACAAAGAATCCAAAGCAGGTTCAGAGCTCTGAGCGGTCAGCACAGAGCCTGACATAGGGCTTGAATTCACAAGCCAGATCAGAACCTGAGCCGCAATCAGACACTTAAACAACTGAGCGGCCCAGGCCGCCCTACGTGGGTTTCCCACTGCCCACCGGCCCCCTAACCCCCGTGTTGTTCCCTGCTAAGACGCTGGGTATACAGTAAGTGCTCAAAAAGTACCTGTTAGCGCCTTACGCTTCCTGGCTGGCTCCAAGGAGAGCTCTCACCTCATATGCCGAACGGCAGTCTAGCAGGGTTCAAACTAAGCATGTCCAGGACTAGATGAGGGGGTATCTGGAAATAAAGCTGACCCTCTAGAGCCAGCCCCAAGCCACACTTCAGGACCCCCATTGTGTCCCAACATTCCCCACTGCTCTCTGTAAACACAGGCCTCCTAACACCCAGACACACTGGAGGGACAGACTGAAAAGGATGTTTGTTTGTGTCTGCAAATCTGGTTGAGCACTGGTCACACAGCAGGACCCTCAGGTCATCAGGTGGGTGAAGGGCCAAGTAGCAGATCTGCTGCCTTCTGAAGAACAAGGACAGTGAGCACAGGCCTCAGACCACCAGCAGGGCCTCCATGACAATAAACACATTCTCAGACCAAAAGGGCTTTCAAGGGCTTAGCATCTGCCCCTCCTGCTTCATGCTCCCATCCCCAGGCTCTAGCTCCTCCTCTCTAGAACCGTTTCATAAGTGATCACTGCCCTCCCAACTGGCAGACCAGAACTTGGGTTTTTTTTAACGTTTATTCATTTTTGAGAGAGAGAGAGAGAGAGAGAGAGAGAGAGAGAGCGAGCATGAGAGCTTGCGCGGACGAGTAGGGGAAGGGAAGAGAGAGGGAGACACAGAATCCAAAGCAGGCTCCAGACTCTGAGCTGTCAGCACAGAGCTCGACGTGGGGCTCAAACTCACAAACCATGAGGATCATGACCCTAATTTGGACAGTTAACCAACTGAGCCACCCAGGCACCTCCAGAACTTGCTTCTTAACATGCCATGGAGAGAGCTGACAAATAATTTGTCACCAAAGCTGTTGGACTTGTGGACTAAGTCCAAACACATGATGCTTTATAAGGTGAGACAATTAAGCTTTTAGAGGTGGACCAAAGCTAAGACCACTACTGTCCTCCAGAAACTTCTGTGATGGTGATAATGTTCTAGGCCTGCACTGGACATTTTTAATGGAATGGATTCTTGAACCAGGCACACGTGATTAGTAGCTACTGTAGAGGGCAAAGCAGCTCTAGACCCTCTCTCCTAAGGATCAATTTAGGAGGGGCACTTGGGTGACTCAGTCGGTTTAGCGTCCGGCTTTGGCTCAGGTCATGATCTCACAGTTTGTGGGTTCAAGCCCCGCGTCGGGCTCTGTGCTGACAGCTCAGAGCCTGGAGCCTGCTTCAGATTCTGTGTTTCCCTCACTCTCTGACCCGCCCCTGCTTGCACTGTCTCGGTCTCTCAAAAATAAATTTAAAAAAATTATTTAATTAAAAAAAAAGGATAAATTTAGGAGACAAGAATAGAGACATAATAAAAAATAAGGGGCACCTGGCTAGCTCAGAGGCGTGTGCGGCTCCAGATATCAGGGTCTGAATTCGAGCAGGGTGTAGCAATTACTTAATAAATAAAAACTTAAAAAAAATATTTAGCACAGTAGCACCTTAGATCTAAAATGTTCTTGAGATGCACTTAAAACAATGGACTGTGGCTTTTTTTTTTTTTTTTAAGGCTTTGACTTATGCTATCCACGGAGCCATGCCTCCTAGCCCAAACCACCCCCCCATATAATCCTGCAAGCACCTCTACCATGCAGCAGCCCAGAGGCACACTAGAGGAACTCCAGGGCTCCCAGGAGGAGAATCTGAACACCTTTGATTGTGGCTGACCAACCCTCCTTTTACCAGTTGAAGATACAGAGACCCCAGAAAGGTCTAGAACCCCTGCTGGGTTTCAGTCCTGAAAGCTGCACCCAGACCTCATCCCACTAAAACCAGGTGAAGCAAGCCTCACAAGCCCTCAGCACTGCACATTACTTCCAGAACTCACCTGGGGCCCGGCTTTGTTCCTAAATGCACAGTCTTCGATAACTCCCAGCTAAGTGAAGGCAGCCAGCCAGTATTACCAGATGGGCACAGAATGCTATCAACTCCTAAAACTACCAGACTGAGCTGTAGAAATAGCCAAATGGCCAGGACTCGGACAGAACCATTTAGAACCATTTAGTAGGTGGAAAAGAAAGTTAAGGAAAAGAACTCCTTGATCACTACTTCTACTGAAAGCCAGTCTTCAAAATGCTACATGATAACATACACTCCTTCACTGCAACAATCTGCTTAGAAAGCAACAGAAAGATTAAGAGAAAAGCCTATGGATTTGAACTATTCCTTGGTTCTTCTCACAAAAGCCCTCCAGAGAACCTAATTTAAGTGCAAACCCACACTTGTCAGTGTCTCTACCCCTCGATTTGTATTTTTATTAGCTATTGAAACAATCCTGATTGACCTCCAGCTTTACCCTCCTCAATTGTACTCAGAGGTGTGAGGATTAAAGGATTAGAGAGGTGTTTTCATGTAACTCTCCCAGCACAGATAGGAACTGTCAAGGAAAAGGTATCCTCTAAATTATAGTTCCCACATCCCTACTAGCTACCTCTCTAGCCAGAGTCTGTCTGCACTCAAAATATTGTCATTGATCATGTTTTCCACAGCCCAAGTTTAAAATCAGTATTGGAGGAGGCAGATCTGTTCTGTGGAGTGCCACATACAATGGGTACTTGAAGTTAAATGATCATAAAGGTGAAACCTGCATGGGGCATTACACCAGAAAGGGTTGTGGAGAAAAGAACTCGCTTTAGGAAACAAAGGTTAAGGTTAAAATACATCCCACACAGATTAGCAACTCCAACAGCAGGACATGATTTCAGTGAGACAAGGGGCCCAGAGGCCGCCTGCCTCCCCAGAGCAGAGGAATACAGAATGGCACACAGAAGGTATGAACTCATACACAAAACTGGACTTCCTCACAACAGCACAACAGACCAAGTTAGAGAGATCCTCTCTTCTAGACTCACAGGGAAGATCAGGAAGGAGTGGCCTGGGGAGAATAGGCTAGAGAGCACCAGCTGGCCAGGCACAAGGGGTGTCTGCTCCTCAAAACTTAAAAGCTGCACTCGACCAAGTGATGTCCCAGACTAGAGCCAGGAGGCAGGTAGCACAAGATTAGGAAACCAATTTGTTTTCCTTCCAACCAAGTTTTTAGGACCGAGATTGGGGGGGGGGGGGGAGTACTTTTAATAAAATCCAAATCACCCAAGTGATTCAAAAGATTTTAACATTAATCTCACAGACTCTTTTGGAGGGGAAAAAAAAAACAATATTGAAACAGCCCTCATGAACCCGGCACAGTGTCCAGTCTCAAATAGTATCTCAATCTGCCTTTAGGATGAGAGGGAACACTGTTAAGACTAAAACTAGCCTCACCTACAAACCATGGTCATGGACATGGCCAGGCCTGGGTCTGTCTGATGCCCAAGAATAATTTGGATCACCAGTTAAAGTGAAACAAACTGCTCTAAAATATTGATGCTCGGCAACCTTACACTAAAGACAGATCCACTTGACACTTGGGCAGTCCACATTGACAGCAGGCACCTACAAGTCACCCTGCAGTGACCAACTGTGAATGTACTTCCTAGAAATGGATGGGAGGAGAAACCGATATTCATTCAAAAGGCTCCAGCAACTCAGAGATGTCTCACTCAAGGGCTTAGATGGGATCAGTTCCCAGCAAATTTTGGGCCCATCACCTAGCCTTGTGTGTGACAATGGAGCCAATTTAATTGAGGCAGGCACTGAAGCTTCAGAGATTTGCATATCTGTAGGATCAAAACAACCTCTTCTACCTAGACCCAAATTTCTGAGAATATACCCGGGAATTAGGACCCAGAACCCACAAAACTAGTTAAGAGGTGAAAGAGGTTAAAGTTCAACACAAGTCAAAACCCTCCACAAAGATAACTTCCCTTGTTTCCAGTGCTCACAAAATCTTTTCTAATTTTTGATTTATTTTTTGTAATCTCAACACCCAACGTGGGGCTCACCACCCCAAGATCAAAAGTCGCATGCTCTATGGACTGAACCAGCCAGACAACCCTCAGAAAGTTTTAAACAATCAGCAGGTGAACCACTGGAATACGAGGAACAGAGAAATCAGATAACTAGCAGATCTTCCCAGGATCTACTCATTGCAAAGCTGCTCTGTGCCTTTAAGAGCAAAGGGGATGGGTGGTGCTTACTAAGAGTCCAAGCTTTGCTATTTGAATAGAGCTTAAAAAAAAAACTAATTTGGGAAGGACTTGGTTACAAAAGCACAATAAGGTTACTAGTTGCCAGAATTAACAGCTTTTCGAGTATGGAGTTCCTTGGTCCATAACTGCCACAAAGGGGTTGGGGGTGGGGAGGTGGATAGCAAGCCAACAGATGTGACAATACTAGGTGTCCAGCAGCCCAGATTTCCCCGCAGGAGATAAATTTAAACACTTCAGTAGGGGAAGGACAGCTAGTTTAACCTAATTGCTCTGCCCATGCCCTCTCCCCGGTTCGAGCAGCCTCCACTTACACCTGGAGAGAAGGGCACCGGGTTTGTGTTAGCGGCGGCCGTGCGGCAGGAAGGCGCCCGCTAACCTGGATATCTCCGCAGGAGAGGAAGATCTCGAAATGCCCCGGGGCTTCCAGCACTCCCGGTTCGGTTCCGCACCGCCTACTACCAACAGCGCCTTTCCTCCCAGAAGCCTCACCAGGAGGGGCACAGGAAGGGACTGTACCCTTGGGCACAGAACAGTGAAACTGGTGAGAGAGCCTGCCCCGGAGGCGTTCAGACCACAGTCTCCCCAAGCACATTCGAACCCGTAACCCCGAAACTGGCTTGGTCCCTCCAGACCTCGGGCCTAGCCGGGAGGGGTGCCGGCCGAGTGGGACACGTGACCCGCGCGCCCCCGGGCATGAAGTCAGCGGGCACGCCGCACCGGACAGCCTCCCCCTCTCGGGACACCCTTCCAAGGGGCTGCAAATGCTAATCCTCTCGAGAGACGCCGAGCCTTTGACTTCGGGACCCTAACTCTGTTCAAACGGTCCCTCCCCGCGAAACAGGATTCCAATCACCACCGGTGTCCTAGCCCATCGTCCCCGTTCCGCAAACCAAGCCTCTTCCCATTCTCAGGGGCTAGACGACCAGCTGGGTTTGCCACCGCCGGGCCTACGCGGGGAGCAGACCAGCGCGAGCTAAAGGGGCCCAGAAGTTGGGTAAGGTTCCTGAAGTGACCAGTTCAACTCAGCCCTTCAGGAGGAAGAAAGGGGTGCCCGCGGGCCTACGGGCACCTCCTCGCCCTTACGAGCACCTGGCCCTGCCCACAACCCGCCCTGCCGCCGCCTCTCCCGGCTCAAACTTGGGTACACACGACCTTTGAAAAGTAAATGCGTGCGGGGTTGGGCGACCTTGGGTGGGACGCGCTCGGGTCTGTCTCCCTGGAGGGTGTGTGCGCTCCGGGAAAGTTAAGCCACAGAAGGGTGCCCCGGGCGCCGCGTCCGAGCCCACCCAGAGGACAGTGAACCGTGTGGGGGGGGGGGGGCAGCACGCGGCCGCAGAGCACAGCGCCAGCCGCGCACAAGCGAGATGTCAGCGGGAGCCCGTGGGCAGACAACCCTGGCGGGGGAGGACGAGGGACGCGCAGGCGACGGCAGGGAAAGAAGGGCCTGCTTGACAGCAGGCGGCGGGCCGGAGCCCCTCGGCACGCGCGCGGCGTCCGCAGCCTCAGGCCTCCGGGACACCGGAGCGCACGTCGCACACCGCACCTGCACCCTGGACTCCCCTTCAGCCGACGGCGCCGCCCTCGGGGCCCTGGCAGATGGCCCCCGGTCCAGCCGCCCCGGCGGCTCCAACTCACCAGGTCCTCCGCGACAGTCGAGAGGTAGAGTCCTCGCCTGCCGCCGCCGCCCCCCTCCCCCCGGGCCCAGACACCCAGCCCCGCTGCGCCGCGGCCGCTCCCCCACGTGCTTGCCCAGGCCGAAGGAACACAGAGACATTAAATACTGGGGACGCGCAGCTACGTGCCCGCAGCGCGACGCAAGGCTCCGCCCCCCGCCCTCGTGCCCCCGCGCCGCCTCACTCACCTGCGCGTGCGCGCGCCGCCCGCCGCTCCCGCCCGCGCTTCTCCCAGCTGCGCCAGAGAGGGCGCGGTCTAAAGCGCTCCACTAACATCCCGCAGCCGCCGCCCGCAGCCCAGCCTCGCTCGGGTTCTCGCGAGATGAGCTGTAATCTCGGCGGGACTGGAGAAAGGGCCCCGGCTGGAGCTCGGGCGGCGCCGCAAGGGCAGCGAGGGGTGCCCTACGTCGGCTCGGGGCGGTCTCGAGGCGTCGGTTAGACCATCTGCCGGTCTGGTCGTGGAGAGCCCCCTGGCAAAGGCGACGGGCCGGTGAGGGGTAGGGCCCGCCTTGTTCCCCGTAACCGTCAGTACTTTGTAATGCATAATTAGATGGCCGGTAATACTTGCTCAGAAATAACTGCATAATGGGGAGTACCTGGCACTACTCAAATGCAACTTTTTTGCCCATTTTTCACAACTTGGTAATGCTGAACCGAAACGCTTTCCTCTAAACGGGTTTGTGTTTTGGAAGAATTACTACGAGGAGATGGTCACTATGACTCATTAACTGCCAGGAAACTTGGGAAAATAAATCTCCACCAGACAAGCGGACAGGATGGGGTCGCAGCTGGCCAAGCCTACTCTCAGTCTTAAGACACTTTAAGTAAACATTTGGGCAAAATATAGAAGAGATCATACTAAGAACCAACCAGTAAAATTACTTGGGAAAGGCTTCATCTTCATTGGTGATCAAAATGTAAATAAATAACAATGAGATACTATTTACCTACTGAGTTTTAAGTGTATATATTATATATACATGTATATTATATATATATATATATATATATATATATATGATTCCCAATTGCATGCTGACATCAGTGTTATGAAGGAAACAAAGAGGAAGTTGAAATAGGAAAGACGTAGCAAGGTTTTATGGTTCCAGAAGGCCTAAGGTAAAATTTAAACTGAAACCTACCAGATAAGGAGGAGCCAGCCTTGCAAATCCTATTTGGGAATAAGGATTGGGAAGTATTCCCAGCGGAGGCAACAGCACAGGCAAAAGTAGGAAACAGCTTTTGGTGAATGGAGGAGATCAGTATGGATGGAATATAGTGGGGGCTTGGGTCAGTGCAGACTTAGAGGGAGGAAGATTTTTTGTGGGGAGAGGGTAAGAAAACTAGACCAGCTTATAAATTATAGTAAAGCCTGAGTTCTGTTCTACTCTGCTCAGCCCCAAAGCCAAGCATGCGTCCACCTCAGCGTCTTTGCACTGACTCTTCCCTCCAGCTGGAATGCTCTGCAGAACTCTGCAGAGCTCACTCATTCACCTCTTACAAGTCCTTTGCTCGATGGTCATCTACTCAGTCTCAGTGAAACCTCCCCTGGTCTCCCTATTTAAAATTGTAATCATACACACACACACACACACACACACACACACACTTCTCTCTCCCTCACCCCTTCTTTATTTGCATAGCACTTATCACTGTCTACATACTATATACTTCATTTATTCACAAGAGGAGACATTACTGAGGGCAAGGCACATGGAGGGCATTCAGTAAAAAGGTATTTTGTGAATGAATGGGAAGCGGTTAAAAAAGGTTGAGTAGAGAGTGATACAACGTAATTTCTGTTTTTAAAAGGGAACTGAAGGTGCTTCTGGGTGGCTGGGTTGGTTAAGCATCCGACTTCAGCTCAGATCATGATTTCACGGTTCATGAGTTCGAAGTTCGAACCCTGAGTCGGGCTCTGTGCTGACACCTCAGAGCCTGGAGCCTGCTTTGGATTTGGTGTCTCCCTTTCTCTCTGCCCCTCCCCTGCTCACGCTCTGTCTCTCTCTCTCAAAAGTAAACATAAAAAGGAAAGGAAGGAAAGAAAGAAAAGAAAGAGAAAGAAAGAAAGGAAGGAAGAGAAAGAAAGAAAGAAAAGAAAAAAAAAGAAAAAGAAAGAAAAGAAAAGGAAGAAAGGAAAGAAAGAAAAGAAAGCTGTCTCGGAGCATATGGATTAACCAACTCACTTCAGTGCTGCTAGCGGCAGACGAAGAGAACCAGTCAGCAGTTTTATATAAGAACATGTCTACTTCATGTTTGAATTGTGCCCCCTTAAAAAAGATGTGCTGACGTCCCAACCCCAGCACCCCAGAATGTGACTTTATTTGGAAATAGGACTGTTGCAGATTTAAGTTGTGGTCATGCCAGAGTAGATTTGACCTCTAATGCAATAGGACTAGTGTTCTCAAAGAGAGCAGCCATGGGAAAACGGGAAACACGAGAGAACACCACGTGACAATAGAGGATTGGATGTATGCATCTGGAAGCCAAGGAATGCCAAAGATTGCCAGCATACCACCAGAAGTGAAGAAGTGACACTTCTCGAACAGCTGGATTTTTTTTACTTCTTCCCTCCGGAACTGTGAGATGACAAATTTCTGTTGTTTTCAGCCACCCCGTCCATGGTGCTTTGTCCCAGCAGCCCTAAGAAACTGATACAGTACCTTTCTTCCTTGAATGCATGGAAACTAAGTGGTAAATGGGAATGTGAATTCACTCAGCAGGGGATATAAGGGGGCTGTCCCCTCCCGCCCCTTTGGACCCAAGGTGTCCTGGCTTCCCAGGGCAGAGGCTTCATCCAAGTGGCTATCGTGAAGGGGCTTCAGATGGGCAGTACCTAGGCTCTGGCACGGTCGCCACCACATATTTCTTGGGAATTCTTACGTATTTAAGATCTTGATTCTGGGGGCACCTGGGTGTCTTAGTGGGTTAAGCATCTGACTTTGGCTCCCATCATGATCCTGTGGTTCGTGCGTTTCGAGCCTGGTGTCAGGCTCAGTGCTGACCTCTCGGAGCCTGGAGCCTGCTTCAGGTTCTGTGTGTGTGTGTGTCTCTCTCTCTGTCCCTCCCCTACTCATGCTCGCTCGCTCGCTCTCTCTCTCTCTCTCTCTCTCTCAAAAACAAACATAAAAAAATTTTTTTTAAGATCTTGATTCCGGTTCTGTGCAGTAGGCGCCCTGCAGTAGGTGCCCTGCATGGGTATGGTTGGCCATTTCCCAGAGCCCTCTCCACTCTTCTCAGCTTCTCCCAGTGGCAAGTCCCTTTGGAGGTGGAGCCCAAGAAACTCTGTGAACTACTTCAGCCAGGGTGAAGTTGTACCCAAAACCAATTTAGCTCCTCCTGCTATAGCCAAGCTCGTGTGTATAGAGAAGCAATTAACTATCAGAGACTGTTACCTACTTCATTTTATTCCATGGGAGATATTTCCTTCTGGGCCAACTGTTGGGATCTGCCCAGGGGCCACCTGACCGTGGGGACATGCCTGCATTGGAATGTGTGAATTTCTTGGACTCTATAAGAAAACTGCAGTGAGCCCTCTCTGGTAAGGTTTATAATCTGCTGTGCAGTGTTTATTTTGTTAATTTGCATACCTTTTTGTACACCACTGCAGCCAGGATTGTCTGAAAACAGCAAGGTCTAGAAGTCTCAAATAACTTTGGGGGGAGGTGTAGGAACTTCAGTGGGCATGAGAGCTTTTGGCAAGGGGACCCACCTCTAGGAGTGACAGGGTAGAGCACATAACAATATGGGAGCGCAGACACTGCACCCAAACATTCCATTGTACCCAACCTCCACACACCCTCTGCGATTTCTCTGGAACCATTTTCTTGCTCTGTCTATTCTGAAGCCTGGCAAGTTTCTGTCTTCTGTACAATCAGGCACTCCAGTTTCCTACAAACTCATGTGCTCTACCCAGGACTGTCACTTGCCCCCAGAGTGGCATTGTGCAAATTAGGTAACAGGTGTCCTTTCCCCCAGACACAGCTCTGTGCCAGGCTCCATGGTGAGCAGAATACAATAGCATGGTCTGGATTTCAGGCTCCACTTGCCCTTGGGCTAGATGCCCTTGTGCAGGACACAACCTGCACAACCCTCCAGGACATTCTTGCAGTTGGGAGTGACTCCTAGCAGAATCAGTGCTGTCTACTATGACGCAATCAATCAACCAGACCCCGGAGAGTCTGTGCACCACACTATAATAGCTTTATTCATTTAACCACCAAACCAAAGCCTATGCTATTGCCTTGTTCAACACAGGGGTGTTTTGCTTGTATATTTTTGTTTGGGATTTGGGGGGGTCATGGTTGGTTTTTTGTTTTTGTTTTGGGGTTTCTATTTTTTTTTAATTTTTTAATGTTTTATTTATTTTTGATACAGAGAGAGCCAGAGCATGAGAAGGGGAGGGGCAGAGAGAGAAGGAGACACAGAACCGGAAGCAGGCTCCAGGCTCTGAGCTAGCTGTCAGCACAGAGCCTGACGCGGGGCTCAAACCCACGAACGTGAGATCTGACCTGAGCCGAAGTCAGAGGCTTAACTGACTGAGCCACCCAGGTGCCCCTTGGGGTTTCTATTTAAGATTTTATTTTTAAGTAATCTCTACACCCAACATGAGGCTCCAACTTACATGCCCGAGATTAAGAATCACGTGCTCTACTATCAGCACAGGCAGTAGAGCAGGAGTCCCTCAGCACAGGTTTTTAAAAAACACTGGCAGACAGTCTCTCCTTTGCTGTCCTGCCCACTGCTCCCTGCAGAGTATTCAATAAACTTCTATCTCCTTTGTTCTGCCTTGACTGAATGCTTTCCCCTCCACACCCCAATCTGGTGGTCCCACAGTCAGTGGCCCTCATGGGGACCTCTGCCGCCCAGGAGTCTCCCTGGATTCTCTGAGAATTACTCAGGACTTTTTCTCAGTGGACCCATTCTAGTACCCCTTGGGGGAACTGACAACCTCTGGGTGAGTTTACTCCTCAGTGAGGATCCCAAGACCCAGAAGGAACCAGCCGGACCACCCTGCCTGCGCTTGTCCTCTGGAGGGTTCCTTCTCTCTCCTTTCGCATTTCAGCCCTTCAGCAACCTAACCTGAGTACTCTTCAGACAACTGAAAGTCTGAGGGTGAACAGGTAGGACCGCCCATGTCCTCTCCTCTCCCCCTCGGTCCCCTGAGGCCTCCATTCCCAGTGTGCGGTGCCAGTGGCAGCGGCAGCTGGTCCAGGACGAATCCGCACCTGTTGCAGACTCGGTGGGGACCCTTCCCTGAAACCATGGGCTCCCGGCCACCTTACTTCTTTCAGCTCCCCCGTTTATCCTTTGTTCCCGTGGGTCTGGCTGCCATCTTGATCTACAGGCAAAATACGCTGCTGTGGGCCTGAGTGAAGCCAACAGTTCCATCTACAAAGGATGATTCCACAGGGGTTCCAGCCCATGCCATCAGAGCATCCCCTCCCCTTGAACCCCATGGGCGTGGCCACCAGGGAATTTCCCTCAAATCACCTCTTTGCATGTTAATCTCGTACCATGCTCTGATCTCTAGCTCCCCAGAATCCCTGATGGACCCACAAGTTTGGATAGGGACAGCCCTCCTGCCCCGACCCTGCCCAGGGCCAGCATGAGGTGTCTATTAAAGATGAAAGCTCCACCCACACATCAAGGATCTGTCATTGTCGACAGATGTAGAGGATGTAGAGGCCACTTTTAGGCAACAGACCTGCGCAATGGGACCCTGAGTGAGGCAGAAGGACCCCAGTGACCACTGGGCTGAGTGCAAACAGGCTCATTAGGCAACCGGCCTCAGAATAGCCACAGGCCTATGGGCTACTTATAACTGGGAACAGGTACCAAAAAAGGGAATTTCCATACGTTCCTCTCCTTCTCACTCACGCCCATCACTATAGCACCCCCCACCTCCTGGCATACGGTCTCTCCTTTGCTGTCCTGCCCATTGCTCCTTTGCAGTGTCTTCAATAAACTTATATCTCCTTTTAGACAAATACATGAACTCATAAATAAACTAAAAACACTTGGAACCTCAAGTAACTTGACCTAACCTCTCAGTTTCCTCATCTGTAAAATGCGGGTAATGACAGGCCCTCCTTCGTGTGATTTTTGTGAAGACTGAGATAACCCATAGAAAATACTTTGCACAGTGCTGAGCCCAATAAATAAAAGTTATTATTCCATTTCAAGTGCTTTTATGGAGAGATCAAGAGCAAGATTCATTCAACAAATGTGTGTTAGCAATTATTCTGTGCCGGGCCATGCGTGAAGTGTTGTGGTTACCCAGGTGAATGCCCCAGTCTCGTAGAGAAGGCAGACATGAAGACGCACGACTGCCATGTGCAGTGGAGTCGGTGCTGTAACAGAGGTAAGGACAGAGGTGGGATGAAAGGTGGTAAATGTCAGGTTTATTCTTCTTGCACGCGGTAGATAAGATAGTTGAGCAGTGGCAGAATACTGTCGTTCCTAGTTTTCCTGTAAGGTAAGGTAATGTCGCTGATCGATTTGGAGATATTTCTTCTACCTGTCATGGGAACACCCAACAACAGGCCTCTAGTATTGCCTGCCTCTCCGTGAAAACCTCAGCAGTTATGCCGTGGGGCTGGGGCATGGCTTTGCGAATTTGTTGAACCTTTTGGAAAGCTATGTAGTAATCATTAACAGACTCACATAAAAAAAAAAAACGTTCATATCCTTTGACCCAATAACTAGATTTTCAGAAAAGTATCTCAAGGGAATTCATTTAAAAGAAAAGCAACATACCCAGCAAGCTCTTCATTGCCATTTTCTCTAGAGCAGTTTAAATAGAGAAACAGGGGTGCCTGGCTGGCTCAGTCAATGGAGTGTCCAGCGCTTGACCTTCAGGTGGTGAGTTCAAGCCCCACATTGGGTGTAGAGATCACTTAAAAAAAATAAACTGCTTAAGTGTCTAAGAGGAAGGGAATGGTTAGTTAAATTATGATACAAACAAATACTCTCTGGAATATTATATAAGTCCTAAAAATAACAATTTTTACCACTATACGATAGCACAGAAATTTTAGAAATAAAATGCTAAGTGACAAATTCGGAATTCAAAAATGTTTCTTTGTGAACAAGGATTAGAGCCAGATGGGGGAAAATGATTTTCATATGTTTGGGAAGTGAGTTTGGAATTGATTTATTGTCTTTAAAGATATTTTACATTAGGGATGATGTGTGCGTTGGATGGTTAAGCATTTGACTTTGACTCAGATCATGATCTTGCAATCCGTGAGTTCGAGTCCTGCGTCAGGCTCTGTGCTGACAGCTAGGAGACTGGAGCCTGTTTTGGATTCTGTGTGTGTCTCTCTTTCTGCCCCTCCACTCGCTGCCTCTCTCTCTCAAAAATAAATAAACATTAAACATATTTTTATTAGTTAAAATCAAAATCAGAGAGGAAATTCAGGCGAGGCCATAGGGAGAAATGGTTTATTAAAAAACAAATGCCATAAAGTAGTTGCGAGAAAATAAATTGCAGAGATTTAAAAAGAACAAGTGTTTAATCTTCTCCCTGCAGATACTAGTTCAGAGGGGCTCAGGTAGGGCTCAGCTATTTATATTTTTTCAGAGCTCCATAAATGATTTTGATGCACACCAGGGTGAGATCCGCTGAGACAGAGGCTTGCATTATCCTTTCAAATGATCTAGTAAACACTCTGATCAGAAACATAATATAAGGCACTCCTGGCTGGCTCAGGGCTAGACTAGAGCATGTGACTCTTGATCTCGGGATCATGAGTTTGATCCCCATGTCAGGTGTAAAGTTTACCTAAAAAATAATAACACAAGGAAGATTTACATAATGAAAATGTTCCCCCCCCCAATAAAATATGTTTCTACTTGTGGGCCTTTTCTATTCCCATTTATTTAGTTATACTCTGATAAATTTGAGTCCCCGTACATAATCCAGAGCACAGAAAAGACAGCTTTTGATAAACACACATGGTTCTGGTCTATGTAAGGGGGAAAAAACATGGCATAAGAGCTGATGGCCTGGGGGTTAGCAGGAAGAATCATAGAAGAAGAGAAAGACCTCACCTCCACAACAGTCAAAATATATTAACAGAATTTCAAGGACAACCTCCCACTGTGACCAGCCATGGACCTTTCTTAAGGAACAGAGCAGTGGGCAGTCTCGTGAGATTTAATAAGCATAGTTTCCTTTCTTTTATAATGCTGGCATTGACCCATATTGAGCTATTGTTAAAGACCGAAGAGAAACTGAAAAAGCCGAACAGAGGCTTGTTCTACCCAGCTTAACTTCCAGAGACTATAGTGAACAGGATAATAGATTCTTTGAGAAAATCCTGGAATTAAGCAATTTTTATGACTCTATTTCCCAAGACCATTATTTCCCAAAGTGTACTCTGTAAAAAGTAATTCCTCGGAAGACTGGAAGAGATGCTTGGAAAGGGGTTTTATGATGAAATAAATTTGAAATCTATGATTTAACCAAGTTAGAAAGATTTCTTTGCTGAACTTCTTGGAGACCTTGTGAATTTCCAAGAAAAGAATATAGTATGAAATATGAAAACCTTATGTTGGTGGATGAGCACACTTTGCAAGACACTTCCATGGACCATAAGATTCCCAGTAAGAGTTAAACAAATGTTAGTTGTTAAAGCAAGGAAAATTAGTACCGGGTATTATGGTCCTAGGTTTATATTATTTCATTTGGATTTTTCACCTAAAGAAAATTAACTTTCATGTGAAAAGTAGGAGATAATATATAGAAAATTCAAGAACAAATTGAGGGTTGCTGGAAGGGAGGTGAGCAGGGGATGGGCTAGGTGGGTGATGGGTATAGAGGAGGGCACTTGTGATGAGCACTGGGTGTCATATGTAAGTAATGAACTACTAAATTCTACTCCTGAAGCCAATATTACACCATCTGCTCACTAACTAGAATTTAAGTAAAAGTTTGGAGAAAAAAATGTATAGGAAATTCAAGAGCCTCACCAGATAAACTCTTAGAACTGATGAGAAAGTTCACTGAAGTTTCCAGACATAAGATCTTTACGCCCCCCCCCCAAAGTTGCTTTCCTATATACCAGTAGCAAATAATGAGAAAATTTAGCTTCAAAAATACCATTTACAATAGGACCCAAATCTATACACCATCCAGGAATAGGTCTAACAAAATATGATCACAACTACTATGGAGAAAACTTAAAAGTCTTTTATTCAAAGGCAAAAATGAATTCCTAAACGAATGGAGAGATTATACACCATTTCGTGGTTGGAGAAACTCAGTGTGGTAACAATGGTCTCCGTCTTTCACTTCCTGTGATTCCCACTTAAAACTTCTATTTCTCTCTTACCCTTCATTCTTTTGTTTCTTGTAAATGTCTAAGAACAGAGAAGGTCTCCACCCTTCCATTACCAGGATGTTTTTCACCCTCTCATGAGACATATTTTAGAGCTCCATCTAAAGATGCCCAGTCATACCCTGGTGGTTGTTTGTAAGATTTTCAGCACAATATGAAAAGGTCTTAAAGTAGGGAGCCTAAGTCCCTCGATTGGGTTAAGCATCTCACTTTTGATTTTTGCTCAGGTCATGATCTCACAGTTTGACAGTTTGAGCCCCACATTAAGCTTTCTGCTGACAGCACAGAGTCCACTTTGGACCCTCTGTTTCCCTCTCTCTGTGCCCTTCTCCCACTGGCGCTCTCTCTCTCTCTCTCTCTCTCTCTCTCTCTCTCTCTCTCTCTCTCTCAAAATAAACAAACTTAAAAAAAAAAAGTAAGCAGTTGCAAGCTTTCATGCTTTGATTGCCTGAAATCTACACAGGCTACTAGTAATGTAGTCACAGGTTATCCAGGGAAGCAGAAATGCTACAAATTATGGGATAAGGAATTTATTACAGGAAGGGCAGCATACACAGTGGTGGGAGTAGCTGGGGACGTACAGGACCAGAAGAAAGGCCAAGGATCAGAGAAGAGGTCATCGCTTGGTCCATCTAAGAAGCTAAACACATCGAGCACCGAAATGGGATGGCAAATGCAAGCTCACGGGAGATCAGTGGGAAGCTGTGTGGTTAGTTTCTTTGTGAGTCACTGTCAAGCATCTGGCAGTGACTCTGGGGCCACACTATCAGTCTGTAGGGTCAGGGGGTGGTAAGAAGAGGTGGATCCGGAGCAGAGGAGAATAGGACAAGCTGGAACACAAAGGCAACTATCTGTAACCGTTTCCAACCATGACAGCCTTCAGAGGGCCATGGCTGCTGCTTCACTTCCACCTTCCAAATCTTACGCAACTTCCTATTATGGCCAACTCCTTCCTGGAACCCCACTGAGAAGAGGATTCTGGGAAATGTCGATCCCACCTAATTCGAACTGACACAGCACAAATTGCCCTACCCTTTATCCAGGCAGCCACACATCAAGAACTTCATGTAAAGGTCTTCCAGTAAAGAAAGAGAATCAGATGCTATAGCGTGTGATTTGATGAGGAGTCCGGCAGCAGTCGGACCCTGAGCCACCAGCTGCTCTTCTCACTGGGCAATTTTTCTCACACCCTTCCAGGTTCCCAGCTCTGTGACCCTCTCTTCTATCCCTGAGAGCCACCCATCCTCCTTTCAAATCTGTAGGCTCAGCCCCGTCACAATTTTCCCGTAACTTTGGAAAAGGAAGGTTAAGGATGTGAAGTCTGCTCCCTGGGGACACAACACAAAGTTAAGTTTGCTCTGAGACCACCGGTGACTACCCTGCCCCTGTCCTAGTTTCTCTTGGCCTTGCTCCTGGAGCCGAAAATGCCCTTATGATGATCTGCTGAGCGTTCTCTCCAGCCCTCCTGGGACTAAGTTCCTGACTCACTTTTACCCCACCAACCCCATGCAAGTCCTCCGAACTCCAGCTGGGAGCAGTGGCCACTGCTTGCAGGCATGCTTTCCTGATGTCAACTCCTTCCAGTTTGACTTCCAGTTGCAGCAATCCCCTGACTCCTCCAAGCCATTTCGAACCCCCACATTGTTTGTACGTGTGGTTCTTGTTCCCCAGATGCGAAAAGCCACCTGCTTGGTGTCCAGAGCCTCATTTACCTTTTCACTCCCTTCCGACTTTTGCTAGAATATACCTTTCCCTTGATGACCGGATTTGACGGTGTATTCAAACAGCTGCTGCTGCTGCTGCTGCTGCTTCTTCGTCGTCGTCACGTAGAGTCCAGTTAGACCGTTCATCCCTTTGAGCCTAGCACAGCTGAGTTCGACATTCAGTTATATTTCATTTCTGACCATATTTCTCTTTACTTTCATGACAGCATTAGCAGTTGACTTTCTTTCCCAAAGGAAAACAACCTGTGGTTATTGTTATTTTGTTATCACCTAAGGAAAGTGTCTGCAGGCCAAATCAGGAGCAAAGAACCAGAGTCATGCTGGCCATTCAGTCAACTCGTTCCCAGGTGTCAGGTGTTTCAGATGTTTGTCCTGGCAAAATGACAAATGACTGCACGTCACAGATCTTTGGGGTCCCTCAAAAGCATTTTAAGTGGTGACTTTGGCATCCAAGAACACCAAGGGTGTTAACTTATTACCATTTCTGTAGCTACCTTCTATCAACCCCTTGTCCTGTCAGATGACCCAGACACCTCCTGCCTCACTAAACAATTGCTTCTCATCAATCGTCCTGGTCCCCAGATTCCATGTTCTGCCTGCCAACTGGACAGCTTCCCAGAACCCACGCCTGTGGACCGCCTTCTCTGGGTATATCCTGAGTGGGTGTTTTTGTTTTGTTGTTGTTGTTCATTTGTTTTGTTTTGTTGTTATGAGAAACAGAGAGAGAGAGAGAGAGAGAGAGAGAGAGCAGGGGAGAAGCAGAGGGAGAGAGGGAATCCCAACCAGGCTCCACACCCAGTGCGTAGCCTGTCACAGGGCTCAATCTCACAACCATGATATCATGACCTGAGCCAAAATCAAGAGTCAGATACTTAACCAACTGAGCCACTCAGGCACCCCCTGTGTGTGTATCTGTTTAAAGTAATCTCTACACCCATTGTGGGGCTCAAACTCATGACCTTGAGATCAAGAGTCAGGTGCTCTACTGACTGAGCCAGGCACCCCTGAGCAGGTATGTGAAGTGCCAAGCCCCCACCCCTTCCTGTGTGCCTCCTTTTTCAGTGCTCTGGGCCAGGTTGGCTAGGATGACCACCATTACCCATAATGCACTGAGTACTTGAGCACTGGATGTACTGACTCCTGGAAATAGTTTAAAATATCTCTGCTGGCTCCAGGGAAATTTACCAAGAGAAAATAAAGGCATCTGTGAGACATTCTGGATCATTAAATCATCTCATATGAGCCATCCTAAACTCTAACAAGTTGAGCAAGATTTTCATTGACCGTGTTACAGCCATCAAATAAGGCTCTGGTTCAAATATATGATCCAATGGCACTTTTATGTACTTCACAGCTCATTGGACTCCCCGTGTCATCATTGCATAGAGTCCATTTAAGTCCTAAAGTACATTAAGTCGCATTAAGAAATTGTGAAGTCACACACTTATACTGTTCTAGGTGATTACAGATTTTATAATCTGTTCTCTTAGGATGTATTTTTGGCCATATCTCTGACTTGTTCAAGTGCCAAGTCCTTGGTGGAGTCCACTGTCCCAATGTAATAGTATTCCTATGAAAACATGAAATACATATATTTACTTTTACATTCAGTGAATATTTTAATTTTTTTTAAAGTAGGCTCCTTGCCTAATGTGTAGCTTGAACTCACAACCCTGAGATTGGGAGTCACACACTCCAGCAACTGAGCCAGCCAAGTGCCCCAAATATTTTAATTTTTGAATGATCCATTCTACCACTGAGCACATCAGGGGAGTTTTGCCTGATTTGTGAACTGAGGGTGTGTGTGTGTGTGTGTGTGTGTGTGTGTGTAGCAGACAGGGAGGAAGGTGGCAGTGTGGAATAGGTATGATCCTCTAGTACTGATAGAAAGAGAAAAGGAGGGAAGGAAGGAAGGAAGGAAGGGAGGGAGGGAGGGAGGGAAGAAGGAAGGAAAGAAGAAAGAGAAGAAAGAAAGAAAGAAAGAAAGAAAGAAAGAAAGAAAGAAAGAAAGAAAGAAAGAAAGAAAGAAAGAAAGAAAGAAAGAAAAGAAAGAAAAGAAAGGAAGGAAGGAAGGAAGGAAGGAAGGAAAGAAAGAAAGAAAGAAAGAAAGAAAGAAAGAAAGAAAGAAAGAAAGAAAGAAAGAAAGAAAGAAAAATAGTGGAAGGAAGGGACGGAGGATACTAGGAAAGAAGGAAGAAAGAAAGAGAAGAAGGATGGAAAGAAGGAAGGAAAGGAGGAAGGAAGGATGAAAAAAGAAGAGAGGAGAGAAGGATGAAAAAAGGAAGAAAGAAAGAAGAGAGGAAGGAAGGAAGGGAGGGAGGGAGGATGAAAAAAGAAGAGAGGAGAGAAGGATGAAAAAAGGAAGAAAGAAAGAAGAGAGGAAGGAAGGAAGGGAGGGAGGGAGGGAAGGAGGGAGGGAGGGAGAAAAGAAAATAAGGAGCCTACTGGTCAGGACAACCTTGAGCCAGGTTTTGCCCCAAAGACCCAACATCTTCAGCTTCCTCTCTTTCTCTCCTATGGAATTTCAGCCTATTCTTGCTCTTACTCTGGGCAAAATGGATCTATTCTTTCTTTCCCTGACCCTACTTTGACCATAGACCCTTGCATCATTCCCTGAACCCTCAGCCTCTCTAAAGCACCTGTGGTAGGCAGATACTGACTCAAAAAGATGTCCTGTCTTAATCCCCAGAATGTGTGAATACGCTGCCTTACATGGTAAAGGAGACTTGACAGATGTCAGTAAGTTACAGATCTTGAGACAGGGAGATTGTCCTGGATAATCTGTATGGGCCTGGCACAGTCACAAGGGTCCTTATGAGCGGAATGTGGGAGGGTTAGAGTCAGAGAAGATGTGACTCTGGAAACAGAGATCGGAGTGATGGGGCCATGAGTCAAGGAATATGGACAGCCTTCCAGAAGCTCAAAAAGGCAAGGTGATAGTTTCTCCAGAGAGCAGGCAGCCTGACCAGCATCTTGGCGCAGTAAGACCCATTTTGGACTTCTGACCTCCATCCAGAACTGTAAGAGAATACATTTGTATCATTTTATTCCATGAAATTTGGGGGTGATTTGTTACAGCAGTAACAGGAAACGGTGCAGTGCCCCAGCCGGCACTGACTGGGAGGTAGACTCGGAGGAGTTTAGGAGAACTTTCCTGCTCCTCAGGATGGCCACCGCTAGCCACATGTCACTAAACATGGCAGGTCTGAATTGAAAAGGACTGCAAGATACACACCATATCTTAAGGACGTCATTAATATTTTGGATCCATCGGGTTAAATCAAATACATCATTAGAAATACTTTTGCTTGTTTATTTCTCATGTGTTTTTTCATATTTATTTATTTTTGTGAGACAGAGAGAGATAGAGCATGAGCAGGAAAGGGGCAGAGAGAGAAGGAGACAGAATCCAAAGCAGGCTCCAGGCTCTGAGCTGTCAGCAGAGATCCTGACACAGGACTCGAACCCATGAACCATGAAATTATGACCTGAGCCAAAGTCAGATGCTTAAATGACTGAGCCACCCAGGCACCTCTATTTTTCCTTGTTTAAATGTAGCCACTAGAAAATTAAAAATTCGACATGGGACTTGCATCATATCTCTATTGATGAGAGATTTGTATGAATCTCGCTACTGCGGTCTCTGACATTACTGTGCTTGTGCTTCTGGCTCATATGTCTCTGGCTCCTGTCAAGTACTCGAGGATGCTGCCGGAAGAGGCTGTGCCCTGAACGACCCTGAACCTGCCTGGCTTGAGTCATGGTACCCTGCTCTAAGTTTTTCAAACTCAGGTTTTATGGGCTGGGGCCATCTTTAAGAAAAAGAACACAGAATTAGGTATGGGTCTTGGAGTGATCTGTGCCGAGGGAAGGACCTCAAAGCTTCATGAGTCTCGTGGTGACTCTGTCTCTGTCTTCTCTCCCAAATCTCATTTAGAGTGTCTGCTTCCTCCTCATTTCCTTTTTTTTTTTTTTTTTTTTTTTTAGTAATCCCTGATCTCTATGGCCAACAGGGAGGTCAAACTCATGCCCCTGAGATTAAAGACTAGCACACTCCTCTGACTGAGCCAGCCAGGCACCCCTCTCCTAGTTCCTAGTCTGTCAGGAATTCCATTTTCCATAGATCTCTCAGTTCTTCCTAAGACAACATCCAAAGTGGCCACTGCTGCCCTTAATGCAACATTCATGAAACATTATAGAAACTGGCAACTAGATAGACAAATACAGTGGCAACTGAATGCACACCGAACGCTGGAATTATGAGTTTTTATTTAAAAATTTAATAAGAATGTAAAATTTCCAAAAATTTGGATATAAATTTCAGCTTTGTGGAAATACTTTTGAAAGTGAGTACACATGCAGAACGTCATAAAGACGGGAAATGCAGAAGTGGAGCTCAGAGAAGAAAAAGGCTGAAGGAAGTGGAACTGGAAAGTTGTCTGTTTAAATTTTTAAAAACCGGAAGCAATGAAAGTGACTAGACCTCTGCCGAGCATGACCCATGTCAGAACTGCAGACAGGACTTTACAAATCTTTTTCTTTAACCCATTTTAATGCTATCGAGATTAAGAAATCCCTATGGTGCTTGTTTGTTTGTTTGTTCTTGAAAGACAGAGCAAGCAGGGGAGGGGCAGAGAGGAGAGAGAGAGAGAGAGAGAGAGAGAGAACTGAGAGGGAGACAAAGGATCCAAAGCAGGCTCTGTGCTCACAGCAAGCCTAACTCAGGGCTTGAACTCATGAACCAACCATGAGATCATGACCTGAGCCAAAGTCCGACACTTAGCCAACTGAGCCACCCAGGCACACCACAAATCTTTTATTTAATAAAAATTTTGTTACTAATCAAATGGAAATGAACAAAATATCTCCCAACCCACAATCTGAAAAGACCAGATGAAATCCCTGCAACTTCTCATTCTGCACTAACCGGAAGATTTAAATATTGATTAAAACAATGAGAGAAAAGAAAGAATTATTCATAACAAAGGGATGACTCAGAAAGCCAAATGCAGTTCCTGGCTGTCCATTAGCACTGGAAGAGAACTGCATTTACAAAAATCTGCAATTGAATGTGAAGACCAGAATCTTTGGAGCTTTACTATGCTTATTGGATAGTGACCCCCTCCCCTCCCCAAATGCCTGTTGCGTTCTTCGGATGGTGCAAATGCGTCCCTAGCATAGTGCAACCCAATTCAAATTAATGATTACACTTTTCTATTGCATGAACACGGCAGAAATATTAGTATTTAACTTTACCACAGGGTTATTTTAGATGGAGAAGGAAATTATAGAAGTAGCCTTTATATGTTTCTACAGCCCAGGTCCCAAAACTTTGTTGTACTGCTCTGACAGAGCTTTACCACTGTCCTGAAGATCAGCTTTGGCCAAATAAGGTGTTTCTGTCTGGAAACACACAGGTTCTTGGCTAACGTGGAATAGGGGCGCCTGTGTGGCTCCGTCAGTTAAGCGTCTGACTTCAGCTCAGGTCATGATCTTGCAGGGCAGTCCATGAGTTCGAGCTCCGTGGTGGGCTCCGTGATGGGCTCTGAGCTGTCAGTGCAGAACCCGTGGTGAGGTTCTAACTCATAGACTGTGAGATCATGACCTAAGCTGAAGTCAGGCGCTTAACCAACTGAGCCACTCAGGCACCCCAGTTAAAAAAACTTAAGTGAAACATAACATAAACACACAAAATACATATTGCAACTACTATAAGAGATTGAATAAACAGCAAAATAAAAGTAGCATTCAACATAGACAAATGGTGTTGTGATTGTAAGGATGCAGGTCTGATTCAGGTTTCCTCTCTGACCTTGAAGGCCAGTTAACACGATTAACATTTCTGGGGGCGGGCCTAAAGATGGAGGTTAAGACTAGTCACGCCCTACATGAGGGTCCTAGTCACGCCCTACCTGAGGGTTCTGGGTCC
>NC_043716.1:27943369-27972135 GCF_006229205.1 Suricata suricatta
TTGTAAGGATGCAGGTCTGATTCAGGTTTCCTCTCTGACCTTGAAGGCCAGTTAACACGATTAACATTTCTGGGGGCGGGCCTAAAGATGGAGGTTAAGACTAGTCACGCCCTACATGAGGGTCCTAGTCACGCCCTACCTGAGGGTTCTGGGTCCGCTCTGTGATTGGTTAAAGTTACTGTCAATGATGTGATGCTATAATGATTGGACCCCTGTACCTGTGTCACACTTTCCTGTAACGCCCCCTTCCCAAACTCATAAAAGGCCCTGCCCCGCCATGTTCGGGGCTCGCTCCCCGTGGATCCAGTGTGTTGTGGAAGTCTGTGAGCCCGGGTTTAGGCTGGCCGGGCCTAAATTCGTAATAAAGCCCTTTGCTTTTGCATGCGTGATTTGGCCTCCCTGGCGGTCTCTGGTTTTTGGGGGCGATATTAAAATCTGGGTATAACATTATATGGTGTATAACGTTCTTACAGAAGTATGTGTGTCCCGTATTTGAGGATAATGACACTCTTTGTGGCAATAACAGCTCAACATGTATAGAGAGCAACGGAAAGTTTCTAGGTTTCACAGAAATTATTTCAAGATGTGACACAAAAATGTTCAACATGCAACACAAGCTTTTTAATGCACTAAATGATCACTGTCTAGAATGGAGAACTCGAAATGAGATGATTAAGGGTTTGTGGGCGGCTCAGCCAGTTAAGCATGTGACTCCTGGTTTTGGCTCTGGTCATGATATTGTGGTTCATGGGTTCAAGCTCTGTGCTGACAGTGCGGAGCCTGCTTGGGATTCTTTCTCTCCCTCTCTCTCTGCCCCACTCCCTGCTGGTGTACTCTCTCACTCTCTCTCTCTCTCTCTCTCTCTCTCTCTGAAAATAAATAAAAACTTAAAAAAAGTAGATCTTTGTTACTCAATTTACCTAGATTATATGATGAAATATAATAAAACATATTTCTTTTCTTTATTATTATAAAAGTAAAAATTTCAAAAGCTGTGGAAAACAATGTATGTATATCACATATATTGATGAATCACCAAAAGGAAAAACACCAAGAAAATTTATATTCATTGGTTTTATTTTGCTGAATTTCAGTCATATAAATACTATGGCTTTATGGGGTTTTTTCTTTTTCTTTTCTTTCTTTCTTTCTTTCTTTCCTTCTTTCTTTCTTTCTTTCTTTCTTTCTTTCTTTCTTTTTTTGAGACAGAGAGTGTGGGCTTTGGGGAGGGACACAGAGGAGAGGCAAAGAGAATCTTAAACAGGCTGCACACCTCTGACCACGCCCCAGTGGAGCACATTCTCACACCCATGAGATCATAACCTGAGCCGAAATCGAGAATCAGACGCTTAACTAAGACTCCCTGGATTTTTTTTTTAAGGTTTTACTTTTAAGTAATCTCTACACCCAACATGGGGCTCAAACTTACAACCCTGAGATCAAGAGTAGCAGGCCAGGAAGCTAGCTGCCCTTTATCGATGTTTTTTGGTCCTCTCTCCATGAATGTATGTTTTGTTGTGATGAAGCTCTATTTGTTAAAGTGGAAAGTTAGAAGGTATTGTCTTTAGCCATGCGTTTGTGTGATTTTAAACTTTTAGTTATTTAAGACAAATACAAGGGTATTTTTATTCTTACCTGGGCCCACCAAATGTTGGGAGCAGGGCCAGTGGCTACCCACTGACCTGACTTTCCCAGATAAGGGTCCCCAGAGCCTCCAGGAGCCCACCTTGACGCCATATCATTGCCAAGTCGTGGTTGCTTCCATTCCCAGCTTCTTCCTCAACCTGCCTAGCATGTTGTTGGCATACCAACAGGTGTCAGGATCAAGTGCATCAGCCAGCCTGAATTTAACTTCTTTTTTTAAACATTTATTTATTTTTGAGAGAGAGGGGAGAGAGGCAGAGAGACAGTGAGGGGGACAGAGGATCCGAAGCAGTCTCTGAGCTGTCAGCACAGAGCCCATCGTGGGGCTTGAACTCATAAACCGTGAGATCATGAGCTGGGGAGAAGTTGGACACTTAACTGACTGAGCCATCCATGCATTCCCAAATTTAATTTCTGTCATTTGTGTCTGAAAGAGACTTGTAGTGCTCATTCACAGGGCTCTCTACCAATGTTCTGTTTCCCTCTGTCCAGACACATGGTAGGAGTGCACTTCCGAGCCACTTTGAACTTTGGTGTGGTTGTGGCACCTGCTTTGAGAGCCAGGATGAGATCCGCCACCCCTTTCTCTCTGTCGTAGCAACTGGCAACACTGCGGATGGTATTTCTCCCATCAGCCTGGCCCCCAGAATGAGGATAATGTGAGACCGAGCCCCCAGCGACCTGCAACGGAAGGTGTAGCATGAGCAAGAAAGAAGCCTTTATAGGGTGCCTGGGGGGCTCAGTTGGTTGGGCATCCGACTTCAGCTCAGGTGGTGATCTCAGCTCGTGAGTTCAAGCCCCGCACCGGGCTCTGTGCTGACAGCTCAGAGCCTGGAGCCTGGTTCCGATTCTGTGTCTCCCTCTCTCTCTCTTTTCTCCTCTCTTGCTTGGGGTCTCTCTGTCTCTCTGTCTCTCTCAAATAAACAAAAAATTACTAATTATTTAAATGGTCCATTTCATGCTATCTATATTTTACCACAATAAAAAAGAAAAAGAGTGTCAACAGCAAGCAGTTGGATATTAATCAGGCCCTAGGAGTAGATTCCATGTAAATGGCTGTGATGGCCAAAAACAGTTCTTTCCCTCATTCCTTTGGCAAACTTTGACTGAGCACCTACTATGTGCCCATCACCATGCTAGGCGCTGGTGGCACCGAGGCTGTACTTCTGACCTTGAACAGCTTTCTTTCGGTAACAAAGCACTCGTCACAGCGGTTTGCCATCCTAGTCGGCACCCACCCCCTTAGGTTCTTGCCTCATCAGTAGATCCAGCTGTGGCCCGGATCAAGCAGGAGTGGCTGAAAGCCACCGTAGCCACTTAAGGACCATTTTTTTCTTCCTAGTCTTTTTGCTCTTCTCCACTAGTGTGTGTGAGAGGACAAGGTCTCTAGTCCAGCAAGCCAGACTCAATTCCCAGCGCGTCCACACCATGGTTTGGTGACCTGGGCAAGGGACTTACTTTCTCTGAATGCCTCATCTCTTTGCCTATCGGGTGGAGAAACAAATAACGCCTGCCTCTTAGGACTGTTATGAAGATGACATGAGCTAGTTCACATAAGCATGTGGCCCATTGCTTGGTCCAGATTAAGTGCTGAATAAATATTAGTTATTGATTAGTTGTTCTAAGCTCCTGGCTTACCCTGCGAGGCTGGCATATTCAGCCTACTAATAATGAAAGTTACAGCCAAGGAATCTGCTCCCTGGGCTTCCCCAGTTCTCCCTGTACTGGTGCTTAGAGTTTGGCTCACACACCTTGCCTCTCTCTGCAGGGGCTTGTTGCTGGTCCACAGCCACTTGGGAGCACCCTCGAGTTAAGGGCAAACCCGTTTTCCCTCCTGGCAGTGGCTCAGTTCCCAGCCATCGAGTTCAGTGTAAACCTTTCACTTTCACATCCAGCCAGAGGCGGGGAGCTGAGTGCACCCTCCCAGTCTCTTGGCGGGAAGTTGGCTTCCAACAGTTAAGAAGCAATGAAATCAGGGGCACCTGGCTGGCTCAGTTGGTAAAGCCTGCAATTCCTGATCTCAGGGTCATGAATTCGAGCCCCACGTTGGACATGGAGCCTACTTAAAACAACAAAAAGCCATAAAACCAACGTGACTTCTGCTGGGGGAAAGGCTTCTCACAGCACAGTATCCCAACCTCTGGAGGCAATTCCCTATCAGCAGTGTTTGTAAATATGGCTGGAATTAATATTTCAAAGTTCTCCGTCACTCTCCTCAAATTTCCGTAGGGCCTCCCTGCACACCACACCTTTTGTGAAGATGAGTCACCCTCCCCCAGAAACAGAAAACAAAGGCAGCAAATACAGGATGGTTACATAAAATAACACTGCTGGGCTGAAACAAAGAGAGAGTTGGAGGATACATTTGCAGAGTAGAGTGCGTAGTTCTGGTTTTTAAGTTTGGTTAGGATTTCAGGGCCCCCAGGGGGCTCAGTCAGTTAAGCAGTCAGCTTCGGCTCAGGTCACTATCTCATGGTTCGGTATGACCCCTGCATCAGGCTCTGTGCTGATGGCTTGGAGCCTGGAGATTACTTCGGATTGTTTGTCTCCATCTCTTTGCCCCTCCCCTGATCGTGCTCTGTCTGTCTCTCTCTCTCTCTCAAAAATAAATTTAAACATTTTTTTGATAAATAAATAAATAAATCTTTGTAGGATTTCCATTTTTCTTATTAATGTACAACAAGAACTTGAAGCCACTTAGAGGAAACCTGAATGTAAAGTCCTTTTAGGTGGTAATAATTTTCTTCCCATCATTCATAATTATCTCAATCACATCTAAGTTCAAAGATTTTATTTAAGGAAACTCTACCTTATTGAAAAATTCCAAAACATATACTTTGAATTTTTACTTCTACATCACTTATTTTGTTAAAAATTAGCAGACTGGTGGGGCGCCTGGGTGGCTCAGTCAGTTAAGCCTCCAGCTTCGGCTCAGGTCAGATCTCACGTTCGTGGGTTCGAGCCCCGCGTCAGGCTCTGTGCTGACAGCTAGCTCAGAGCCTGGAGCCTGCTTCTGGTTCTGTGTCTCCTTCTCTCTCTGCCCCTCCCCCTCTCATGCTCTGGCTCTCTCTGTATCAAAAATAAATAAAACATTAAAAAAAATTAGCAGACCAGGCGCCTGGGTGGCTCGGTTGGTTGAGCATCAGTCTCTTGATTTCAGCTCAGGTCAGAATCCCAGGGGTGCAGGACCGAGACCCATGCTGGGCTCTGTGCTGAGTGTGGAGCCTACTTAAGATTCATTCTCTCTCTCTCTCTCTCTCATTCCATCTGCCCCTCTTCCCTATTCACAATCTCTCTCTCTCTCTCAAATTAAAAAAATTTAGCAGACTTGATTTTTTTAGAGCAGTTTGAGGTTTATAGAAAAATCAGGCAGAACGTACAGAGAGTTCCCGTATACCCCCTCCCCCCAAGTACACACTTTCCCCTATTGTTGACATCTTGCATTGGTGTGGTATGTTTGTTACAATTAAGGAATCAATATTGATACATTATTATTAACTAGTGTACATTAAGCCTCATTCTTTGTTATATAGTTATATGTATATATACAGTTACATAGTTCTATAGGGTTTTTTTTTTAAGTTTATTTTTGAGAGAGAGACAGAGATAGAGCGTGAGTAGGGGAGGAGCGGAGAGAGAGAGGCACACCGAATCTGAAGCAGGCTCCAGGCTCTGAGATGTCAGCACAGAGCCTGATGTGGGGCTTAAACCCACGAATCGTGAGATCATGAGCTGAGCCAAAGTCAGATGCTTAACAGACTGAGCCACCCAGGTGCCCCAGTTCTATAGGTTTTGACAAACGCATAATGTCATGAACAGTATCAGAATAGTTTCTTTGCTCTAAAATCTGTGTTTCATTTATTCATTCCTCCCTTCCATTGCTCATCTTTACCTACTGGCAACCATGGATGTTTTCACTGTATAGTTTTGCCTTTTCTAGAATGTGATACAGTTAAAAATCATAGAGTGTATAGCCTTTTCTTTTTTTAATTTTTTTTATTATTTTTGATACAGAGAGAGACAGAGCATGAGAAGGGGAAGGGCAGAGAAAGAAGGAGACACAGAACCAGAAACAGGCTCCAGGCTCTGAGCTAGCTGTCAGCACAGAGCCCGACGCGGGGCTCGAACCCACGAACGTGAGATCTGACCTGAGCCGAAGTCGGAGGCTTAGCCGACTGAGCCACCCAGGCACCCCTGTATAGCCTTTTCAAATTGGCTTCTTTCATTTAGTAGTAATATGCATTTAAGTTTCCTGCATGTCTTTTCCTGACCTTGTGGCTCATTGCTCACCCCCATCACCCGCCCAGCTTTATAAAGAAATAATTAACATATATGGGACACCTAAGTGGCTCAGTCGGTTAAACATTTGCCTTTGGCTCAGGTCACGATCTCAACGCTCGTGGGTTCAAGCCCCACGTCGGACTCTGTGCTGACATCTCAGAGCCTGGAGCCTGCTTTGGATTCTGTGTCTCCCTCTCTCTCTGCCCCTCCCCCACTAGTGCTCCGTCTCTCTCTCTCTCTCTCTCTCTCTCTTTCTTTCTCTCTCGCTCTCAAAAATAAATAAACATTTTTTAAAATGAAAAAAAGAAGATAATTGACACATAACATTGTGTGAGTTTAAGGTATACAACGTCCTGTTTGTATACATTTGTGAATGATTACACCCTAGTATTAACAACCACCTTGGTCACGGCACATAATTACCATTTCTTTTTTGTGGTGAGAACATTTAAGATCTACTTTCTTAGCAGCATTCAAGAATATGCATTGCGAGATTGTTGAGCATGATGGTCAAGAAAGTGCAACTTAGCTTACGTAGCACGGGGACTGCATCCATGGGCAGAAAGAGAGCACTTGTGCTCTGTGAAGCTGGTGCTTACAGGCTTCGTTCTCGAGGGGAAGGCCCTTGCAGGGAGTAGTAGATCATAAATGTCTTCAGATGTCTACATGGTAAAATGCTTTTGCAAGATTCCTCTGGTGCTTATTATTCAGTTTGATATTAACTATCAGTAAGATGTCCAGGCAGTCATGAGACCCTATAAGAATGTAGCAAGCAGCACGTATGTGATCCTTATCAAAACTATGCAGGCTTCAGGTCAGCCTTCTGAGCTAAAGGTGAATGTTTTTTGTTTTTTGTTTTTTTTTTGCTTCTCTTAGTTATCATTTCCCCCCTGACCAATTTTCAATCCGTAAATCTTTAAGATCGTTGAAGGGCAAAGCATTCGTGTCCTATAATTTCTTTTTTTTTTTTATGTCTTTATTCTGAGAGAGAGACAGAGACAGAGAGACAGAGAGTGAGCACAGGAGGCACAGAGACAGAGGGAGGCACAGAATGCTTAGCAGGCTCCAGGCTCTGAGCTGTCAGCCCAGAGCCCGACATGGGGCTCGAACCCACAGACTGTGAGATCATGACCTGAGCCGAATTTGGACACTCAACAGACTGAGCCACCCAGGCACCCCGTGTCCTATAATTTCTTTAAGCTGACAGAGGTAGTTGAGATGTCTCTACTTATGGACAGAACTTGGTCACTATCTGTCCTTACAAGTAACTATAATGGAAGGCCATTGCTGTGGAGTCCAGAGTGGACATTGGGTGAATTTGTTTCGAGTACTTAGGACCATCTGTTGTCTGGGCAAAGGAATTAGGAACAGCCCGAGTGTGTCTCGACAATAGGAGAGAACACAGCAAAAGAGATAATATATCGGGATTATTATAATGAAAATACAAAAGCAATGAGAAGACCCTTTAGTGTGAACCACTTCCACCTCTTACCAGGAAGGGAGCCGGTGAGTGAGTGTCACTGGAGGATCTTTAAGAGCCAACTTGATTGTTCATATCAGTAAATAAATCTCCCTGTTACATTGTTGTCCTATCCTGGAATGGAGTCACGGCATTCTGCTCTAATAAGGGCACAGGCTCCTCCTTGTGCTGTTAAGACATGTAATGCCATTCTGTTTTGTAGATCTGCTTTGCCCACTCAGGTCATTTTAGTGTTTAATAATGTAATACTATTTTGAGAGTGATTTAAGGCCTTAATTGCATATTTCTCAAGGGCCTCCATGTGCCAGATAACGTCTTCTAGACCTACTGATGGAAGAAAAATAGATGTCAGAAGGTCATGCCAATGGAACACGGACCTTGCCCATCATTGTTTTATTTATGGAAGATTCGCCAGCCTTGTGATAGTCTTAGCGCTACAGCCGTGCCTCTAGGCAGAACCTACAGCACATCTTCTCATCCAGCCTGGTGGAAGCCGTGGCCATAAGATTGGCTCACGTAACCATTCTGTTTCATTAGGTGCTGGCCGCCTTGTCCAGGCAGTAGCAAACCAGCTGGTTGTCTATAAAAGAGCGGTATGGTCACAGGCTCCTGGGGCGAGCCGTCCTGTTTGATGAGTATGCTTGGGCCATGAATCAAGGGTACGGTTTTTCTGTTCCCAACCACAAAGGGTCTTTTGGCTTAGTTGTCCTATTGTAGGAATAAGCTATGCTTACTCTTCCTATATTTGATATAATCCTTCCTGGGTGTCTGAATAGGAAGGACTACATACTCAAGAAGTCCGTTGTCAGGAGCCTGTCTGTGGGTGGGTATAAGTTAGTTAAGATTTTGATCATTTTAGGATAAGAGAAAGGCCTCTTACGGCCTGGAGAGCCCCGTGTAACATTTCCCATAGGCCAGCAAGAAACATTCTTTTTAGTAATAGAAATACCCCTGGCTCAGTCGGTTGAGCGTCTGACTTCAGCTCAGGTCATGATTTTGTGGTTGGTGAGCTCAAGCCCTGACAGCTCAGAGCCTGGAGCCTACTTTAGATTCTGTGTCTCCTTCTCTCTCTCCATCCCTCCCTGCTTGCACTCTGTCTCTCTCTCTCTCTCTCTCAAAAATTAATAAACATTAAAAAAAAAGGAGGGGTGCCTGGGTGGCTCAGTCTGTTGAGTGTCCGGCTTCAACTCAGGTCATAATCTCGTGGTCCGTGGGTTCGAGCCCCGTGTTGGGCTCTGTGCTGACAGCTAGCTCAGAGCCTGGAGCCTTTCAGATTCTATATCTCCCTCTCTCTCTCTGACCCTCCCCTGCTCACATTGTTTCTCTCTCTCTCAAAAATAAATAAAAAACATTAAAAAAAATTTTTAAGAAAGGGAAAAAAAGAAGTATCTCGATATGTGGCTGTCTTGGGGTGATCTATTGTATTGGCTATATATTGATGTAAATAATGCCAATCTGTACCTTGTAATGGAGGAACCCACCAAGGGAAGCCCAAAGTGCTTGATATGGGCAGTAAGCCACAAATCCGGCACGACGATTGATTTTGTAGCTCCGCATAATGTTGTGGTCATTGTAGGAAGGAGTTATCATTTAGGAATGGTGTGCGAAAAGCAGGTAGAAAAACAAAGACTTTTTTTTTTAATCTCATTGTTTGAAGAGGCGTTTGAGATCTGCCACTGGTTCACAGGAACATGAGAGCGTGCTGTCCAGTTCCTTGCCATCCTGTTTGAAAGGGGTATAGGTTTAATTCTGGAAATATGAGTCCATGTTGAGTGGCCTTCTAGTTTTACCACAGAGGGAGTGCTTTATATGGCCTTATAAGGTCCTTTCCATTTAGGACTTGGTTCACCAGGATTGTTTGCCTTCCCATCTTTTATTTATTTTTTAAATGTTTATTTATTTTTGGGAGAGAGAGAGAGAGAGAGAGAGAGAGTGAGCAGGGAAGGGGCAGAGAGAAAGGGAGACACAGGATCAAAAGCAGGTTCTGGGCTGACAGCAGTGAATCCGATGCGGGACTCAAACTCACGAACTTCGAGATTATGACCTAAGCCTAAGTTGGATGCTCAACCAAGTAAGCCACCCACATACCCATTCAAGCATTTAAATAGACTCAATTTCTGGGGTTTACTTGCAGAGAATTTGGGGTTTCATTCAGTCTGGGTTTGGTAGGACCTTATTAGCATATTCATTCAAGAGTTTTATGGATTAATTCAGCTTCTTTTTTTTTATTATTCCAGTTTGTAATGAAAAATGTAATAGATTATTATAATCTGGGCCCACGGATAAATCAATGGTATGGAAAGGTCTACCACGTATTAATTCAACAGGGCTTACCCCCAATCTTCCCCATGGAGGGGTCTTTATTCTCAAAAGACCTGTTGGTAAAAGAATTATCCTGCTTGATTATGTTTCTAGGCTCCTCTTAGGTATCTTTTTAAATGATGCTTAGCCTTTTCAACTTTGCCTGATGATTGAGGATGCCAGATTGTATGCAAAAAAAATAATAATAATAATTTTAAGGGCTTGGGCTTACCTATTGGGTTACTTGGGCTGTAAAATGGCCATCGTCACTTTGAAGAGATCAAGGAAGCCCAAATTGGGGATAATTTTCCTTAATAAAGCCTTTGTGACTTCAGCGGCCTTTTTTGTCTTACCTGGGAGAGTTTCTAACCAACCAGTAAAGGTACCTTTATAGACTAATAAATATTTATAGCCTTTACAAGATGGCATTTGTGTGAAATCAATTTGCCAATCTCCTCCAGGATATGTTCCATGTCTTTGTACAAGCGTTAAAAGCAGGGGCGGTCAGGGGCGCCTGGAAGGCTCAGTCAGTTAAGTGTCTGACTCTTGATCTCAGCTCAGGTCTTGATCTCAGGGTGTGAGTTCAAGCCCTACATTGGGCTCCATGCTGGGCATGAAGCCTACTGGGAAAAAAAAGAGGGGGGGGTGGTCGGAGCACCTGGCCAGCTCCGTCAGTAGAGCACGTGACTCTTGATCCTGAGTTCAAGACTCACATGGGGCGTGGACCCTACTTACAAAAAAAAAGAAATTTACATACGTTTCATAAAAGGGCTCCTGATCCTGTTCCATCAAATAAGCATTTGGTGAAATGCCACAAAGCTTCTCTTCCCGTATAAGTAGCCTGGTGCAGGTCTGTTGCTAATTTCCATTGATTGGTTTTCTTTAAGGACAAAGGTTTTTCCTTATCATTCCTATCCCATCTCTGGCAGTTTTAGTACCTCCTTCCCAAGTGCTTCTCCTGTAGAAGTGGGTCTTGTCTATAGCAGAAGCGGGAACAACAGGGCTTCAGGGATTAGAGCCTCTGGTAGAAGACTCATCAGTAGTTCAGTTCGACCCGCCAATTTGCCCACCTGATCAACTAAATTATTTCCTTTACGTTCTTTTTTTTTTTTAATGTTTATACATTTTTGAGAGACAGAGCATGAGCGGGGGAGGGGCAGAGAGAGAGGGAGACACAGAATCCGAAGCAGCCTCCAGGATCTGAGCTGTCAGCACAGAGCCCAACGTGGGCTCAAACTCATGGACTGCGAGATCATGACTTGGGGTGAAGGCAGACACTTAACCGACTGAGCCACCCAGAGCCCCTATTTCCTTTAGGTTCTAAATGTTCTCCCTTTGGACATCTTCTAAGAATATATTACAGCAACTTCTTTAGGGGGATGAACTGCATTTACGTGAGACACAATTTCCGGTCCGTGTCTAATAGGGGAATTATAACCAGCTGGTAACCCCCTTTCTTTCTAGATGGCTCCATGTGCATGAAGTACAAGGAAGGCACATTTTGACTCTGCATATATATCGACTCTCAGCCTCTTAGCTACCTGAGGAGCTTGAGTGAAAGCTAGTAGTTCTGGCTTTTGAGATGAAATATTGTTCATCAATGTAATGGTCTCAATATTTTTTGTTAAATGTTTATTTGTTTATTTTGAGAGATAAAGAGAGTGAGGGAAGGGGCAGATAGAAAGGGAGAGAGAGAATCCCAAGCAGGCTCTGTGCTGCCAGTGCAGAGCCCGACATGGGGCTCAAACCCATGGACTGAGAGATCATGACCTGAGCTGAAACCAAGACTCAGATGCTTAACCGACTGAGCCAACCAGGGGCACCAAGGTGGCTCGGTTGGTTAATCATCTGACTTTGACTCAGGTCAGGATCTCACGGCTTGTGAGTTTGAGCCACACATCAGGCTCTGTGTGAACAGCTCAGAGCCTGGAGCCTGCTTCTGATTCTGTGCCTCCCTCTCCCCCGGCCCCTCCCCCTCCCATGTTCTGTCTCTGTCTCTCTCTCAAAAATAAACAATAAAAAATATATTTTTTCAAACTATCCTCCATAACTATGGTTGGCATTATCTATGGCTTGATCTTTATTTTTATTTTTTTTTAAATGTTTTATTTATTTTTGATACAAAGAGAGACAGAGCATGAGAGGGGGAGGGGCAGAGAGAGAAGGAGACACAGAACCAGAACAGGCTCCAGGCTCTGAGCTAGCCTTCAGCACAGAGCCTGACGCGGGGCTCGAACCCACGAAGGTGAGATCTGACCTGAGCCGAAGTCAGAGGCTTAACTGACTGAGCCACCCAGGCGCCCCTATGGCTTGATCTTTAGATCTGGACGGCTGGAATGGACTCATTTTATCGTCTCTGTACAATCACATGCAGACACATGAGTAGCAGGGTCTGGTCCAGGCATTGAGGGATGCTGGGGTTAGGGTTTGACAGGTTTTGAGAGCAGCATCAGGGAATCTAAAAGTATAGCTTGATTTTTTAGTTAGTCACCCCCTGTCATCCATCGATGTCCTTTAGTTTCTGAATTTTTTTAAATAGTTATTTATATTTGAGAGAGACAGAAATAGAGCACAAGTAGGGGAGGGGCAGAGAGAGAGACACAGACTCTGACGCAGGCTCCAGGCTCTGAGCTGTCAGCACAGAGCCCGATGTGGGGCTCAAACTCACAGACCATGAGATCATGACCTGAGCCAAAGTCAGACGCTTAACCAACTGAGCCACCCTGGCGCCCGTGATGTCTTATAGTTTCTAAAACTCCTCCAACCTGTCAATGGCTATTCCATGGAAAGTTTAGACACTTCTACTCGTAGTGCAGTGACTGCTCCTGCTTGTAGGCGTGCTGGCCGTCCTGGAGCTGCCTCGTCAATGGCTTTGGAAAATATCCTCCTGGTCTCAGTTCATGCCCTAGTTTTTGTGTTAGCACTTGAAGGGCTTGCCCCTGTTTTTCAGCAAGAAGAGGGTAAATGGCTTTTCTAAGTTTGGTAGTGCTAGAGCAGGGGCCAAGGATAATTCAATTTTTGTTGTTGTTCTTTATCCCATTTTAAAGACTCTTCACCTGGCCCCTTAGTGGACTCACACAGAGTTTTGGCCAAGACAGAGGCTGCAAAATCCAGCCATTCCTTAAAAGGTTCATAGTTATTTTTTTGTGATTGTAGATCCCAATTCCATTTTAGTTCTTTTTCTCCCAAATGACAGGAAATGATTTCTAGGAGTTAATTTGTATCCTAAATATTGTTAAAAAATTGAGTCTTTTTAGGAGATAGTTGATGTCCTCTCTGCCCAAGAAAGTTTAGTACAGCAGTAAAATTATAGTCCGAGGCCTCTGTTGTGGGGCTACATATTAAAATGTCGTTGAGGGGCACCTGGGTAGCTCAGTCAGTTAATCGTCCGACATTGGCCCAGGTCATAATCTCACAGTTCATGGATTTAGCCCCACGTGAGACTCCGTGCGGGTAATGCAGAGCCTGCTTGGGATTCTCTCTCTCCCTCTCTGCCTCTGCCCCTCCCCCACTTGCATTCTCTCTTTCTCAAAAAGAAAATAAACTTAAAAAGTATATATCATCGAGGTGCCTGGGTGGGCCTGAGCTGAAACCAAGAGTCGGAAGCTTAACCAACTGAGCCCCCCAGATGCCCAGCTAGCTTTCCAGCTTAAACATGAGGTCGCTTCCCAGCAGGGGAGTGAAACAGGAGGGGAGAACCAGGAAAGCGTGGGTAATTTATTGGTCTATGTATTTATAAGCTAAAGGAAGCATCACTTAGCTTCTCCTTCTGTTCCAGTAATTTTATGTATAGAAAGACAGGTCGGGCCAGAATGTTGAGCAAAGACAGAGTAAGTTGCTCTTGTACCAATAGGAGCAGGGGTGCCTGGGTGGCTCAGTCAGTTAAGCGTCCGACTTCGACTCAGGTCGTGATCTCACAGCTCATGAGTTCAGCCCCCACGTCAGGCTCTGTGCTGACAGCTCAGAACCTGGAGGCTGTTTCGGATTCTGTGTCTCCCTCTCTCTCTGCCTCTCCCCTGCTCGTGCTCCATGTTTCCCTCAAAAATAAACAAATACTAAAAAAGAAAAAAGAAAGAAAGAAAAGAAAAGCAATGAACCTCCCTCCCACATCCAGGGTCACCCAGAGCTCAGTCATCTCGATGTCCAGGGAAGCCGGGCCAGCCTCAGGGCCCATCACGCCATCTCTTCAGGTTGTCACTCTCAGGCTAGGAAATGGGTTCCCGTCTTCCTCTCTCTCAGGTGACAAGGACAGTCCCCTTTCCAGTCATCCTCTGCCCTGCAAGCGGCACAGGGCCCTGGCAGAGAGCGTTTATCACAACAGTCTTTACTTTTTTTTAATTTTTAAAAATATTTTTAATGTCTTTATTTTATTTTGAGAGACAGAGGCAGAGAGAGAGGAAGACACAGAATCCGAAGCAGGCTCCAGGCTCTGAGCTGTCAGCACAGAGCCCAAAGCGGGGCTCAAACCCACGGACTGTGAGATCTTGACCTGAACCGGAGTAGGACGCTTAACTGACAGAGTCTCCCAGGCGCTCCGCGACATTCTGTACTTCAATGTCCAGTCTGGCCGCACCGACAGCATGGGGTCTTGCCTGGACTTCTGTCCGACACTGGCTTCTTCTGCTGCTCCCGGTTGGCCTGGTGCTGTGGGGCCCACAATAGCCACAAACAATATTCAGGGCTGCATTCTACCATGTATTTTAACCCTGTGGTCTTTTTCCTTTCTTTGAGCCATATCTTTATTAAAGATTCCAGTGGCCACTTCCAGCAGCTCCTGGGTTGGAGTCTGAGGGCCGAGGGCCATTGTTTTCCAATTTGTGCCCAATAACTGGTGCTGACTGGTTCATAAAATGCATATTTAAGATAGCCATTCCTTCTGGTGTAAATTTGTGTATTTATGAATTGCTTCTATTAAACACCCCTGAAATAAGGCTGAATTTTCATCATTTGCCTGGGTTACTTTCCTAATTTTATTAAAATTGACAGGTTTAGGAGGGGGCCTGGGTGGATCAGTTGGTTAAGTGTCTGACTTCAGCTCAAGTCATGATCTCACGGCTCATGAGTTCGAGCCCCACGTTGGGCTCTGTGCTGACACTCAGAGCCTGCAGCCTGCTTCCGATTTTGTGTGTCCCTCTCTCTCTGCCCCTCCACCGCTCATGCTCTCTTTCTCTCTCTTTCAAAATATGAATAAACATTAAAAAACTTTTTTTAATTGACAGGTTTAGAAATTCCTCTTTTCATTCCCTCCAATCAACAGGTGACCGTAAGGTCTCATCTTTTCCGGCCAGGTCTGTCCTCAGTAGTTCCAGTGAGGCTTGGCATTAGGAACAGGGTCTCTTCCTACTGGGAGCCGATTTCTATCCCTAGTTCCCAGCTCATCTGCAAATTCTTGTGCCCCAGCCCAAAGCTGGGCCTTTTCTTCTGGGGTACAACAGTGGGTTAGAATAATATAAATATCCTGCCAGGTTAAACCTCACATCAGAGACACCTGGTGAAATCCATCTATAAATGTGGACAGATCCTCTGAGTATCATTCTAATTGTTGTTTTATCTGAGTCAGATGTGACATGGAAAATGGGACACAGACTTAATTGTGCCCAGTTCCTCGTTTGCTACGTCCCAAAGTGGAAACAATCTTGCCTTAGTCTATTTGGTAGGTATGATGTTCTGCTTCTAGGAGCTTCTGGGAGCTTCTAGTCCTGCTGGGCTAGGAGTGGAAGGCTCCAAAGGTTAATGTAGCAGTGGAGTTACTAAGGGACTAGACTTGCTTGCAGGTTTATTTCAATTTTTTTCTTAGGCTGATTGATTTTCTTGTTTGTCTGACTCAGTTGGTTTCTTTGATTGGGGCTTTCTACTTAAACAATCATCCCCTGAAATATCTAAAGGTTCGGGGCGCCTGCGTGGCTCACTGGATTGAGCATCGGACTCTTGATTTCAGCTCAGGTCATGATCCCAGGATTGTGGGATAAAGTCCCACATCAGTCTCTGTGGTGAGCATGGAGCCTGCTTGGGATTCTCTCTCCCTCTGCCCCTCTACCCAGCTTGTGCATATGTTCTCTCTCTCTCTCTCTCTCTCTCTCTCTCTCTCTCTCTCTCTCTCAAATAAATACATAAATAAATACAATTTAAAAATATATATCTAAAGGTAGAGGGTCCTGGAATCTTACCAGATACATCCTACAAGTCTCACTTGGATTAGGATCCTGACTAGTGGCATAAAGGCCTGGGTTGTAGGGCACTTTGGTCCATCTTCTCTGATGCCTACAGAAAAGATCTAATCGATAAATAGTACTGAAGTATTAAAGACCTGTTAATGGGCTATCTTTCATCCTCCTGAAGAGAATATTGAGGTCAGTCATTATTACAGAAGTAGATGAGGCACTTCTTTTTTTTTTTTTAATGTTTATTTATTTTGAAAGAGCACAAGAGAGTGGGGAAGGGGCAGAGAGAAGGAGAGAGAGAATTGGAAGCAGGTGATGGGACTTGATCTCATGAGATCACATCCTGAGCTGAAATCAAGGGCCAGATGCTCAACTGATTGAGCCCCCCAGCACCCCGATGTACTTCTTCTTTAAGTCCTGTTGTCCAAATTGACTCCAATGTGCTAGGAGAGAGCCCAAAGTAGAATCTTCTGGGATCAAGGAAGATCCATAGTTAATTCCTATGAAACAAAAAGAGTACATTACCTCACTAGGGGTCCATTACCAAATCCCCCTCAGCTTCTGCATGATGTCCCATCAGGAATATTGCCTATGGTTCCTGGGGTTCAGAGTGGAGGGAGGCGTCCTTCATTCTCAACTGCTCTGACACCTCCCTGAGAGGGGACGTCACCATCCCTTCACTTCCCTACTGCATCCCAGGCTACAGGAGGTGCTGGGGTTAAACCGAAATGCCACTGAGATTGTGGCTGCCTTTTTGTTTTTGTGGGGAGTTGATATATTTGGCAACCAACAATACCCTTTGCAAGCCTCTGGATCTAGTAATAATGGATGAGGAAGAGGCCTTGGCTTTGTTCAGAAGGGGCATTATTGTATCTTGTATTAAGTATCATAGTTAAGTATCATATACGTAAGCTAGAAGTATTTTCAGGTACCTGGGTGGCTCAGTCGGTTGAGCATCTGACTTCAGCTCAGGTCATGATCTTGTGGTTCATGGGTTCGAGCCCTGCATTGGGCTCTGTGCTGGCAGCTCAGAGCCTGGAGCCTGCTTCGGATTCTGTGTCTCCTTCTCTTTCTGCTCCTTCTCTGCTCGTGCTCTCTCTCTCTCTCTCTCTCTCAAAAATAAATAAATAGAAAAATAAAAGAAGTACTTTCCATCTGAAAGCAGGATGGAGAATGCTAAATGGCTCATGGGTAAGGACAAATGAGAAACAGGAAAAAAGTATGGAACTCCTATTTAATTTGTGCAACTTTCTCATGAGCTTTAGCCATGACACAGTCCCAAGGGAGTGTCCCCTGTTGGGTGAGTGCCTCAACTGGGGAACAGCTCCAACCAGTCCCTTTCAGGTAAGAAACAAAGACTGGGGGTAAAGAAGACTCATCAAGTCTCTCCAGTGCTTTTGGACTTGCTCCCTTGTCCCCATATGGGACACCAAAAATGTTATGCAATCATTGAAAGACTTCTTGAGCTATTTTAAGGTACAACTTAGTAAGTTTATTTAAGTAGCACAGAGACAGAATCCATGGGCAGAAGAGCTGCTCTTTCCTTATAATTTTTTTAAATGTTTTTATTTATTATTGAGAGACAGAGAGACAGAGCATGAGCATGGAAGGGGCAGAGAGAAGGAGAGACACAGAATCAGAAGCAGGCTTCAGGCTCTGAGCTGTCAGCACAGAGCCCACCGCGGGGCTCAAACTCATGAACTGCAAGATTATGACCTGAAATCGAACGCTTAACGGACTGAGCCACCCCGGCATCCCAAGTTGCACTTTTGCTGCATGTAGCTAGTGATTATATGCTTAGTGCTCAAGGAAGAGGGAATGTGCAGGGAGATCATATATGTTTCTTTGAATGTCTACATGTAAAACTACTTTCACAAGATTTCTCTAGTGCTTTTTATTTCATTTGATAGTATCAGTGAGAGGTACAGGCAGTCATTAGACCCTTTAAGAATGCAGTGACCAGGGGCGCCTGGGCGACTCAGTCAGTCAGGCACCCAACTCTTTTTTTTTTTAATTTTTTTTATTTATTTTTGAGAGACAGCAAGAGACAGTGCGAGCAGGAGAGGGTCAGAGAGAGAGGGAGATACAGAGAATCCAAAGCAAGCTCCAGGCTCTGAGCTAGCTGTCAGCACAAAGCCCGATGTGGGGCTCGAACACACGAACTGTGAGATCATGACCTGATCTGAAGCTGGCCGCTTAACCAATTGAGCCACCCAGGCGCCCCAGGCATCCAACTCTTGATTTCCTCAGGTCATGATCTCATGGTTTGTGAGAGCACACACCGGGTCAGGCTCTGAGCTGACGGCTTGGAGCCTGCTTGAGATTTTTCTCTCTTCCTCTCTCTCTGCACCCCTTACCACTTGCTCACTCTCCTTATGTCTCTCAAGATAAACAAATAAACATTTAAAAAAAAAGAATCCAGCAACCAGGAGGTATGTGATCCTTATCAAAACTATGCAGGCCATAGGTCAGCCTTCTGGGCTAAAGGTGAACGTTTTTTGTTTCCATCCCTCTTCGTCTGACACAGTAGTAGTCGCTATAGTCACCAGACTGTACATTAGATCATCAACTTGTTCATCTTATAAGAGGAAGTTTGTGCCCTTTGACCAGTGACTCCTCATGTCCCCCCCAACCCCAAACCTCTAGTGGCTCATTTTTTAAAAACTATCAAATACTATTCCACTGTCTGCATGTACCGCGGTTTATTTGTGCATTCACCTACTGAATGGACATCTTGATTGGTTCTAAGTTTCGGCAATTATAAATAAAGCTGCTATAAACATTCATATGAAGGTTTGTGTGTGGACATAAGTTTCCAACTCATTTGGGTTAATACCAAGAAGTGCGATCACTGGATCGTATGGTAAGACTATGTTTAGCTTTTAAGAAACTGCCAAACTCTCTTCCAAAGTGGCTGTACCGTCACGCATTCTTGCTTTTTTGGATTCTCTCTTTTTTTCTTAATATGCAATAAGAATTAAAAGTCACTTAGAGGAAATCTGAACAAAGACTCTTTCTAGATAATAAAATTTTTGTCAGTCATTCACAGTTATCAATCTCAACGAGTTAGATTCAATCAACCAAATGTCATTCCAATAATTTTTTTTGACCTTACTGCAAAATTCTGAAACATCTCATTTAGAATTTTCTGCTTTTTTTCTTTATTATCTTTTGAAAACCTCTTTATTATGGAAAATTTTGTACATAGTTTAAAACGCAGATAATCAGCGTCACCAGTCCTATGTGTAAGCACCGCTCTGGCCCACCAGCTGGGAACTTGTGGTCAACCCTGCCGCATCCATAACCCCGTCCACTTCCTCTCCCATATTTTTGCAACTAGTACTTTTATTGAGGTATCCCTTTATTAAGGTTATTTCTTTATGGAGATAAAATTCATTGACCATAAATTACACCCATTTTAGTGTGCAATTGGATGAGATCTAACATATATACAAATGCTTGAAACCACTGCCATGATGAAAATGCAGAACATTCTAGCATCCCTCAAATTCCCCAGCGCCCCTCTGCGGTCTCCTCCTCCTGCTAGTGGTCACAGACCATCGTGATCTGCCTTATTCACTATACGTATCCCCCTCATATTATTTTGAAGCAAATGTCAGATATCTTGTCACTTTGTTTATAAATATTTTAGTATACAATCCTAAGAGGTAATATGCCCTTTAAACAAAACACATATGTCGGCGCCTGGGTGGCTCAGTCAGTTAAGCATGTGACTTCAGTTCAGGCCATGATCTCACAGTTTGTTAGTTTGAGCCCTGCGTTTAGCTCTGTGCCAACAGCTCAGAGCCTGGAGCCTGCTTCGGATTCTGTGTCTCCCTCTCTCTTTCTGTTCCTCCTCTGGCTGCACTCTCTCTCTCTCTGTGTCTCTCAAAAAGAAATAAATGTTAAAAACAATTTTTTTTAAATAACAAAAAAACCAGGGGCGCCTGAGTGGCTCAGTCAAACATCTGACTCTTGACTTTGGCTCAGGTCATGATTTCATGGTTATGAGATCGAGCCCCGTGTCAGGCTCCACTCTGGGTATGGAGCCTGCTTGGGATTCTCTCCCTCTTCCCATCCCCCTTCACGGTCTCTCTGTCTCTCAAAAATTAATTAATTAATTGAAAAGATACCTTCATCACACAACACAATTAGAAATAATTCCTTAATATTATTAAACATCTAGGACACCTAGGTGGCTCAGTCAATTAAGAATCTGGCTTTGACTCAGGTCATGATCTCCCAGTCTGTGAGTTCAAGCCCTGCCTCGGGCTCTGTGCTGACAGCTGCTTCAGATTCTGTATTTCCCTCTCTCTCTGCCCCCCACCCCCACTCTCTCTCTCTCTCTGAAATATAAATAAAAACATTAAAAATTTAAAAAAACATTACAAAACATCCAATGTGGAGCAGGTGCACACAGTTGAACCCCAAAAGCTGGGGAAGGGGACAGAAGTGGAGAGCATGAGCAGTTCAATTAGAGATCATGGCAGGATCCAACGCTTGCTGTGCAGGGCTCAGGAGAAGCCCCCCTCTTCCCAGCTGTCAGATGCTGAGCACCCTCCCCCTAGGTTGCCCAATTTAAGAAATAAAAATATAGGATATTGAGTTGAATTTGAATTTCAGATAAGTAACGAATAATTTTTAAATATGTCCCATGTACCACTTGAAGCATACTTACACTAAAAAGTTATTTAGCGTTTATCTGAAATTTAAATGTACGAGGTGTCCAGTACTTTATCTGGCAATCCTACACCTCCCCCCACCACACACATACACACTGATACTGAAAAGATGCTTTTCTAGGCTCCAAACCACCTTGACTCCAGGGGATCCTGCCACTGGCACAGGTAACCACCCCCAATTCTCTAGAGACAGTGCTATCATGAGCCCAGGGGCATCTAGAGGGCTGGTAATTCAGAAACAAAGCTCCATTTTGACCAAGATGGGACTGGACACAAGAAACTCAAAGTCCCCAAAAGAGATAAGACATCTCCTCCTAGTCCCCCTCCCCCTCCCACACCTCCATCCTCCTTTGGATACAGACTGACTTCCAAATTCCCTTCATGTATTTCCAACTGGTCTGGCTCTAGAGTCTCAAACAAAACCCAACCCAAAAGCCCCTGCTGTTTGTTTGTTTTCTTAAGTATCTATCTATCCCTCTATCTATCATCTCTACACCCAACGTGTGGCTTGAGCTCACAACCCCGAGATCAAGAGTCTCATGCTCGTCTGACTGACCCAGGCAGGCGCCCCCTCCTCTGCTTTCTGACTGACTCAGAAAGAGAATACACTAAAGCCTAATTATTCGGAGGTACCCTGGGAGTGGGACCTTGAAGCTCCAAGTGGCTATTGTTACAACGTGAATTGGGTCTCCTTCTTCGAGGAGCGCTCGATGTTGGGTCAAATGGCTAGATCATGTCACCAAGCGCTGTTTTCCTCAGAATCTATTCTGGGTACAGTGCATGTTACCATAACGGCGAGCCAGCCTGCGGGTGCTCCTGAGTGGGACATTTGTGGGAAGCAAAAAGACCTTGTGTCTCTGAAGAAGAGAGCTCTTTACCTGCCATCACAGGTGCCCACAGCTGGCCAATAGCATTCCTCGTGACACAATTGTTTTTACTGGAATTTTACTTATTGTGAAATAAGTCATGCACACAGAGGAGTAGACAGAACGTATGTACACTCTCATGTGTCACGAGTAGGACAGTCATGTAACCGCCACCAGGTCCAGAAGAGTACCCAGCCCTCATCACATGCCCCTCCGCCCTCAGGGATGACCACTATCCTAATTTGTGGACATCAGCATTTGCTAGTCTATTTAGCGTGACTGCTATTGCATCCCACTAAGCAAGCCCCTGTTTTTGAAGTTCATATAAATGGAATTATATTGTATGTGTTCTTTGGGACTTATTTCTTCCTCACAATTGTTCCTAGACTAGCAATGTTTTCAAGATTGTGGATTCGGGCGTATGCCATCATCACAGAAGTTAATGGCCTTGATGTCACACTGACCAGCGTTAGCCTCCTAGCTCAGCCACGTACTTACTGATGGTGTAACCCCTCTTTTCCTCCTTTGTAAAATGGAATTGAGTTGTGCCCCTGGACATGAGCACCTCAAGAGCAGGAAGTATGGGGGCACCTGGGTGGCTCAGTCTGTTGAGTGTCCGATTTCAGCTCGGGTCATGATCTCGCGGATCATGGGTTCGAGCCCCACATCCGGCTCTGTGCTGACAGCCAGCTAGTGATGCTCAGAGCCTGGAGCCTCCTTCAGAATCTGTGTCTCCCTCTCTCTGGCCCTTCCCAGCTCAAACTATGTCCCTCTCTCTCTCTCCTTCAAAAATAAATAAATATTAAAAAAAAAAAAAGAAAAAAGAAAAAAAAAGAGCAGGAAGTATGCTTCATTTGTCTTTCTGTTCTCAGCAGCTCAGGGCCTGTTAGCTGATGGATCCTGAGTGAGTGAAGGGGTAGGGACCAGGTGGTATGTGTGAAGCCCTAATTACCACCCCTGATTTGTGGCAAATGTTCAACATGTGGTGGGAAAAATCATTATATTGTCATCAGTGGTTTTTTTAAGATGGTTATTTATTTATTTATTTTGAGAGACACAGAGCAAATGGGGGAGAAGCAAAGAGAGAGAGAGAGAGAGAGAGAGAGAGAGAGAGAGAATTCCAAGCAGGCTCCATGCTGTTGGCATGAAGCCCAGTGCGGGGCTCAATCCCACACACTGTGAGATCACGACCTGAGCAGAAATCGAGTCAGACAACCACCTGAGCTACCCAGGTGTCCCAGTGTATTGTTGTCTTTTTTAAAATTTGTTTGTTTGTCTTAAGTAAGCTCTATGCCAGATGTGAGGCTTAGAATTCATGACCCTTAGCCCAAGGGTTGTATGCTCTACCAACTGAGCCAGCCAGGCACCCTTCATTAGTGTTGCTTATTTGAATACGTGCCTGCCTGTGGCAGACAGCCTCTGAAATGGTCACCGGTGATCCCTGCATCTTGGTATGTCCCTTGAATATGTCCTGGGTTTACTAACTCAGTTCTAACATATAGAATGTGGTAGAAAGGATGGGATGTTACTTCCAAGAGCAGATCATAAAAAGCCCAGACCTTCACCTTGGGTCCTCTTTCTCACTGCCTCCTGGGTTGCTTACCTTGAGGGAGGTCAGCTGTCATGCCATGAGGTCATCCTGTGGAAAGGCCCAGGCCCAGGGGATGAGGGCCCAAGACCTGCCAACAACCACGCAGGTGAGCTCAGATGCATATTTCCCTTCCAGTTGAGCCTTCAGATGAAACTGTGACCCCAGCTACAGTTGCCTCACAAAACACCTTCAGCCAGAGGCTCCCAGCTGAGCCATGTCTGGACTCCTGACCCAGCGAAGCTATAAGATAACAAATGCATGCAGTTTTAAGCGGCTCCATTTTGGAGCAATTTCTTACATGGCAATAGAGAGCACACACAGCCTTCTCTTGGATGAAAGGAGCACTGGCAATTTTTAGAGCAGGTGGCAGACATCTTAAATGATCTTAAATGCCCAGGGGCAAGGAGTGCGGTTAACCGACAGCCTTGAGGGGCCAGCCCAGTGTTCAAGCCGAGATCGTGCTCTTCTTGGAATGCTCTCCCCAGCCAACAGGTGAGCCGACATAGTGGTACAAAGGCCAACCCATCTCTGCCCAAGGCAGGACCTCCTGAATGGGTGGCCTTTCCCTTCGGAGCTCCATCTGCACCGGGTTAATCCATCTGCACCGGGTCTTGTCCATCTGTGGGCTTCCTTCCCCAATAAACCTCTCTCACTCTCAACCACATCTCAGCCTCTACTTCCACCCATTCTGGAACCAAGGACAACATCTGCTTCAGAGAAGGCCAACCCTTCTGGTCAGCTCAGATCTGGGTACAATACAGACTCCGCCCCGTAGTATACCAGCTCTGTGACTCTGGGCAAGTTACTTAACCTCAGCTTTTTCTTCTCATGTGTAAAATGGATGATAAACAATGTGGGGCTCACAGGGGATTTTTAGAGTGTGTAACAAAGTGTAGCACATACTGAGCGCTAGATAAAGGAGGACTCTGGTCCATCCACAGACTACACCAACCAGCCACTTGAAGTTTTCCATGAAGTTGTCCTGGAAATCAGTCCAATATATTGTCTAGTAGAGCTATAGTAGACCTTTGACATTCATGAGGATTATAGACATTATCCTTATGAAACCCCAAACTATCAAATGCCCCCATAGTACATACTGTCCCCCATAAAATCAAATAAAGTACAACTGAAAATTATACATGACTCTTTTAGATCCCCACAGTTCTATAAATAGGGAACTAAACCTTTATAAAGCTGTTAAGTTATGCCAAAGCAATTTGGTGAATTGTTTCTCTTGTTTGCATTAGACTTCATCACATCACAGGGCTGAGTCACCTCTGAATGCCACCCTTTTAATAAACCCAGGCATCTGAAACTGAACATGCCCAAACCTGCTCCTCCCACAGCCGGCCTCCCTCTGGTAGATAATTCCAAGCCAGAAAATGGGAAGCCATGCATGGCACCTCCCTCTCTCTCTGTCCCACCTCTGATCCAACAGCACGTTTTGTCTATTGGTTTCCCCTTCAAAACGCCCTAAACCCTCACACCTCTTGTGAGCTCTATCAGCCTCTTCTCTTTCAAGAACCTCCTAACTGGCTTCCTCTTGCATTTAGAATAAAGACCAAAATCTTTGCAAAGACTCGGAATCTCTGCATGAGCTGGCTTCCCCTGCCCCTCGAGTGCCAAGTTCACTCTTGCCGCGGGCCCATCCCGCAGGCACTTCCTGCATCTGGAACTCTCTCACCTATTCTCTGTATTTCCTTTTTCTCCTTCAAGTCTGGGCCTACACATCACCTGTTAACCGCCTTCTAAAGTAGGTTCCATTGCCTATAACCTTTTCCCATTAAGGTCAACCATAGCGGACAAATCTTTTTTTTTTTTTATGTTTTTTATTTATTTTTGAGAGAGGGAGAGGGAGAGAGAGCATGAGTGGGGAAGGGCAGAGAGAGAGACACACACACACAAAAAAACCAAAGCAGGCTCCAGGCTCTGAGCTGTTAGCACAGAGCTCGATGTGGGACTCGAACTTATGAACCATGAGATCATGACCTGAGCTTAACCAGATGAGCCACCCAGGCACCCAGCCAGGTCATTTCTCTGGTCACACGCATCTCAATTTGTCATGACATATTTATGTGTTTATTGAAGGCTCTCCCCAGTTTGTTGTAGTTTGAGTCCATGATGAGTCTTTCTCCTTTTGGCCATCCAGTGCCAAGCCTGGTGCTGGCCATAACACAGACTTTGTAAACATCTGTCAGATGAATTTTCTAGCAAAGAATACCAATTTCATCTTGAACAGTCATTTTCCTCCTCTTTGCAAAAGCTGTACCTTTTCTTGTAGGAAAGATTGTAAAGTACAGATTTTCAAAAAGGATAAAACCATGTTATCCCACATTTAGAGAAAGCCACCCTTAGCCTTTAATATATTCCTCTAGGGCAACATTAATGCATCTCTGACCACATATAGAGAGATATACGTCCCCAAGTCCTCCAGCTTTCTGAGGTTCACTCTTCCAACAGCCAAAGAGAACATCTTGGTCCCCATGCACACCCTGAGGGAGATCAAACCTTCCAGAAGGGCTGTAATGGGGCTCGGCATCCCATGAGAAGTAAACATGACAGACGGCAGCATCCAGTGACAGAAGCCTCTGGGGAGGTTCCCAGAACCAGGGAAGGAGCAGCTAACACGGACATGAACCCAAAGCTGGAGGAAAAAGGGAAACGTACGGCTCACAATACACGGGTTTGACTTCGTGTTTTCCATCTCTGCCAGTGTGGTTTCCTAGCAGTTCTCACTGAACCCACCCAGTCCGGTTTCAGTGAACCCGCCCAGCAAGGTCTAGGCTGGGGCTAAATGTGTGCCCAGACAACACAGAGGGGACAATTACCCCCGAGGGAGCCTAACTCCAGCCATACTTAACCAAATGTGGGGAAAGTGTGAAAAGCCCAGGAGCCTCCGGAGCTGTTCAGAACCCCCATGTAGTAAAGGAGAGCGGGGCAGGGGAACCACTGGACCATTTCACGATGGGACCAGATGCACAGGACGTGGCCAGGCACTTTTCATGGTAGCTCATTCTCCCAAAAACCCTGCAGGGCAGGGGAGGTGGTGTTTACCATTTTTGCTGGAAGGTTAAGTCATGTGACCAGAGTGACCTGGCAGGAGTGGCCAGAGCTGGGATTGGAACCAAATCTGTTTGACTCCAGAACCTGAATTCTTTCTGTGGACCAGAAAGATAGATAAACGGATAGAATCAGGGGGCGCCTGGCTGGCTCAGTCAGTAGAGCTTGGGACTCTTGATCTCAGGGTCATGAGTTCAAGCCCCACATGGGGCACAGAGCCTACTTAAAATTAATTTTTTTAATATTAAAAAAAGGCATAGCATCAGCATTGCAGAGCTTCAGGGCTGTTTATGGCATGGTCCTGTGTTGTTAGAAAGTAATGAAAATAACAATGGATACTTATTGCATTGTGCTAAAATTCTTAGGTACTTAATCTCATTTCCTCCCCGTGATAGCCTGATAAAGGTACTATTTAAAAAAAAAATTGCTTTTAATGTCTTTATTTTATTTTGAGAGAGAGAGAGACAAAGAGTGAGCAGGGGAGAGGGGCAGAGAGATGAGACACAGAATCTGAAGCAGGCTCCAGGCTCAGAGCTGTCAGCACAGAGCCCAATGCGGGGCTCGAGCCCACGGACTGTGAGATCATGACCTGAGCTGAAGTCGGCCGCTTAACCGACTCAGGTGCCCCAAGAAGGTTCTATTATTTTCTTGCTTTTGCAGATGCAGAGGTTGAAGTATAGAGAATCAGAATAACTTGTCCAAGGTCTAGTAAATATTGGTGTCTGAGAATCTGGCTCCAAAACACACCTGTATGTGGGCCATGCTACGCTCCTCCTAACGGAAATGGAGGCCAGTGGCTGTTAGACACCAGTGTCAACAGTTCCAAAGCCCCGTCCAGGACGAGGCACACGGCCATCCAGAGAATTATGACAGGAGCTTTGGAGTCCGGCAGTGCTGAATTCACATCTGGCTGGCGATCTCGCCTTGGGACTGCCCCTCAGCCCAGCTTCGAGCCTCCACTTCTCCACCCCAGAACAACCTTGGCTGTTCATCCCCTTTCTGCCATTTCCCAAGGTTGTCATGTGAACACACAGAGGAACAAAAGTGCCACGGCCCCAGCGGGGGCTTTCCTACCTCTGTGTCCAAAACCGTTCTCTTTTTTCTCACCCAAAAAGTCATCCCCTTCTCAGCCTTTCCCCCAAACGTTTCCCCTACACTCTGGGGTGGCAGATGGTGGCACTGTCTTTTCCTCTCCCTTTCCCCACTCCCCCCTGGATACCTACACAGAGGTTCCTCTTGAAGTCTTGTTTGGGTTAGCCACTATCATTTATCTATCATCTATCTATCTATCTATCTATCTATCTATCTATCTATCTATCTATCATCTATCATCTATCTATCTATCATCTACCTATCTATCTATTTGTTAAGGTCTGAACCCAATATGGGGCTTGAACTCAGGACCTTAAGATCAGAAGTCACATGCTCTACCAGACCAAGCCAGCCAGGTGCCCCAACCACTCACTTTTCTTATACAGTAGCTCCTTCAGGTCCTCCCTCCAGCCCCGGTGGTTTTTGTTAAGGTATTTGCTCCCACTTGCAATCCTCGTTGTTCCATGAGCTCCCTCTAGCGCCCCCTGGCCTCACGGAAGCGCTTTAGAAAAAGAAGGAGGAGGGAAGTCTAGCCTGAGCTATTGCCTGTGTTGGGGATGGGGGGGGCGGTGCGCCCGCCTTTGCCCACACTGGCCTCTTCCCCACTTCCTCCCTTGTGAAGGTCACTAGTTTCAAAGGTCTCAGCAAGTTTGTCCTGAGCTCCTGTTTTCCCTGCTGTGGGTTTCCAGATCCCCCTAACAGCACGAGGGATTTGTCTCTGGCGAAGGCTGCCAAAGGTAGTGGCAGGAATCTCTGAGAGCAATTACCTTGAAGAGCCTTCCCTGGAGAACCAGCCCTTTCTCTTTCAAATTGGAAAATTCTCACATCGTGCCAATTAGTCCAGAGGGCACTTGGAACTTTACCAGCTGAAATGCTAACGACTCTTAAGGGGAAAGTGAGCAAGGAACAAAGGCAACCTTTCTGGTGCTGTGGCAGCAGGCGGTGGCTTTTAAAAGGCGCAAGGTCATAAAGAGCTGTTACGCTGGTGGAACACACTGGAATATAATGTTAAAACCTCTCACCGATTAAATGTGGGAATTCCACGCCCTCCCATCCCCCTCCGCCCCTGTCCTCCAGAGAGTATAGATTTCATTGCCAGGTCTCCTTTATCCTAGAGGTGAAATATCTATTCTGGAAAAGACTTAGAATATCGGAAACTGTTGTACCCAGATTTTAATATCACCCCCCAAAACCAGAGACCGCCAGGGAGGCCAAATCACGCATGCAAAAGCAAAGGGCTTTATTACGAATTTAGGCCCGGCCAGCCTAAACCCGGGCTCACAGACTTCCACAACACACTGGATCCACGGGGAGCGAGCCCCGAACATGGCGGGGCAGGGCCTTTTATGAGTTTGGGAAGGGGGCGTTACAGGAAAGTGTGACACAGGTACAGGGGTCCAATCATTATAGCATCACATCATTGACAGTAACTTTAACCAATCACAGAGTGGACCCAGAACCCTCAGGTAGGGCGTGACTAGGACCCTCATGTAGGGCGTGACTAGTCTTAACCTCCATCTTTAGGCCCGCCCCCAGAAATGTTAATCGTGTTAACTGGCCTTCAAGGTCAGAGAGGAAACCTGAATCAGACCTGCATCCTTACAA
>NC_043716.1:27972235-28072087 GCF_006229205.1 Suricata suricatta
GGACCCAGAACCCTCAGGTAGGGCGTGACTAGGACCCTCATGTAGGGCGTGACTAGTCTTAACCTCCATCTTTAGGCCCGCCCCCAGAAATGTTAATCGTGTTAACTGGCCTTCAAGGTCAGAGAGGAAACCTGAATCAGACCTGCATCCTTACAAAACCTCCTAAACTCCATACATAAATGGATAATTTGACCCTTTGAAGGCAGGTGTCTTAGCATGGTAAGAGAATGACCGAGGATGACTGCATGTTTCTTTTTTTATGTTTATTTATTATTGAGACAGAAACAGCATGAGGGGAGGGGCAGAGAGAGAGAGGGAGACACAGAATCTGAAGCAGGCTCTGAGCTATCAGTGCAGAGCCTGACACGGGGCTCGAACCCACAAACAGTGAGATCATGACCTGAGCCAAAGTCAGACACTTAACCGACTGAGCCACCCAGGTGCCCCTGCATGTTTCGTTTTAATCGTATTGGCTTTGGGATGTGCGGCATGATATCTTTTGAGACAGATTTGCTGAGTCTGTTAGGCTTTGCCTAAAACAACACTTAACTTTGTTTGCTTTCCCTAGATGAGCGGCAACAGGCTGGAGTCGTCCAGAGGGTGTGCAGACCGGCGTGGGGACGGCAGGTGAGGTTAAGATGTTGCCGTGTGGAAGTCACAGACTGCATAGCTCTTTGGCTCGCTCGAGAGATGACTGTGCACAGACCTGAAGTTTCGATCCATAGCGAGTTAGGGTGGAAGAGGGAACCTGGCAGAAACTGTCCAGACCCATCACACGTGGTTTGGTCTGGAGCGGGGGACAGTGAGCAGGGAGATTGGAAAAGAGAGTTCTATATGCCAGAGGACATCAAATTAAGCTAACCTGACATTACTACTTAAATCCAGAAAGAATCACCCACATGCAGCTCTTTGCTGTTGAGTCTGACCCTGATTTAGAGCAATCATGAGATTGCTTTAAACATCACAGCAAAATATTGCACTGCCTTCGCCACGCCTAAAAATAACTCTACTTTATTATTGAGACAGAAACGTAATCTCTACTCTCAATGTGGGGCTCGAATTCATGACCCCAAGATCAAGGGTCAGATGCTCTACTGATGGAGCCAGCCAGACACCCCAATAATCACCTTTTTTGAGGAACAACAACAACAAAACCCTGATTCCCCAATCCTAACATATTTTAGATTGGACTCCCGTAGTGTCTGTGTTTTCACCAGACTTGATTTGCTGTCACCAAAGTACATTCTAACACAACCTTCCTTGGACTTGGCATTTTGCTTCTTTGTTAGATTGGTATTTTTCTTTTACAATATCTTCTCAGTGATTTCCTTTTCCCAGCCCAGATGAAAACCTGGCTTGACTTGAGGTTTTTAGCAAATTAAAACAGGTTATTCTTCTAGGAGCAGAGTTAAATGTGCTCCCACAGAGATGCCAAATGCCACTTTATTTTTGGTCTCGGCTCTTGCAAGAGGGCCTTTTAATAGTTCCTGGAGTGGAGATAGCAGTCTCTGGAAACAAGATAGACCGGGAGAAGATTACCCTGCCCCGACTCCTTTCTTTTCCCTCCCACCTGAGGCAACTCTACATATGAGAAGAGGGAGGCCATGAATCTTACACTTTAACTTGGACTTACCTGCTGCTGATGCCAGGTTTTCTTTTGCGTTAGGAATCGGAATACTCAAGAAGCTAAACCTAAGAATACGGACTCAAAATACTACAGCCTCAAAATATATCAGAAATGCTTCTCATGGCAGGAACCCTCAACTTCTCTGGGCTTATGAAAAAGAGTGCAGCAATGCCATTCCTAGTTTCGAAAACCACATTGTACTAGAATTAGGTTTGGCTATCTGTGGTAGAAAATCCAAACCACCAGGGGCTTAAGAGAGAACTTTCTTTCCCATGAAAAGAGGGAAGTGACGGAAAAGTGGAATGGTGGCTCTATTCTTCAGAGTTCTCAGGGACCTTGACTCCGGCCAGCTTCTCTCTCCACCATGGCTGTGCTTGGGTCCTTATACCCATTACCCCAGATGGTGGCATCCACCTTCTAGTAAATGAAAGAAAGGGAAAAAGAGTGGCAAAAGGAACCTAATCTGGAAGATTTCCAGCCATTACCAGGGGGGAAACGCTTCTGTTTCTATCCCATTGGCCAAAACTTAGTCACATGGTCACACTGAGCTACAAGGAGGGCTGGGAAATGTAGTCCTTTATTCTAGATGGGCATGCACCCAGTTAAAAATCCTATATCTATGTCATATACCCTAGGGCTTATATTCTTAAAATTCATCAGTTTCTATCAATTTGTCTTGAAAAAATTGAAACGCCTCTTGAGATTACTGTATAACAATACAAGATGATGTAAAATCAGTGTTAGAAATGCCTCATTCTTGGGAGGCCTGGGGGGCTCAATCAATTAAGTGTTTGACTCTTGGTTTGAGCTCTAGTCACAAGCTTACAGATTTATGGGTTTGAGCCCTATGTCGGGCTCCACACTAACAATATGGAGCCTGCTTGGGATTCTCTTTCTCCCTCTTTCTCTGCTCCTCCCCGTTTTCTCAAAAATAAACTTCTGGGGCACCTGGGTGGTTCAGTCAGTTAAGCGTCCATCCTCAGCTCAGGTCATGATCTCACAGTTCATGAGTTCTAGCCCTGCCTCGGACTCTGTGCTGACAGCTTGGAGCCTGGAGCCTGCTTGGGATCTGTGTCTCCCTCTCTCTCTGCCCCTCCTCCTCTCATGTTCTGTCTCTCAAAAATAAATAAATGTTAAAAAATTTAAAATATGACAATAAACTATAAAAGAAAAAATTAAAAATAAACTTTAAAAATTAAAAAAAAGGAAATGCCCCACTCTTCATAATAGCGATACTCCTTGTTTTTAAAGTTTATTTTGAGAGAGAGAGCATAAGCAGGGTAGGGACAGAGAGAGAATCTCAAGCAGGCTCCGTGTTGCCAGCACAGACCTCAATGAGGATCTCAAACTCACAAACCTTGAGATCATGACCTTAGCTGATACCAAGAGTCAGGCGCCTACCTGACTGAGCCACCTAGGAGCTCCAATGGTCATAGTCTTTACCAGTAATTCTGCTTTGGGTAGTCCATAGTAATTAAATAATTCTAAGGTTTAAGCGAAACAGTATTCATCATATGGCTAGATATAATTACATGCACAAAGAAAATGGAATTAGAATGCCAAAGCACGGGGGATTGATCACATAAACTATGGAATGCGTTCTTAGCGAACTATTACACATCTGTTAAAAATTATGTTTACAAAGCATCCACAGGAACATAGAAAACTGCTTATTGTGTTTAATACAAATCCCGGGATGTAGATTTGCAATAGTACAGTGACAACTAACCTGTGGAGAGAGAGGAAAACAGAAAAAAAACCTACCAAACACTGGAAACCAACCCCAATGGCTTTTCTGGCTAATGGGACTTTGAATGACTATTTTTTCCTATACTTCCTTATTTTCCAATTTTTCTTACTATTGCACTTATTGTTTTATTAGAAATAAAATAAATCTAGTCTCTCTAGGTAACTACATTCTGGCCATCTCCTAGGGCTCAATTTACTCCTTCTTCCTATCCCACAGCTTTCCCTGGTCCCTCCCGTTCTCTTCCGCATCACTGTTAAGACCATTTGTAATGCAGAGTCACCATTTTGACTTGCCAGCATCAGGGGAATGTTCTGCTAGAAGAGTCTTGTAGTCCGAAGGCAGCTCTCTCTCTGCCATCTGCTCCTTGCCAGATATAATGCAGTCCTGTGACCCGAGCACACTGATCAGATGAAAGAAAGCATGGGGTATGCTTTAAAAATAATCCACTTTGGGGGGGTAGAAGGTGGAATAGGTCAAATAAGTTTGTTCATGAGTTGATCACTGTCCAAACAGAGCGGTGGGAACATGGTGGCTCATTATCCTACTGTCTCTACTTCTGCATTCATCTCAAATTTTCCATAACATAATCTTGTAAAAAAACAAAAACAAAAACAAAAACAGTATGCAACATTTACCCCAGCTTCTGAAGCCGGTTAGCTATGCAATGTCAACAGTTCCCTTAATTAAGCATTAACAACTGAATAAAACTATGAGTTTTAAGGCGGGAAGCAAATATTAATTAGGCATCACTTGCATCCTTTAGGGCTGTTTCAGTTGCAAGTGAAGGAAAGGCTAACTCAAATGGCTTAAGCAATTCATTGGATCCCATACATGAAGAGTTGGAGAATACTTCTCCCTTCAGGTGTTATTTGATTCAGGGCTCAGATACGTCATTGCCTTGTGACTCGATTTCTCTCCATCTCTTGGCTCTGCCTTGTGCCAAGTTAGCTTCGTCTTCAGGTTTCCTGAGATGTCTCTTCAGGGTCACAACCTTCCTGGTTCAAGCTCAGCAGAAAAACAGTAGCAGCCGCTGTCGGTGCCCCCAGAGGGAGCTCCCCACCCACACGTGTGCATCCAGCATACTGTATTTATCTTTGCATCCCTCCATCACCCAATAGTCCGTGCATGTGGAAGGGGTTCAACAAATGCTTCTAAATGCTTGTTCGAATGGAAAACGTGTTGCCAGTTTACAACCACAGGATAAGCAGCCAGACTCAGAGAAGGAGCCCCCTCTGACAGTCCCAGGGGGAACTGTCTCTCATTAGGCCTGCCTGATGACTAATGTCTGATACTTCCATGGAGGATAACACCATTTGCAGACTTCCCAAGGGTTTGGGCTTTAAAAAGAAAAAAGCCCCAAAACCCCAAAATACCCCCCAAGCCCAAAAAACTCCTTCTTGCTTCTGCGGAATGATTAACCTGATTTTTTTTAAATGTTCTTTATTTATTTTTGAGAGACAGAGAGAGACAGCGTGAGCAGGGGAGGGGCAGAGAGAGAGAGGGAGACACAGAATCTGAAGCAGGCTCCAGGCTCTGAGCTGTTAGCACAGAGCCTGATGTGGGGCTTGAACCCACAAACTGTGAGATCATGACCTGAGCTGAAGTCGGACGCTCAACTGACTGAGCCACCCAAGGCGCCACTATTTTTTTAAGGTTTTATTTTTTAAGTAATCTCTACACCAAATGTGGGGCTCAGACTCACAACCCCAAGATCAAGAGTCACGTACTCAACTGATTGAGCCAGCAAGACACCCCAATAAACTTATTATTATCCCCATTTTACAATTGAGGAGATTGAGGCACAGGCCACCTGGACCACAGTAACCCTAGCCAAGGCTGAACTGTTGGGAGCTATCTGAACTCTTGGGCTGATAGCATGAGTGCCTGTAGCTAAGTTTTTTTAATGACAATCATTACTCCTAGAATTGTAACTTCTGCAGAATCCATGTTCTGAAAAATTGCAGAAATATCTATGAGAATTCATTCACAAAAAACACCTGCTCTTTCTGCTCCTTGTGCCTTTCACCATAAATAAAACTAGAGAATCAGAGCAGAGATGCCTGCCTGGTGAGCAGAAAGAAACTCCAGGCTCTCTCACGGTCTCTCGCTGACACCGTCCATCCTTCGGGGAGCCCCGGACCTGCTGGAGCTGGACTCTGGCACTGAACTCAGGTAATCTGGCTACAAGATGGTTCTTTTAAACTTCCTGCTTCCTGGTCTTGCCGATACTTACTTCCAAGCTCTCTTTTCTAAACACTGGTTTCAGGTTTCTACTTCTCCATGTTCTCTTGCAAGTCAGCCTCCTCTGTCTGGCTTTTAAGTGTTACAAGTTCCCGGGGGATTCTTCACCCACCCACCACTCCTCACAGTCTAGACTCTCCCTGGGAAATCTCGTGAAGGCCCTTGGGCTCCGCTGCTATCAGCATCAGGGTAGCACTGGACTCCGTATAACAGAAAAAGGGACTATACTAGTTTAACCAAACGGGAGCTTCTTCTTCTAGGAAGACTAAAGATACGTGATCTAGGACTGCCACAGCAGCGCTACAATGTCATCATTGTTCCAGAGACCCTCCTCTGTTCTTCCCCACCATCCTCATAGGCAGCTCGCAGTGCATGCACTTTGCCTTATGTAACAAGACAGGTGCTCTGTCTCTAGCAGGTTTACATTACACGCATACACAGGGAAGACAAACACACACCCGGGTCTAATCTATCCCTCTGTATAAAGCTTCCCGGAAATCTATCCACCTACTTCTGCTTACCTGGCATCGGGCAGGGCTGGCCAATCCTAGGAGCCAGAAAGTCCGGGAAGGTATCTTTAACTAGGCACATTGCACTCTGAACAAATTTAAGACTCTGATAGAATGAAGAGGATTTACACACACACACACACACACACACACACACGCACGCACGCACGCACACGCACACACTGGAAGATTATCTAGCCATCAGAAAGAAGGAAATCCAGCCATTTGCAACAACATGGATGGACCTTGAAGGCATCACACTAAGTGAGGTAAGCCAGATCAAGAAAAAGAAATACCATATGTATTTCACTTGTATGTGGAATTTTAAAAAGCTGAACTCACAAAAACAGAGAGTAGAGTGGTGGTTACCAGGGGCTCAGAGATGGGAGAACTGGGGAGATGTCTGAGGTTCCCGGCTTGCAACTAGTCAACAAGTAAGTTCTGGAGATTTAATGCAGAGCATAGTGATTACAGGCGGCCATCCTGAAGCGTAAGCTTCAAAGTTGCTAAGTGACTAGATCTTAGTTGCTGTAACCACAGGAAGAATTATGTGGCGTGATAGAGGCGTTAGCTAATGCTACTACAGTAATCATATTACAATGTATAAATGTAGCAAGCTAACATGTTGCATAACTTAAACTTACATACTGTCACATCCATTGTATATCGATTAGAAGACAAGAAGAGAATCAATATTGGACAAATTGTACAAATGTGTAGAAGCCATTGTATACATCACCGATCCCAAATGTGTAACTCAATTTCAGACCCCTGCACAAACTGAAGTTGAGTTCAGTTCCATATTGCCCTGACATTATTATCCTCAATTACCATCCTAGATCTATCCTCTAATTAGGGTTCAGCTTTTTGGAACTTTGACACCATCTGTTATTAAGGCATATGTTTTCTGCCCTTTCCTTGCGGGTCTTCTTCTCAAATACCTTTTCTTTTCTGTTGCAAATCAACAACTATTGTTTCCCAATTTTTTAAAAGTAATCTCTATAGCCAACTGTGGGGCTCAAGCTCAAGACCCCGAGATCAAGACTTGCACGTTCTACGGATGAGTCAGCCAGGTGCCCCATGTGCACTCTGTCTTAATGGCTCCAATCCTTCTCCAGGCATTTAATTTTATTTTTTTAAGTTTATTTATTTTTGACAGAAAGAGAGAGCAGGGGAGGAAGGGGCAGAGAGTGAGGGAGAGAGAATCCCAACATGGGGCACAAATGGGGTACAAATCCATTTTAAGATATAAGAGGCTCTTAGTTCTGGCGCACTCAACCTAGAACCGGCTTATCTACACCACTGCACAGGTATGACGTCCATCAAGTCCCACCTTGCAACAAACAGCTGTAAGGTGACAGCACCGTTCCTTGTGAGAAAAGCCCTTCTCCAAGACACCACTCCCAGGGACCCTGCCACAGTGAACCTCATCTGCCCAGAGAGCTGGACACGGAGGGGCACAAACAGGGAGACCAAGTTTCTGCAAAAATGAAAGGGGGTGAATTTTCATGAACAGATGAGGCAAAAAGTGTGTGTCCTCACTGAATGTTGAAATCCCAGCCAAAGCCAATGAGGCAGGTGGGAGCCTGCAGCGGAGCAAGCTCCAGTCGGCCATGAAGGCAGCTCGGGACACCCCACAATCCGGAGGAGGTTCGCTGCGCTCTTCCTCGGCTCCAGGCCGGTCAGCTGGCCCTGCAATGAGTGCTGAAGGCCTGCCCCGTGCCAGGGACACCAGGACAAAATCACAAGAGCCTGAGGACTACAGGGTATGGCCGAGTGCTAGGAGAGCGAGGGAGGGGCCCCCAACTTCGTCTGTGGGATCAGAGAAGGCTTCTGGGAGGGCGTCCTGTTTATGCTGAGACCTGAAAGGTAAGTAAGGAAGTAGCCAGGGTGGGGAGGGGCCGGAGGTATTCCAGCAGGGAGGGCACAGGACCAGACCAGTGCCGGATGCTGGGCTGGAGAGAAAGGTCTCTTCCCTGTTTTTGGTTTTCAGTCTTTCCTAAAGCCTCTTGGCCTCTTGCCTTCCCTTAATCCTCCCCAGAGAGAAAGGGTGAGTTATTTGATGGGTATCTGCTTTTGTGTTGGTCTCTGCCTGTGATGCTACCGGCTAGGAAAGCCCAGGGGCGCTCGTCTGGGCCCGGACTGCTGCCGGGGGCCTACTCTCCCGCACTGGGGCCAACCTTGCTGCTGGGCTGCAAGACACCCCTCACGCCAACCATCAGGGGCTCTAACAAAACAAGACATATTACTCACAAGCCCTGGAGGGTTCGCAGCAGCCTGAGAACCACACCGGTGTCAGGGATAAAGACGGAGCTCCACAGACCTGGGCTTCTGCCTTTTTTGGGTTGAGGGTGGGGGCCTCGCGTTTCACGGGTTCACTCCTTACTGGTGAAGTTAAAACCTAAGAGCGGGGCAAACAGGTTCTGGAGATCTAGCGCACTGCACCGTGATGACACTCAGCCGAGCTGTATGATAAAGTTCGAAGTTGCTAAGAGACTAGAGCTTAACTCTTTACCACACACGGATAATTACGCGACATGGCGCAGGTGTTAGCTAAGCTGGCACTGAGAGGCGCAGTGCCATCTCTAAGTGGATCAAAACAGCAGGTTGTGCCCCTAAACCCACATCAGATTACGTACCAATTACATCTCTATGAAAAACAGGAAGGGAAAAACTTAAATAATAAAACCTAAGAGGGGCACGTGGGTGGCTCCGTTGGCTGTGTCCAACTCTGGAGGTTCCCAACCTCACCGTTCATGGGATTGAGCCCCGAGTCAGGCTCTGTGCTGTCAGTGTGGAGCCCGCCGGGAATTCTCTCTCTCTCTGCTCTTCCCCCGCTTGTGTGCACACGCTCACACACACTCTCTCTCTTTCTCAAAATAAGTATACTTAAAAAAGGACTGTGGGTTTGAACATAAGGCTGTGGGAAAGCCCTCAGCATCATGTGCGAAGGGATGAGCCCGAAGTGAAAAAGCATTCAATGGCCAAAATAGCAAAACAAGGAGAAAACCACTGCGGGAAGGACAAGGAGTTGGTTTCCTGACTCTGACCCTCACGGGCTGTGTGACCTCTGGGTCTCAGTTTCTTCCTCTGTAAACTGGACATCATTAAATCTTTCTCAGGAGAACACAAAGCAGAAAACCGCCTAGGACGGTGCCGGGCAAGAAAGGGTGGAATCTGAATCCAACATTGTCATCACTAATGAAGCAAGTTCGCAGCATGAACTTGTATGAAAACACAGTGACTAAAAGCACTCTCTCTGCGAAACCAAACCCCAAGTAATGAGTTTGCTTGAGAGTCTTTGAAACTTTATACGCTGGTTACACATTTACACCCCGGATTTGCTTCTCCTCGCTGTGGGGCTGTGGCCAAGTTATGCAATCTCGCCAAGTCTCCCTCTTCTATTTTTTAAAATGGCAACAATTACTGTACTCCAGAAACCTGGGGGAATTCGATGTGCAAATCCATTCGAAGCATCTAGCATATAATAAACGCTCAATGACTATGATATGTGGAGAATGTTGAATATTGCGGATCTGGACCAAATTGCCAGAGGATGAGGAGGTTTGAGACAAGCTCCCCTTTTCTTTTCTTTTTTTAATTTCTTAAACATTTATTTTTGAGAGAGACAGACAGAGCGTGAGTGGGGAAAGGGCAGGAGAGAGGGAGACACAGAATCTGAAGAGCAGGCTCCAGGCTCCGAGCTGTCAGCACAGAGCCCAACGCGGGGCTCGAACTCATGAGCTGTGAGATCATGACCTGAGCTGAACTCAGACGCTCAACGGACTGAGCCACCAAGACACCTAAGCTCCCCCTTTCAAGGCAGGAAGGAACCATGGTGCCAAGTGGGGGGATGCAATTCTTCAGGGTCGCACTAATATTCCTCGCACTTATAAGATGGACAGCAAGTCGGGCAGGTCCCAGGAGAGACGTAAAACACCCGGTGAGTCCGTTCTTCCCCTATGTGTGGGGGGTGAGGAGAGCCCAAGAGGCCACATGTCGCCATGCTTTCTCCATGGACGCTGCCCCTGATGAGAGGAGATCTGAAGTGAGGAAAGACAGCCACCACCATGGTGTCTGGCTTCTAGATGGTTCCGTGATGGTCCACCTCCTGCATTCAGCCCTTGCATAATCTCCTCTGCCTGAGTGTGGGCTGGCTTATTGACTTGCTCCTAAAGAACATTACAGGTCAAGGTGATAAGGCAGCACTTGTGAGATCAGTTATAAGAGACGGTGACCTTGATCTTGCCTGAACTCTGACTCCTCCCTTGTTTGCTCTGGTGAACTGCCCCGTGGAGAGATTCACACGGCAAGTAGCTAGGGGAGGCCCTAGTCCTGTGAGGAACTGAATCTCGCTGGCAACCTCACAAGTGAGCTGGAAAGCTGGTCCTGCCCCACCAGAGCACCTAGACCACCCCCCCACCACCACCACGGCAGCCCTAGCCCACACCTTGATGGCAACTGCGTGAGGGGCCCTCAAGTAGAGGACCCAGCAAGCCATGCCCAGGTTCTTGACCCCCACAAACTATCAGAAAATCAATGTTGTTCTGAGTCACAGAGTTTCTGGGTGATCTGTTATATAGCAAGAGATAACTAAAACACCCATCAAATAAGTCCCTAGCTCTCTCTTGACTTTACTTCTTAGCAAAATGGTTGGTCCGTTCGGAAGCAGGAAACACAACAAAATCTGAGTGCTGTCTGCCATTAGTGGGCCACAGGGAATATGTTCCCAACAATCACTGCCTAACATCCCAGCATCCCTCCCTCAGGCAGCTAGAAGACTAAACAGACCATCTGGTTCCACAATATCCAACCTTCCTCAAGAACTAAGTGAATAGGGCGCCTGGGTGGCTCAGTCGATTGGGCGTCCAACTTCAGCTCAGGTCATGATCTCACGGTTCCTAAGTCCGAGCCCCATGTTGGGCTCTGGGCTGACAGCTCAGAGCCTGGATCATGCTTCAGATTCTGGGTCTCCCTTTCTCTCTGCCCCTCCCCCTCTCACACTATCTCTCTTTCTCTGTCTGTCTCTGTCTCTTGCTCAAAAATAAATATTAGGGAAAAAAAGAACTAAGTGAACAATCTAAAAAAGAACCAGATGAACTGGATCAGGAATTGGAGGATTCCCATAACTACACTCATTCAGAGATATGAAACTTAAAAAACAAACAAAAACCGAACCTCAATTGAAATGGAGGAAATGAACATGAGATACAAAAGACAGATGAGGAACCTCCTATGGATACAGCACGTATTAAATATTAAACTGATTAGAACAGTTACTACCCTTGATCTTGGCCAAAAGGCCAAGAAGTGATGAGGAACATTCTTTGGAAGGTTTGTACTAGAAAAGGTTTGTATGCTGCTCCCTCTCAAGGACATTAGAGCAAACACGAGTCCATGAAACAGGAAACGGAGAAGCAGATGAGGAGATGTCAGTGCAACAGCAGCTTTCATAACGGGGGGAAATAAGGAGAAAGATAGTTACAGAAAATAAAAATGCTTAAGAAATCTCAAAAACTGAGCAAATTTTACCAAAAACTGAAGTATTGATGTTCATGTAATCTTGATTTTTTCCAGATGTTTTGAGCTGTCATTGACAGACTGTGTGAGTTTCAGGTGTTCAATTTATGATTTAGTACAATTTACAAGTTGTGAAATGATCACCGCTATAGTGTTGATTACTACTTGCTGATGGCAATCTTGATTAAAAGGATCTGAGGGGCTCCTTAGTCAGTTAAGCGTCCGACATCAGCTCAGGTCATGATCTCACAGTTCATGGGTTCAAGCCCTGCGTCAGGCTTTGTGCTGACAGCTAGCTCAGAGCCTGGGGCCTGCTTCAGATTCTGTGTCCCCCTCTCTCTCTGACCCCTGCTCACGCCATCTCTCTCTCTCAAAAATAAATAAAACATTAAAAAAAAAAGGACTTGAGTGGCTCAGTCGGTTAAGCATCCAACGTCAGCTCAGGTCATGATCTCTCAGTCTGTGAGTTCGAGGCCCACATAAGTTTGTGCTGACAGCTCAAAGCCTGGAGCCTGCTTCAGATCCTGTGTCTCCCTCTCTCTCTGCCTCTCCCCACTTGCACTCTCTCTCTCAAAAATAAATGAATATTTAAAAATATTTTTTTAAATAAAAATAAAATAAAATACCTGGAAACGGAGCACCTGGGAGGCTCAGTCAGTTGAGCACCAACTTCGGCTCAGGTCATGATCTCACGTTTGTGAGTTCAAGCCCCGCATCAGGCTCTGTGCTGACCGCTCAGAGCCTGAAGCCTGCTTCGGATCCTGTGTCTCCTCCTCTCTCTGTCCCTCCCCCACTCATGCTCTCTCTCTCAAAACAACAATAAACATAAAAAAAAATTTGTTTAAAGAAAAAAAAGTACCTGGGATAAAAACAGAAGGACAGAGAGTGGGAAAAAGAGCTTGAAACCATGTTCAAACACGCACTGGAGGGGCGCCTGGGTGGCTGAGTCGGTTAAGCCTCCGACTTTGGCTCAGGTCAGATCTCATGTTCGTGGGTTCGAGCCCTGCGTCAGGCTCTGTGCTGACAGCTAGCTCAGAGCCTGGAGCCTGCTTCCGGTTCTGTGTCTCCCTCTCTCTGCGCCTCCCCCTCTGATGCTCTGTCTCTTTCTGTATCAAAAATAAATAAAATATTAAAAAAATTTTTTTTTAATTTAAAAAAAAAAAACACGCACTGGAAAACACTGCTAACCTGGCGATCTGAACCCGCAAGTCAAAAAGCTCGCTAAAAATCAGGCAAACTTAGTTAAAAACTATAAACATCAACGTACCATCTGAAGTTACCATTTTGTAAGATTAAACAAAACAAACAAAAGTGCCCAGCATCCAGGTATCAAAATTAACTGTTTATAAATGTAAAAAAACAGAAGTCAAGGTGGCTTCAAATTTCCCAGCAGCAGCGGATGCCAACAATGAAGGAAAGATGCGACCCCAGGGTCCTGCCGCTGCCTAAGTCGTACAGAGCAGAGACGCTTTATCGAACACAGATTCCAGTTGTGGGGCTACTTTGAATCCGTTAAAAAATATTGAATCTACTTTATGGTGTCTATCAGGTTTCAATCAGAGAAGAGGAACTGTGCGCATGTACACGTGTTTGTGCATGCATGTGCACATGAGTGTGTGTGTGTGTGTGTAGGGTTTGACTCCTGCAGTGTGGGAGCTGGGTAGGCCGTCTTCCTGAGGCTGGTGCCTTCAAAATGTGATGCTGGAGACTGGAGGACACAGGGAGCCAGGAAGGGACAACGGACATAAAGGAAAGATAGAACAAGTGTAATCTGGGGTGCCTGAGTGGCTGAGTCGGTTAAGCGTCTGACTTCGGTTCAGGTCATGATCTCACAGTTCGTGAGTTCGAGCCCCACATCAGGCTCTGTGCTGACAGCTAGCTCAGAGCCTGGAGCCTGCTTCAGATTCTGTGCCTCCCTCTCTCTCTGACCCTCTCCTGCTCACGCTGTCTCTCTCTCTCTCTCTCTCTCTCTCTCTCTCTCTCTCTCAAAAATAAATAAAACATTTAAAAAATAATTTAAAAAAAAGGAACCAGAGCTGGAGCCCATGAGGACAGTCTATGGAACAGAAACGCACGCCAGTTCAGTCTTGGTCAGAGCTGAGCACTTGCGGTGCCCAAGGGGCAGAGGCACTCCAGGAGGACCCACGGGAAGCTAGACCGCAGAGGCCTGGGCGGCAGGTAAATGATGGCACGTTTGAGCTAAAATTGGCTGCTGCCTCATTTCTAGCCTCCCAGTCTCCATGAGAGTCTCTAATCTTGTGGGCCGTTCTAATCAGAAACATCCAGGAAAGGTGATTCCGGAAAGTGCAATTCGGCCTGAGTAAGTGGAAACATTACAAAGCCCACACAGTCCATCCATTTTCAACTTGGCACCTGAACACCTTGCCGAAAACTATGCTTAGCCTCCAAATGAAGACAGCAACAAACTCATGCTTCTGCGGAACATGATGCGGTCTCCGCCCCCCGCGGCCCAGATCACACGGACTTTCCCCCAGAGCAACACCAGAGCCCATTTTTTGTCTTTGGATAATGTGCACTCTTTTCCTAGCTGATTCATACTCCCTGTTTGACATCTTATAACTTAAATATTTACATATATAGTTATTTATTATGAGCACAATTTAAATTAGATGATAAAGGGTTGAGAGAAGAGATTAAACATTTCTGGTTAGTATTTAAAATATATTCACATCAAAATAAGGAAGAAATACTCATAACAGTCTTTGTTCCACACCAGGTCATGAGGTCACAACTAGTATTAATACCATTCACTACTTATTCCATATTCCTTTTGCCCTCGGCGAGCACCTTAGTTGATCATAATTCCTTGCCTGGAGGAATGACCCAACCTTTGTGGAGGGTCTGGGCCATTACCCATCTACATCGGGTTATTATCATTTTCCATGGACTTTAATCAGAGCTATGGGCACACCACAGGGTACCGCCAAGGATCTCCCTCCTTAATCCTGCTGCACATAGCAACCCAGTTCGCCCCTGACAGTCAGGATCCATCACCCCAGCCTGGGCGTTGCCTGTTTATTCAGTGCCCCAAGACACCAGATGGCAGCTTCAAGCCCCAGGTCAATGCAATCTTTGCTGTGAGAACATGAAAGCATGTCTGCCTTTGTATCGAAGACTTCTGGACTGGCAGAGGCTAACGTCACTGGAATGGGAAGCAAAATGTGACTACTGGACCAACAGGGCTGATAGTGACAGGAGTTACTTTGATTTGTATCCCTTGATTCCCAGACTCCTGAGTCCAGGGCACGGGAAAAGCAGGATGCTGAGTCAGAGCATACACGGCATGCTGAAGGACACTGCCCCAGCCCCGCAAGGCGTCCCCACCTACCTGGCACTGTAACCTGAATCTTCAAAACGCCATTCAACCCTGTGTGAAGGCAGTTCCTTTAAGATGATGTGGAACATGGTGAAGACCCGTGAATTCCAAGAGCATGAACCCACTTCTGCATTTCGTTTGCTGTGAATAAATACCATGATGGTGGACGGCACCTTCTGCACGGCCACAGATGGTAGTTCTGGCAGAAGCACTGCAGGCAGGGCAGGCACATCCATGTCCAGAGCAGTGTCAATTCCAATAAGAACAACTTGCTGCCTCTTTCATAATGAAAGTGGTCCAGCGTAATCAACTGAACACCAGGTAGTGGGCAGATGCCTTTAGGCAATCGTGTCGCATCAGGGACTCAGTGCGGCTTCTTCTGCGGGCAGGTTAGGCACTCAGCAGTAGCTGCAGCCAGATCGGTCTTGGTGAGCACGAGTCCATGTCCAGTAGCAAATGCATAATCGCCATCAGTCACAATGGCCACTTGGGTTGGTGCTGAGCTCACAGGAGCTGCTGGGGAAGGAGGCTGTCTATGTCTCCGGAATGGGTCGTCCTAACCACCTGACCGTTAAAACCCTCCTGGACGCTTTGGTGAGCACTCACTCGAACACAGGGGATCTTCCTCTTCTGCCACTCAGAGGTCTATCCTCAGACCTCTTCCTCAGACCTTTCGATTTTTCAGTTGTGTCCCTTCCAAGTCCAACTACCCAGCCAGATGATTTGGTGCAGACCCTTTCTTCTGACCATCTCTCCTTCCAGGCAGAGTGACCCAAACAGGTACAGTGTCCCCAGTTCTGTCCCCCGGCCATGTTTCAGGACTCTCAGAGAAGGGCTTTAGTACCACTCTCAGTGGGATGCGTGCTCTCCGGGGTGGTTTAGTATCCACCTGAGACTTGCTCCCCAGTGAGCTGGTCACAGGGAATTTCCATGAAGGCATGGGTGTGGGTTGAGACACAACATAATGTAGCAAGAAGAGGGCTTCCGGCATCTTGGGGTCGGTTACAGGATCTTAGGGCAGGAGAAGATAAACTTCCTCAGGCAGGGATGGAAGGGCTGTGTCTAGTGGCAAAAAAAGGTTCTCTGTCCCTAGCTTCACTCGAATCTATGGGACCCATCCTAATGTTCAAAGTCACACTCCTTCCAAACTAACACCTTAACTTCTATTTCATTGTTTTTAAAAGCAGGCTCCACGCCCAGTGTGGGGCTTGAACTCACGACCTTGAGATCAAGAGTCAGACATTCTACTGACTGAGCCAGCCAGGTGCCACCTTGGACCCTAACTACTAGTGAAAGAGAGGGTCCTTGTGAGGTTGGGGATTCAGTTGGTGTGGTATTTCAATGCCAGGACTCACAAGACTCGGTGACTAGTTACACTCACAGCTGAATTGTTTTCCGGCAAAGGCTGTGCTGCAGAAGCCACAGGAGAACACACACCGGTGGAGTCCAGAGGGATCAAAACTGACAGACCCACGCCTGTCTTCCCTGTCCGCGGCCCGTGGGGCACTTGCCCTCCAATGGCGAACCCTGGGCAAGCTGGGAGGTCCCCGCTTTAGTCCCAGGTCCGCAGGGCTGGTCACGCCGGCCTGAGCCACTCTTGACGCTCTCCTCACGTGCGGCAGGAAGACTCTGGGGTTCGTCTTCAGTCTCTCAGTCCTGCAGCCACAGGACCCAGTGCTCCTTTCAGGGTCATCGTAGGGGCCTTCCGCAGGTCGTGAGCCACAAACTAAAACTTACAAGTCCGGATTTTAAAATTAAAGACCTCGGGGCACCTGGGTGGCTCAGTTGGTGAAGCATCTGACTCTTGACTTTGGCTCAGGTTATGATCTCACGGTTAGTTAAGATCGAGCCCCACACTGGGCTCTGTGCTCACAGTGTGGAGGGATTCTCTCTCTCTCCTCTCTCTGCTCCTCCCCCCTTCTCATGCACTGTCTCTCTCTCTCTCTCTCTCAAACTTCAGAAAAAGGTTTTTTTTAAGTTTTATTTATTTTGAGATAGAGAGAGAAAGTGAGCACGTGCACGGGGGAGGGGCAGAGACAGAATCCCAAGCAGGTTCTGCACTGTCAGCCCAGAGCCCGACATGAGGCTCGAACTCACAAACCATGAGATCATGCCCTGAGCTGAAATTAAGATCTGGATGCTCAATCAGCTGAGCCACCCAGGCACCCCTCATTTGCATTTTAAAGAAAAGTTCCAGTTCTTTGACTTCACAGTTGTGCTTTTGGGAATTTATTGTAAGAAAATAATAAGGATGTGTATAAAAATATAACTCAGGATGAATCACCAGAGCACTGTTTATAGCGGTGACAAACTAGACATTGCTTACGTGACACAGTTGTGCCTTTGGTACTTATATGACGGTACATCCACAAAACGGAATGCTCAGTAGCCATTAAAACTGTTATAGAAAGGGGCGCCTGCGTGGCTCAGTCAGTTGAGCATCTGACTTCAGCTCAGGTCATGATCTCAGGGATCGTAAGTTCAAGCCCCGCGTTGGGTTCTGTGCTGACAGCTAGCTCAGAGCCTGGAGCCTGCTTCAGATTCTGTGTCTCCCTCTCTCTCTGCTCCTCCCCCCTCACACTCTGTCTCTCTCCTTCAAAAATAAATAAACGTTAAAAAAATGTTACAGAAGAATATTTATTAACATGAAGAGGTGTTGAGGACAAACGAAAATGTGAACAAGGTCGTAAAACGACAAACAGTAATGATTCCATTTTTGTAAAAAATATATATGCATCCATAGCAAGAAAAAGACTTCCAAAGATAGACTCTAAATGGATAAGAGAGCTTATCCCCAGAGAAAGGAGTAAAAGGGTGTTTATTTTGTTGTTTATGGGTCTTTCTCTTTTTCTCCCCATAAATCACATAATTTTACTTTTGTATTACAAACATGTTACCTTATTTCAACCCTCCATTTTGATGAAAACAAAGCCATTAAAAAAGAAAACAACTCAGGTTTGTTCAGAAGCAGAACTGATTTCCAGGCGGCCACAGAGGCAGTGATTCTGGTCTCTGGAGAAGCAGCAGGAAACTTGGCGCACAGGCGGGAGCTCAAGGGGAAAGCAGTGCCTCCCACAGCTGCGGGGTGCTCGCTTCTCCCCTGTGCCCCAAGGTCAAGGGACTCACTCCCCATCCGGTCTATTCCTGCTGAGTCACCATCCTCATCATCTTCAGAGCCATGTCCCCTTGGTCAGAAGGAACCTAGAGCCAAACGGTATCCAAGTTAGCACTCCTGGTTCTGTCCCTGCTTCTGGGATCATAGGCGACATCCTGGGACCCTGCTCCCAGGCAGGTGCAGCTGTGGGACAGCAGCCTGAGAGGACAGCTGCACCTAAGTGCGTCCCTTAAGGGAGGGTCCCGTCTGTGAAGTGACCCCTGCATGGGACAAAAGCTTGTCAGGTTGTGGGGAATCTAAAGAAGTCAGCATTTAGAAAAGAACCTTCCATTCCAGGGGTGCCTGGGTGGCTCAGTTAAGCATCTTAATTCAGCTCAGGTCATGATCTCACGGTTTGTGGGTTCGAGCCCCGTGTCGGGCTCTGTGCTGACAGCTCAGAGCCTGTAGCCTGTCTTTGGATTCTGTGTCTCCCTCTCTCTCTGCTCCTCCCCTGCTCACACTGTCTCTCTCTCTCTCTCAAAAATAATAAAAAAAAAAATTTTTAAAGAACTTTCCATTCCATTTGGGGCTAATCTGTTGATTTCAGGTTTTTTCCCTTTTTTCAGTGTTTCTACTTATTTTTGAGAGAGAGTGAGCGAGCGCACGAGGACGAGCGGGGGAGGGGCAGAGGGAGGGAGGCAGGGCTCGAACTCACTTCGCCCCCGTTGATTTCTTTATCAGGCCCACGCTTATGTTACTAGGACCTAGCCTGTTCAAGGAAGAGGGAAGATGTATGCATTTTAAAGGATTCTCAGGAGGGATCTCAGATGGGAATGGAGTACAGAATGGCCAAGAGGGAAGCTGACAGCAAATCTGCCAACAGACACCACACAAGACACTGTTTTTGGGTGGCACCCCATTTTTGTGTTGTTACACTCAACTTCCTTTTGTCTTTCCCTTAGATTTTTCGAAAAATTCCTTCATAAACCTCCTATGCATACACCATCAAAAAAGGGGAGGGGAGGAGGCCTCAGCTTCTGCACCAAGATTGGGGTCGAGTTGCTGGCACTGAGTTCTGAAATCCAGGGCTCCCGGGCTCTCTGTGGCACATGGCTGTCCCCACCCCCTCGCCCAGCAAGGTCCCCAGGAGGCACAAGCCCAGCGGGGTACACCAGAAAGATACTTCACTAAAGGGGAAGTGGTTGGGGAGAATTTAATAACAGCTTCCCAGAACTATTTTAGGGCTGCCCCAACTGATCTCGTTTTCTCGGTGACAAACCAGAGGAAGCGGGCCTGAACTGCACCACGTTGGTGAGAGCATGGAGCCTGTCCCCTCCCCCTCCCCCTCCCAGCTGCCTATGCGGGGACCCGCCTGGAGTCACAGCTCTGTGTCCTCAGACTTCCTACCAGCTATCTCCCTGGTCATACTGAGAGTACTCAGAATACTCAAAGCCCTAACAAAAATGTCGTCCTAACCCCGTGTCCTGCTGCCTTGTTCATGGTCGCTTCAGATCAAGTTTCTTAAAAGGGCAGGGCTCTACCTCTTTCCGGTTTCCAAAGGAAAACTGCTCATTCACCGGCTCCATCCCTTCCCCTGCACTGAAGGCGCTTGCCACCATCAGTGCGGACACCAGCGGGCCCACACCAGTGCTGTCACTCCTTTACCTGAGCTCATGGCGGCTTGTGACACCACTGGCCCCTCTGCTTGGCGGATGCCCGTGTCCCTGGCCTCCCTCCTCCTTTCCCAGCTGCCCCTTCACAAGTCTTCTCTGTAGATCCCTCTTTCGCCTCCCGCCTCTTACACCCTGGTGTGCCCGGGGCCCTGTCCCAGGGCTTTTTCATATTCTACTCCCAAATCTCTCTCTCCCAGGACAAAAACTTGACTCCAGGTCATATAAACACAGCACATATATTCAGTTGTGTTATGGGCATTCCACTTGACTGTTCTATAGTCATTCTCCCTTCTGACATTGTATGAAATTCCTCCACTTCTCTCCCTTCTGGATCACTATGAAAGCATTTTCATGTTCACATATTTTTGAGAGAGAGACAGACAGACAGACAGATAGTGTAAGTGGGAGAGGGGCAGAGAGAGGGGGAGACACAGAGTCCAAAGCAGCTCCAGGCTCAGAGCTGTCAGCACAAAGTCTGACGTGGGGCTCGAACTCATGGACTGCAAGATCATGACCTGAGCCCAAGTCGAATGCTTAACCAACTGAGCCACCCAGGCGCCCCTATAAAAGCATCATAGATCGGCTCAGCTCTTTGTCCCAGTCTTGTCCCACCCAGGCCCTTTGCTGCTAGAATGTTACTTCTTAGACAAATCTGGTAATTCCACTCCTTTGCTTTAGGACCCTCAACAGGACCCCGTTGCTCTCAGGATAGGGGTGAGCTCCCTAACTCGGTATCCCCGGCCTTGTCTCTCCCCAGTGCCCCTCCCGAGGTCTCCACGGTCTGAAGGCTCTTCTGGACCTGCACTTGCTCCTACGCCTCGTCTCTGCCGAGCTGATACCCCTGAAGAGTGGTTTGTGGACGGGGCACTTAGGTCCCCACTGAGAGCTCTCTCGTCACCTCCTTTGCCATCCAAGTAAACACGCTCTGAGTGTTTAATGTACAAACTATGTGCTCGATGTACTAACCAAGCTTAAAGACTGGTTTCCAAGGCCCACTTTTTAAAAATTTATTTTGAGAGAGATAGAAAGAGTGGGGGAGGGACAGAGAGACGGAGAGAGAGAATCGCAAGCAGGCTCCAGGCTGTCAGCTCAGAGCCCCACCCAAGGCTCACCTCATGAACCACGAGATCATGACCTGAACCGAAATCACAAGTCAGATGCTTAACCAACTGAGCCACCCAGGTGCCCCCGCAGGCTCACTTTCTAAGCAGCCGACTGGCCCTCAGCCCTTTCTCTAAGGACTCTGTCCTAAGCACAAGTGCACCAAGCGTGGAGGACAGGCCAGCGGGCACTTTACCATCCCTCCCAAATCTTCTCCAGGGAGCCACCATCTTGGGAAGTAGAAAAACCCTGTAGTTAAGTGGCCAGACCAAAGCATAACCCCCAGGGCACCAGCCCCTCTGCGTGCACACATGCATGCACACATGTATGTCCACAGCGGATTTATCCCTCCATAAAGTCCCTCGGCCCACAGAAAGCCACTCTGTCAACATACGACCTAAGGACTTCCGAAATAGTGTGTTCACTTAGAGGTGCGGGAGTGAGGGGGCCTCATCTTCACACAGAAAGCCCCTTCTGAACCAAAATTCTGGAGCTACTGCTCGAAGACCCTCCCCTGCCTTGTACTGGGCACTGGGACTCAGTTTTCCAGAGCACGCGACCCTGGGTTTTGCTCCCTGAGAATGTCAGAGGACAACTTCTCCCTTCTTCCCCCAGCACAGATCAAGAGAAAATTAACACTAAATTCATTTAAACTAAGGAGTAAAGGATCGTGAGCCCAGCGTAACAAGTCTCAGAAGGATTTACTTTTTTAAAGGAGAATTTCTAGGGTCACCCGCCCAGCTCAGTCGGTAAAGCATACAACTCCTGACCCCCAGGTTGGGAGTTCGAGCCCCACAATGGGTGTAGAGGTTACTTAAAAATTTCTGAAGGGGTACCCAGGTGGCTCAGTCAGTTAAGCAGCTGACTTCAGCGCAGGTCATAATTTCACAGTTTGTGGGTTCGAGCCCCGCATCGGGCTCTGTGCTGACAGCTCAGAGCCTGGAGCCTGCTTCCGATTCTGTGTCTCCTCTCTTTGACTCTCCTCGTTCACACTCTATGTGTCTCTCTCTCTCTCAAAAATAAATAAGCATTAAAATAATTTTTAAAAATATTTTTAAATCTGAAAAATACTAATAAATGAATAAATGAGAATTTCTAGACTCAAAGGAATGAAGCACTAATAGCAGAAATTCAGTAGAGACTTCCAAATACTCCCAAGCCCAAAGCCCTTCTTCTCAGGCTGAAACAGGCAGTGCACCCACGCACAATTAACAGCCCGTGGCCATGTTCTCAGAGCGGCTGAGAGCCCACAACAAAAAGGCTGCCTGCTGACGCGCTCTCACCATGTGCCCGGCTCTGAGAATCCAGTAGAAAGCCAGGTTCTTGTAGGACTTGACAAATGCAGACGTCTCAGAAGATTTAGGGTCACTGTACAGGGCCTTCCATTTCAGCTTATTGAATTTGGGCAGTTCGGCCCACTTCAGTTTCCGCATCCAGGCCTCCTGACCTGGCGGGAGGGACAGAGGAGGGTCTGGCATTAACAGCTGGCGGGGAGGGGCAGAAACAACAATCCAGGGCCCGTAATTTCACATTTCCCAAACTGTGATGTGCAGAAGGCGCATCCTGAGATCTCGTTATGGTGCAGATTCTGAGTCAGCGGGTCTGGGTGAGGCCGGAGACCCTGCATTTCTAGCAAACTCCCAGCAATACCCATGACACTGGGAGGCACTTAGAAGATCTGAGGCCCGGCTGCGTTCACCTCTGGCTCGCCCATCGCTGTCTGCTCTGAAGGAAGGAAACCGGGGGAGGTGGCCGACTATCCAGAGGACTGAGAAGTGTCGGGGCCAGGAGAGGCTAACGTGGACCACCCAGGCAGGTATGGGAGAAACGCGGAACCTTTTCAAAGTGTCCTCAGTGCCCTTGGTTTGCAAGTGGCAGAAACACTCAAGGCTGCTGACCTCGAGTAAGCACCACACTCATCAGATCGTGTGCCTCGATTTGCCTGCCGGTTCCGAGAACCCACCCCTGGGTCTTCAGCTGGTCTGACTGCAGCCAGAACCACAAAGGACCCATTTCCCCTGGGTTTACATTCAGTAGAGTTTAGTTTCAGATCAGCTTGCAGGGCCTACTGTGACAAGGCATGAAGACGGGGCTTTCCCCTGTTCCATGTGCATTTATGCCATGGCCAGAAGAATGGCTCCTTTTCTTTCATCATACATAAGGGCCTCAAATCTGCCGGACCCAGGCTTCTCTAAGGGGCCACAGCTCTGTCCTCTTTAAAGAAGTCAAGGTCGGGGCAGATGGACATAATAGGAAATGGCCTTCCTCCTGGCATTTCTGTGTCACCAGCCCCAAGACTGACACGTCTAAGAACGGCTCCCTCCCAGCTCCACCCATGGAACAGCCTGCCTCCACGTGCCCCTGGAGCGCATTCCTACCCATGGTGTCCACGATGAGATCGAGCTGTCCGTTATACACGGTGACATTGACCCCGGCTTCCAGCAGCTCATCCACGATGCTGATGACCGGCTTCATGAAGTCCCCCTCCATGCTCTCGAAGACACTGGCGGACTGGCCTGCACACGGGGGAACAGAAAGAGCAAACAGCTGGCACCCTACCTGAACAAGAGGCACGTCTCAGTCCAGAGCATCCTGGGCTCCAGTGCCCACAAGGGACCACCGAGCTCCACCTAATGGAGGCTGCAAACACAAGTGCATCACCAGCAGGAAGTGGCCCGAAACCCATGCTGGAAGCCAGTCCCCTCAAATGAAGCCTATTGGTAAATGTGCTCTGTTCACTCAAGTGCGCGAGCGGACAGTGGACAGCGTACGGAAACCATTTGTCAGAAGGAACTGAAATCCAGAGAGAGCGACTGTCCGAGCCAACAGGGAGCTTCTAAAAATGCTCTCCTCTCGGGGAACAAACTCTGATTTTGGGCAAGTGATAGCACTCCTCCTTTGCTAAGTAACACTGGGGCCAAGTTCTAGGTTCTGAACAAATGCGGCCAAATCAGACCTCAACCAATTCAGAGCAAGCCCTCAGTAAGGCTACGGGATGCCCAGCCTCAGGCAGAGAGAAGGTGGTCGGTACCCCCGTGCTGCCAGCTTCCTGACCACCGTCACCATAACATCAGACACAACGGTAGTAACAACAGCCATTATTGATTTTTATGTGCCAGTCACTGCTTTTGGCCAGCACTTTACAAACAACATCCTACTTCCTTTTCATCCACCCTGGGAGGCGAGGAGTCTTAACCTAGTGCAGAAGTTAATGAAACGAGGCTCAGACAGGTTCAGAGACATGCCCGGGAGATACAGCTAGTCGGTGGCAGGCTGGGCCAGGAACACTGGCCTGGCTGACTTCAAAGTATGTAGGCTTAACTGCAAACAGAGCTCAAGACCCTGGGTGCGGGGACTGCCAGGGAGTCTGTCCTTTCCAGGCCATACACAGATACAGCTGGAGCCAAAAAGGAGTCAACAGCTGCAAAAATGTGGTCCCCTTGCCTGTCCAGCTGCGTGGGCAGGGAGCGAGGGTCCCTGTAACTAGAGAAGCCAGGGCTGGAAAATGCTGTCATCACAATGATAAACTGAAGAGGCTGCACTGGAAAGGGGCTCTTGCAGGCTCGACCTTTCGCTGACTTCCTGAGACAGCTCATACCTCGATTCTCCGTGTCTTGACAGGGTCCCCAGGCTTGTACTTCCCTAAAGCTCTGACACCAGATTCTTATTATTTGATCTAACTAACTTGCCCCCCTTGGTGCCTGGGTGACTCAGTAGGTTAAGCATCCGACTTTGGCTCAGGTCATGATCTCACGGTTCATGAGTTCAAGCCCCACACTGGGCTCTGTGCTGACAGCTCAGCCTGGAGCCTGCTTCAGAGTCTGGGTCTCCCTCTCTCTCTGCCCGTCCCCTGCTTGTGCTCTGTCTCTCAAAAATGAATAAACATTAAAAGTAAAGTAATTTACTTGCCCCCTCATTTCTAGAAAACTCTAAGAGGTGAGGCGGAAAGGAAGACACCAGGGCTACGATGAGTCCTCTAACTGTAGGTTGGGAGGGTGGCCCATGTCCCCAAGGAAGCAAGGGCCAAGGTGGAGTCTTAGCGGCTCAGCGGCTGTCAAGGGGCTGCTAGAAAGACGTAGCCCTGGGGTAATTCAGACATAAAGGAGACCCTCCTCAGCTTGGGTGTGCCCCTCCAGGAATTTGGGAGTCCCGCTTGCTCACGGCCTCCCTGTAGGACAGAACAGGAACTTGTCCAAGAGTTCTCCCTGAACCCCAAATATTTCCCCCAGAAATGGTCCCCAAAGGCAGTAGACCCCAGACCACACCCAGCATCAGGACCCAGGAGGGCAGCCAGGGAGGTGGTCAAAATCTGCCCCAAAGGGCCTTGGTCTGGAAGTCACACCCACAACCAACGGTGGCTCTGGGCATGGCTTTTTTATGTCAATTTTGTTTATTACAGGAAACTTCCTACTGATACAGAAGTAAGAAGAGCAGGAAGATTCTCAGGTGTCCACAGTCTGGCTTGGACAGTTCTCGATACCTAACTTATCCCATCACTTCTTTCCTCCCCCTCCCCCCACTTCCCTATCAACCTCTTATTCTCAACCAATTTTGGCATATTATTTACTGTCTGTTTGTTTGCTCATCTATAAAACGCGAATAGTAATGCTGTTCTGCCTGCAACATGTCATCCCCACCAACCAAACCCATTCTTCAAGTGATAACACCTCTGAATGCACCTCCACTGCCCCCCAACCCGACAAACAGCACTTAATTAGGTCACACAAGTACCTCCCCAGGAGCAATCCTCAGGAATAATCTTGAGCTTCTTCCTGATGGGACCATTCATGAGCTGACTTAAGGTGTCCTGTTGCAGGTGTCTCACGTGGCGCTGGTAGAGATGAACTAAAACAAACTGGTACGCGGTGAGTTCAAAGGACCGGAAGTAAGACCAAGAGCACATCTTTCCCAAGCTGCTGGGACACTGTGTCTAAGAGGGAGGCTTTCAGCTGGAAAATGGAAAGTGTCACCTTCATTCACCCCAAATGGAGGAAGAAAGCCAGAAACACACTGAAAGTGGAGATGCTTTATTAGTTTTGATGGCTGCATTTTATGTACTTTGGGGCCATTGGGTTTCTCCAGCACGGCCAATGGGAATCGGCTGAGAGGTGGAATCGAGGGGCTCCTGCAGCCTTTATAGGCGCCCCCTCCCCTGGGCAGGGGATGCCAGGCACGCCCATTCACCGTGAAGCTGGGTCAGCTGAAAGAAAACTCAAGCCAGCCTTCAGCAGGACTGACGTGGTAATGTGACGGGCAGACGCTAGGTTCCAAACTTCAAAGACACCATGCTAAGCGAAAGAAGCCAGGTGCAAGAGACCACCCACTGCCCGGTTCCATTTATATGAAGTGCCCCAAAAAAGGCCTATCTGGAGACCTAGATTCGTGGATGGTGGCAGAACTGGACGGTGGTGATGACAGTGCAGCCCCGGGAACGCACTAAAACCACTGAGTCATACACTTAACATGGGTGCAAATGATGGTATGCACATGAGGTCAGTAAAGCTAGACACACCCTGACTTCCTCTTGTACAGAGACAGACAGGGTCTAGCCACCTCCAAGTCCACTTACCCAGGTGGCTCTGGGTGAACTCCAGGCTCGACTGCATCGCAGCCATGGGAGTGCTCTTAGTTAAGATGTTGTAGAAGTTCACCCCATCCGTGTTCTGAAACAGAGAAAACATGCAGCTTGTTGTTTTATCTGTCCATGATCAAAGCTGCAAAACAGAAAGACAACTGGCTCTCCATCTTATCCAACGGCAGCTTTAACTTTGCAAATGTGCTTGGACCAGAGCAGCAGCTCTGAGGCCTGAGGCCAGCTGTCGGCGCAGTCTCCGGCGGGTAGTGAGCGGCTCGTCCGAGTGGAGCTCAGCTGCTGGAGAAAACAAGGGCCTGTGTGTTCGTTTGCATGGAGAACAGGGCTGCGGAGGGCCCTCCACACTTAAGTCCTCGGCCCCGCGTCCTTCCCTTCTGGCACACTGTGGTCAGCACGTTGCTTGGCAAGGGTTCAAACATTCACGTCTGCAAGACACAGGGCTCCTTACAGAGTCCACATGCTCAGCCAAGGACAAGCAGGTCTCGCAGGCCTGGGTGGCTTTCTGACCTCGTCACTGCTCAGACTCATCAGCTTTATCTTTGAGCCGGTGATTGTCTTCAGATTCATAGGGAGTCTTGGGATAGACCCGAACCCTGATGATACCAACTAGGGGCCCTTCCTCCATGGCAACAAGGCAAGTGGGCTGCCCCCAGGTGTGTCCCGTTACCTGTTCAATGACTGTTTCCGCTTTGCCCCACAGCTGGGTGGCCTCTACGTAGTGTTCCTTATTCACGGCATCCAGGACTTGCTCTGCAACCTGAGACACCTCTGCCAGACCTTGGTCATCGAGAAGAGACTGGAACACAAATCGAGAACAAAAAGGCCCACGTTGCTCAGAGGCACAGATCTGGCATCACTTACAGCTAGGGGTGGCCAACAGAGTGGGAGGGAGAAAGGAGGACTACATATGAAAGTGCATCGTTGGGGCGCCTGGGCAGCTCAGTTGGTTACGTGTCCGACTTCAGCTCAGGTCACGATCTCACAGTCTGTGAGTTTGAGCCATGTGTCGGGCTCTGTGCTGACAGCTCAGAGCCTGGAGCCTACTTCAGATTCTGTGTGTGTCTCTCTCTCTCTGCCCCTCCCCTGCTTGCGCTCTGTATCTCTCTCCCTCAAAAATAAATAAACATTAACAAAAATTTTACAAACAAGTGTATTGGGGCGCCTGGGTGGCTCAGTCGGTTAAGCATCCAGCTTTAGCTCAGGTCATGATCTCACGGTTGTGGGTTCGAGCCCCGCGTCAGGCTCTGTGCTGACAGCTAGCTCTGGAGCCTGCTTCGGATTCCGTGTCTCCCTCTCTCTCTGACCCTCCCCTGCTCGTTGTCTCTCTCTGTCTCTCAAAAATAAATTAAAAACATTAAAAAAAAAAAACAAGTGTATTATTGTAAGTCACATAATCATTGATGAAAGAAATACAGCAAAATGTTAATAGAGTCTAGTTGGAGGGTATTTGGGTGTTCACAGTGATCTTTCCACTCCTCTGAGCATTTGAAAATTTTTGTAATAAAAATATTTTTGTTATAAATGTATTATAAACTTTTATTATAAATTATAAAAATATATTAAATATATATAAATATTTATAATAAAAAATTTAAAGTTGGGGGAATTTTTTAAAAATTGTGTTTCTGGCACCTGAAGAAAATGGGTAACCGTGGTGATGTTTCTTTAAGTTTGCCCCAAGGAGCAGCGTCAACCTCACAGGCAAACTCAGCTAGCCTGTTCTTCCTGAAGACGGAGCCAGAAGAGGTCACCTGGGCTGCTGACCAGGGAGGGTGCAGGGGTGGGGGACACATCTACTCACCACGCTGTAGAGGTAGGGTCCCCAGGAGAGCACCGAATCTAAAGGAAACCACATATGTACAAAGTGAGTTTCCTATGGCTCTGTCCTCCCAAAGCAAAACCGCACTAGCTTCCCTCCCAAAGCAAAGACAGATGGAAGAAAACTGCTGGCTTTGGATCTCAAGGCTCCGTGCAGGGCTGATGTCTGCAGACTTGGGAGGTGGGGTGATGTGGAAGCCTTTCTGTTGACTCAGGACTGATGACACATTAATGTGACCTGATACTGGCCCAGCAAGTGAGTGATAGCCAGGGATGGCATCCCCCCAGGTAGGCTGTGTGTGTGGGGAGGTTCTTCTCTGCTAGTCCTTTAGGCATTCTGACAGCTTAAAATGTTTCCCCCGCCCTCACATTTCTGCTCTATATTTGCTCCTCAAGTTTGAGGACACTAGCTTCTGTCAAGAAGCTTATTAAGGGAGACTAATGACTTTGTAATTCAATGTCTGTGACTATCCTGCCAACCAATTCTTTTCTATTCCACAAACATTGAGAATTTATGAAGGGTCTGAGGCCAGCAAAGAGTTTTAGAGATACAACTAGTAAAACAAGGGGTGCCTGGGTGGCTCAGTCGGTTGAGTGTCTGACTCTTGATTTTGGCTCAGGTCATGATCCCAGGGTCATGGCATCCAGCCCCTTGTCAGGCACTGTGAGTGTGGAGCCTGTTTAGGATTTTCTATTTCTCTCTCTCTCTCTGCCCCTCTTCTTTGTTCACACACTCTCTCTCTAAAATAAAAAAAAAAAAAAAGAGCTGGCACAAAAACCAACACTCAGATCAATGGAACAGAATAGAGGACCCAGAAACAGACCCACAAACGTATGGCCAACCGATCTTTGACAAAGCAGGAAAGAACATCCAATGGAATAAAGACAGTCTCTTCAGCAAATGGTGCTGGGAAAACTGGACAGTGACATGCAGAAAAATGAACCTGACCACTTTCTTACACCAGACACAAAAATAAACTCAAAATGGATGAAAGACCTAAACATAAGACAGGAAGTCATCAAAATCCTAGAGAAGAAAGCAGGCAAAAACCTCTTTGAACTTGGCTGCAGCAACTTCTTACTCAACACGTCTCCGGAGGCAAGGGAAACAAAAGCAAAAATGAACTATTAGGACCTCATCTAAATAAAAAGCTTCTGCACAGCAAAGGAAACAACCAGCAAAACTAAAAGGCAACTGACTGAATGGGGGAAAATATTTGCAAACGACATCTCAGATAATGGGTTAGTATCAAAATTTATAAAGAACTTACCAAACTCAACACCCAAAAAACAAATAATCCAGTGAAGAAATGGGCAAAAGACATGAATAGACACTTCTCCAAAGGAGACAACCAGATGGCCAGCCGACACATGAAAAAGTGCTCACCATCACTCATCATCAGGGAAATACAAATCAAAACCACAATGAGACACCACCTCACACCTGTCAGAATGGCTAACCTTAACAACTCAGGCAACAACAGGTGGTGGTGAGGATGCAGAGAAAGAGGACCTCGTTTGCACTGCTGGTGGGAATGCAAACTGGTGCAGCCGCTCTGGAAAACAATGTGGAGTTTTCTCAAAAAGCTAAAAATAGAACTACCCTCTACGACCCAGCAATTGCACTGCTAGGTGTTTATCTAAGGGATCCAGGTGTGCTGTTTCGAAGGGGCACATGCACCCCGATGTTTATAGCAGCACTATCAACAATAGCCAAAGTATGGAAAGAGTCCAAATGTCCATAGATGGATGAATGGATAAAGAAGATGTGGTATATATTTACACAATGGAGTGTTACATGGCAACCAAAAAAAAGAAATCTTGCCATTTGCAACTACATGGATGGAACTGGAGGGTATTATGCTAAGTGAAATTAATCAGAGAAAGACAAATACCATATGACTTCACTCATATGAGGAATTTAAGATACAAAACAGATGAACATAAGAGAAGGGAAGCAAAAATAATATAAAAACAGGGAGGATGATAAGACATAAAAACTCTTAAATACAGAGAACAAACAGGGATGCTGGAGGGGTTGTGGGAGGGGGATGGGCTAAATGGGTGAGGGGCATTAAGGAATCTACTCCTAAAATTATTGTTGCACCACATGCTAACTAACTTGGATATAAATTAAACAATAAATAAATTTAAAATAAAATAAAATAAAAAGAACGCCTGGGTGGCTCAATCATTAAGCATCTGACTTCGGCTCAGGTCATGATCTCACAGGGGTTGAGTTTGAGTCCCATGTCGGATGTGCATGAGCCCCTGCTTCTTGTGAGCTCCAGCCCTGCTTTGGGTAAAAACACAAGCCCCAGGTGAGCCCATTTCTCTCTCTCTCCCTCTCTCTCTGCCCCTCGCTCATTTGCTACCTCTCTGTCTAAAGGAAAAATTAATTAATTAATGTTTATAAAAACAACAAATAAGTAAAACAATGCCTGCCCTCAAAGAGAACAGTCGGGCTCAGTTTGGCAGATTCACAATTCCCCTAACTCTAGATAGGGCTTGTACCACTGAGACGTGCCCACAAAGTACCAAGGACCACAACTTACACATTTGAATATGTCACTCCTTTGCTTAAAAACCTTCAATGGTTCCCTAAGGTTAAGTATCTCAAAGTCTGTTTCAAGGAACCTCCATTCTGCAGAATTTTAGTCTAGGTATTAGAGAAGAAAAAATGATCTTTCCGTTAAATAAATATCTTTGAGTCTATGGGAAAAAAAATTGTTTTTTTCCTGCAGGACTACTCAGAGCCTTTAACATGCCTGTGAAACCTTGAAAAGGTGGAGCCAGTATTTAGCACTTCCAAAACTGATTGGACTCTGGAGCCCTTTGTATGGCCCCTCAGTGGACTGGCATTCTTCAGGGTACACCCGAGAAAGGCAGGCGCACCAGGTCCTCTGGGAGAGAGCTATCATTCTCCTCCCCTGCTTCACTGGCAGGCGTGTGCCTTAGTTTCCTGACATACAGAATCGCCTGCAATTCTCCAAGATGTCCCATTCCCTGCGTGATCTAGTTCAGGCACTGACAACATTTTTCTGTCAAGGAACAAACAGCAAACACTTCTTTGCTTTGCAGGCCAGCCGGTCTCTGTTGCAACTACTCGTTGCCGTGGCGGCCTCTAGGCAGCCAGAGACAACATGCAAATGAACGGGTGTGACTGTGTCCCAATAAAGCACTTAAGGGTGGCAGGACAGACTCCACTTGTAGGTCGTAGTGTGTCAACCTCTGATGTCCAACAGAGGTGGAAATGTTCCGTATCTATGAGGTCCCAAACAAGTCAATAGCCATGTGTGGCTACTGGGCACGTGAAATGTGGGTAATACCACTGAAAGACGGAAACTTTTATTGTATTTTCATGAATTTAAATTCAGCTGCACATGGCTGTGGCTACCATCTTGAACTGTGTCGATCTTCTTAAAGACACAGGGCACATGTGCATGTCTTTCCTAGCACCTTGCACACCTACTACCTAGAAAATAATGAGTAACTGTTCGTGCAAATTAACAGTATTTTTCTCTCAAAAAGGGAGTAACTTCGGGGGACCCTGGGTGGCTCAGTCAGTTAAACGTCCGACTCTTAACTTCAGCTCAGGTCATAATCTCACAGTGCGCATGAGATGGAGCCCCCATGTCCAAGGCCTTCACTGACACTGTGGAGCCTGCTTGGGATGCTCTCTCCCTCTCTCTCTGTCCCTCTCCTGCTTGCACTCTCTCTCGAAATAAATAAACACTAAAAAAGAAAAGGAGTACTTCTGGGATGGAGGGGTGGAACTTAAACGGATCTGAAAGTCTGAAAGGAGGGATTCTGATCTGAGCGGGAAGATTTTTCCTTCCTTCCTTCCTTCCTTCCTTCCTTCCTTCCTTCCTTCCTTCCTTCCTTCCTCCCTTCCTCCCTCCCTTCCTTCCTTCCTTCCTTCCTTCCTATTTATTTATTTGGGGTGGGGGTGGGGTGGGTAGGGGGACAGAGGACCCAAAGCGGGCTCTGTGCTGAGTGCAGAGAGCCTGATGCAGGGCTCCAACTCACAAACTGTGAGATCCTAACCTGAGCCATAGTCAGACACTTACCTGCCTGAACCCCAGGAGTCCCTGGCAAGATTTCTAAGGGGAAGCTGGTCACAGCAGGGTGAAAACAGGTAGATCTGAACAGCACTTTCGGAGCCAGGAGATGAAACTTCCTGGTCTTGTGTAAGTGGGTGAGGGTGTAGCATCTGGGGCCTGCCGCCTAGAGATGAACACTGACTTCAGCTGTGTGACTTTACAAAACTTGCTTCACCTCTCTGAGTCTCAGTTTCATCATCTCTAAAACTGTGATCATAATAGCATCCATCCATGGAGCTTTCCTAAGTGTTAAAGGAAGTTAACACGTGCAAAGGTTTGAGTGCTGTTAGGAAACTGATGAGACCCCAGAAAGCAATGAGTTAGACGGCGAGCCTCACGCCTCTGAAAAAGGCTTCTGCGGTTTCATGTTGTCACAGGAGGTCCGCTGAGGAAGGAAAAACAAACAGCGGCCCTTCCCCTGATGCTAACTCAAGAGCTCTCGTTCAGTCCCAGACACTGCCAAAAATGAGGGCAAGAAATACCATTCCAAGTAGCACCGGAATATCTCGAGTCCATTAGGGACACAGCTCTGTAACAAACCACATCTCTACCTTTCAGGGAAAAAATACTACTTTTTATAAACTGCTATTTTTTTAAGTATTTATTTGGAGAGACAGAGCATAAGCGGGGGAGGAGCAGAGAGAGGGAGACACAGAATCGAAAGCAGGCTGAAGGCTCCGAGCTGTCAGCACAGAGCCCGATACGGGGCTGGAACCCATGAGCCACAAGACCATGAACTGAACCAAAGTTGGATGCTTAACCGACTGAGCCACCCAGGTGCTCCTGTAAATGACTATTTTTAAAAACTGAAGCATAATCACACATCAGGTCATAAATGTAAATTTAGAAGTTTTGATAAATGCAGGGCACCTGAGTGACTGATTATTTGGTTAAGAGTCAGACTCTTGATTTCAACTCCATTCTTGAGCTCAGGGTCATGGGTTCGAGCCCCACACTGGATTCCATGCTGAGCCTGGAGCCTACTTAAAACAAAGCCCAGAAATTTTGATAAATGCATATGCCCATGCAACAGCCACTTTAATGAAGACATAAAACACAGGCAGCCTAGAAAGTTCCTTGGTGTCCCTTTCCAGCGTATTCCCTTCCGTCCTCCAGAGGGTAACTTCTCTTCTCAGGTCTAACTTTGTGGTTTGGTCTTGCCCGTGGAAAGTTACCGTTTGTTAGGTTAGAGTAGCTCTCAACCAGGGGCATCTGGAGTGTTTGTGGGTCACACCGGGGTGGCAGACTGGCATCTAACAGGCAGACGCTAACACCCAACAGTGCACAGGACAGCCCCCACAACAAAGAATTACGTGGCTTGACATGTCAGTAGCCCTGAGATTTAGAAATCCTGTGTCAGAGTGAACCCCACCAAGGTGACTATTTCAGATGTCGGAAGCCACACCCCAGATGTCTACATCATAAACAACTCTTATCTGTACTCCCAAAGAGGACACTCAGGTGACGAAACTATGTACCTGAGCTACAGGACGTAATGGAAACTTTGTCTCACCACCGACATGAGTGACAGACAGGAATGTCCCCCCAAATCCTCATACTAGCGGTGGGGACAAATGACCAACAGAACCAGGCTTGAATCCCAACCAGGCCACTCACACTGTGTGTCAGAGGGAAAATTCCATCACCTCTCTGAGTGTTCAGAAGGTCTTCAACTGTAACATTTGATTCTTTTGTTCTAAGTATTAATTAAGAGAATTCAGTCTGGCCAACAGAGGGCCGTGGTAGGAGCTCCGTAAATGAGTTCTCATCTTCAAATTTCTTAGACATTCCTGGGGCAAACCCTCTGTGGGTTGACATCTCTAATAATCCTGAAGATTCTGTTGCCTTGTTCTCTGATCTGTACAACCCAGCCCGAAGTCCTAGGGAAGAATGCAGAATGGGAGTAAAGAAATGAACATTCTGTACTTACGTATAGGGGAGATCCATGAGTCACCCAAAGCAACGCCACCGAAGTTGCACTGGATGGTCCCTTTCTGGATGGCCTGAAAGAGGAGCAACATTCATGCCAAGGAAACCCAGGGACCTCCATCCCCTCCTGCTGAGGCCAACCTTATGCACCACCTTTCCCGAGCACAGAAAACTTCTGCCCAGCCTTTCTGAAGACCTCAGATACCCACTAGAGAGCAGGAGTAACTCTTTCCTGCTGCCATATGCAAAATGAGGAAGAACTGTTTGAGCATCTTTCTACTGTTTTTTTTTTAAGATTTAAAAAAAATATTTATTTTGGAGAGAGCACAAGCAGGCTCCACACTATCAGTGCAGAGCCCAATGTGAGGCTCCAACCCATGAACTGTGAGATCATGACCTGAGCAGAAATTAAGAGTCAGATGCTCAACCGACTGGGCCACCCAGGTGCCCCTCCACTTCCGTTGTTGAGAGAGTGTTGGCAGGATGTGCATGGGGTCTGGTACAGCCCTATTTTCTTTGGAAGGGTCACTAGCACCCCTTCCCCCAAGGTCTGTGATGCCTCACAAGGTGCCTGTGGGGTCGGGGGGAACCTTGGGTACAACGGTCACTGATCACAGGGTAGTCACTGCAGGGGTGGCAACTCTCCTCAGGATATCCTTGATGGTGAGATGGATGCCTCAGGGCTATCCTATCATTTGCACAAAAATGAGAAAAAAGAACATACAGTGGACCCTTGAGCACAGCTTTGAACTACACGGGTCCACTCACATGCAGGTTTTTTCCAACAAATACTACACAGTACTGTAAATGTATTTCCTCTTCCTTATGATTTGCTTACAGGCATTTTCTTTTCCAGCTTACTTGACTGTAAGAATGTAGTATAGAATGCACGTAACATACAAAGACGGGAATCAACTGTTGAGGTTCTCAGTCGGGCTTCTGGTCAACAGTAGGCTATTGGCAGTTAAGTTTGGGGAGCGCCACAAGTTATATGTGGATGTTTCAGCGCATGACTTACTTAAATAGAGAAACTGAATCACTATGTTGTACATCTGAAGCTAATGTGACACTGCCTCAGACCAAAAAACAACTTTTTTTAAAATTTCAACAAAGTTGCAGGGTGCCTGGGTGGCTCAGTCGGTTAAGCCTCTGACTTCGGCTCAGGTCAGATCTCATGTTCGTGGGTTCGAGCCCCTCGTCAGGCTCTGTGCTGATGGCTAGCTCAGAGCCTGGAGCCTGCTTCCAGCTCTGTGTCTCCTTCTCTCTCTGACCCTCCCCCTCTCATGCTCTGTCTCTCCTGTATCAAAAATTAATAAAACATTAAAAAAAAATTTCAACAAAGTTGCACGTGATAAAAAAAAAAATAAAGTTGCACATAGATTTTTGAACAAGCAGGAGGGGAGGGCTCCTGACCGTCATGTTGTTCAAGGGTTAACTGTCCATGAATCAGCTTATGTAGGCACAGGATATCTCTGGAAAGCTATACAACATGCTAACAACAGAGGCTGCCTTAGAAGAGTCAGGGAGGCAAGGGTGAGAGTTTTTACAGTATACCTTTTCCATGTTTGAATTTTGAATTATGTGCATATGCCCAAACTATTCAGAGATCTAAAATCAGACACAGTGGCCATCCTGACTTTGAATGTTAGTAATTCCAGGGAAAGAATTATGCATTTATCTGGGGTTTCCACGAGGAGTTTATTTTGTAAGTTACCTAAATAGCTCAGATGATGGGGGAAATTTCCAGTTTATAGAAGAATTCCAGCTAACAGATGTGAACAAAAAGACAGGAGAAGAAAACCACCATTTTGTAACTCCTAATGATATTATTGACGCACGTGAGAATCAAAAATTGATGTTAAGAGCATCAGGTGAAAGATGGATGAAGACCAGGACATCCATCTAGTGGGAAGCTAACACCACTCAGTAACTTTCTGTGCAGGGAGAGGGTGAAAAGTCCAGTGGAAAAAAATCAGACTACATCTAGGTATTATGTCCTTTCTGATTTGAAGCAAAATGAAGTGCACAGGGGCGCGCTTGGGTGGCTCAGTTGGTTAAGTGTCCAACCCTTAATTTCGGCTCAAGTCATGATCCCAGGGTCGTGGGATTGAGCCCTACATGGGGCTCTGTGCCGAATGTGGAGCCAGCTTCAGATTTTCTCTCTCCTTCTCCCTCTGCCCCTCACCTATGCCTGCGATGTCTCTCAAATAAATAAATAAAATATTTTTTAAAATGCAGTGCACATCACATGTATTAGAGGTTGGCCATTTTTTTTCTATAAAGGGCCAGAATTTGGGGCGCCTGGGTGGCCCAGTCAGTTAAGCCTCTGACTTCGGCTCAGGTCATGATCTCATATTTGTGGGTTCGAGCCCCGCGTCAGGCTCTGTGCTGATAGCTCAGAGCCTGAAGCCTACTTCCAATTCTGTGTCTCCCTCTCTCTCTGCCCCTCCCCGCTCATGCTCTGAATCTCTCTGTCTCAAAAATAAATAAAACATTAAAAAAAAATAAAATAAATGGCCAGAATTTAAAATATTATAGGGTCTGTAGACCAAACAGCCCATGTTGCAAATACTCTGTTCTACCACTGTATCCGAGAGCAGCTACAGGCAATATGTAAATAAATGAACAGGTCTCATAAAAGTTTATTTGTGGACGTTGAAATTTGAGTTTCATGTAATTTTCACATGGCATGAAATACTACTCTGCTTTTAAACCCCTCCCCATACCACCACTGCTTGAAAACGTAAAAGCTCTTCTTAGCTCACGGGTCATATAAAATCAGGTGGTGGCAGCGCCTGGGTGACTTAGTCAATTGAGCGTCCGACTTTGGCTCAGGTCATGATCTCTTGGTCTGTGAGTCCGAGCCCTGCACTGGGCTCACTGCTGCCAGCACAAAGCCTGCTTCAGATCTTCTGTCCCCCTCTCTCTCTGTCCCTCCCCTCCCCTGCTCGTGCTCTCTCTCTCTCTCTCAAAAATTAAAATTAAAATAGAAGTTAAAAAAAAAAAAACCAGATGGTGAGATCTGACCTACGGGCAATAGTTTCCCGAAACTCCACCTATTATAATACATACTCTCCAAAACTTTTACTTGAATATATTAGACCTTTAGATATAACTTACAGTTTTGTAGGAAATACAGTAAAAACAGAAATGAAGATGTTACCAGACAAATCCAGGAAAGGAGACATTCTACGGGCCAGGTAGTCTGGTTTCTTGACCAAATCAGTGTCAATAAAAGGGACTATGCTAGACGAACACAGACTTTAGGGACATCGTAGCCAGGTGTAATTCCTGGTAATGGACTGAATAACGGCTTAGGCTAACCGGCTAGCAAGGACACATTGGGGTCATTAAAGAAGTCTGAATATTTGAGATGAAAAGGTACTGAAATGGGAAGGTGAGGACCAGTGACTGAAGAAAGCAGACTGTAGACATTACATCTAAGATGACCTCAGAGCAGAAAAAGATTCAAAGGCTATCCGCTAAGGGGTTAATGGAGCTCTCCATTCGGTGGGAAGGTGACATATTAATTTTAATTTTTCGAATTCTCTGTTATGCACATATACTATTACATATGAAAGGTTCATTTTTTTTTAAGAGAATTAATAAATCTTAAAAAAGTAAAGCTCAGGTGCCTGGGTGGCTCAGTCAGTTGGATGTCTGACGTTGGCTCAGGTCGTGATTTCATCGTTCGAAAGTTTGAGCCCCGCATAGGGCTCTGGGATCTCAGCACAGAGCCCGCTTCAGATCCTCTGTCTCCCTCTCTCTCTGCCCCTCACCCATTGGTGCACATGCTCCCTCTCTCCTTCTCTCTCTCTCTCAAAAATAAACATTAAAAAAAATGTGAAGCTCATACAAGCTCACTGTAAACAAACTTAAACACCACAGGGGACCGGAGAAAATGTGGGAAACGTTCCCCTCTGTCCCACGTGCAGCCCCTCCACTCCCCAGTTCACCACAGTTAAGATGTTACATATCCTTCTAAGCCTTTTGCTTTCACAAGCCTACACATACACACACACACATACATGAATACAATGTCGATGACATTGTAAGCAATAGTGTATTTTCAAACATCCTCGACACACACAGGACAGATTCCTGAAACTGAAATGTCAAAGGGCGTACAGACTTGAAAAGTTGACAGATACTGCCAAATTGCCCTTTTAAAATGATTTACCATTTTAGGGGCGCTTGGGTGGCTCAGTCAGTTGAGCATCCGAATTTGGCTCAGGTCATAATCTCACAGTTCATGGGTTCCCGCCCCATGTCAGGCTCTGTGCTGACAGTTCAGAGCCTGGAGCCTGCTTTGGATCCTGCATCTTCCTCTCTCTCCCCCTCCCCCACTTGCACTCTATCTCTCTCTGAAAAATAAACATTAGAAAAAAATTTTTTTTAATAAAATAAAATGATTCACCATCTTAAAATTTTTTATTCATTTCCCTGATTTCTTAACCAAAACTGGGTATCAACAATCTTTTAAATATTTATAAATCCCATAGATTTGGCTACTAATAAAAGTTAAGCATTTTCCACATGTTCACAGGCTGTTTGTATTTCTTCTATAAATTGCTTGTTTGCATTCTTTGCCAATTTGCAAAGGACTTTGTCTTTCTTAGGATATTGTCTTCTTTTACGGATTATCAATAATACCTTTTCTATTATATTTATATAGGTACACAGATCTTTCTTTCTTATTTATTTTTTTAGAGACAGAGAGAGAAACAGTGTGTATAGGGAAGAGGGGCAGAAGGAGAGAGAGAGGGAGGGAGAGAGAGAGAGAATCCCAAGCAGGCTCCACACTGTTAGTGCAGAGCCTGACATGGGGCTCCATCCCTTGAACCACAAGCTCACAGACCTGAGCCTAAGTTAAGAGCCAGATGCTTAACTGACTGAGCCACCCAGGTGCCCCTAGATGATTTTATGCTCCAACTTTTAATCTATTGACAATTGATGTTTTATGGAAGAAGGAACTCAATGTTACTGTTCTTCAAAGTGGGAGCCATTCACTTCTGTACCATTCACTGAATACTGCCTGCTGCCCAGTGATTTGAAATGCCATGTTGGTATGATAGTGCCACACGATCATATCCTGACACATACCTCTGATCCACGTACACACACAAGTACACGTAAAATCTGCTTCCGGGCTCTTCGTCCTGCTGCAGGTAAGTCTGCTGCTAAGCGAGTGCCACGCTCTTTACTCGCAATAGCTTTCTTATAACCAGTTTCATATCCAGTAGTGCAGCCTTCACTGTTCCCTTTGAAACTTTTCATGGTTGGGGTGCCTGGGTGGCTCAGTTGGTTAAGCGTCCAACTTCGGCTCAGGTCACGATCTCACGGTTCGTGGGTTCGAGCCCCGCATCAGGCTCTGTGCGGACCGCTAGCTCAGAGCCTAGAGCCTGCCTTCAGATCCTGTGACTCCTTCTCTCTCTGACCCTTCCCTGCTCATGCTGTCTCTCTCTCTCTCTCTCAAAAGTAAATAAAAACATTTAAAAAAAGAAAAAGAAACTTTTCATGGTTATTATTAGAGACTTGACCTTATTCTGCATGTACAAGGTACCACAAGGTCCTATTCATAGTATATTTAATATCACATGATATAAAAAGGAACAGAATCAGCCTGAAACCAAAACAACAAAGTCATCTTTCCTGTTACCTTATGAAGTTCTAGACCAATGCCAGCAGCCATTTTTCCTCCGTAGGACTCTGAGAAAATGTAGAATGGAATCGTCTAGCAAGAAAAGGAATTTACAAAGAATTAAATATTCCGAATGCCTTTTTTTCCCCATATAAATTCATTTCAAATTTCTATTGCATGTAATGGCCAGACAAAACAAATCTGCTCTTATTGGCCTTCCCCTCCCCCTCCCCCTTATCTTGTTGAGTACCAGGCTCCTGGGCCATTCTTTCAAGTTCAAAACCACCTTTAGAGAGGCTAGAAACAGAAGGCCATGACCTGATCTCGGGTGCAGAAAGGTTTTCTCTGATAACGGCTGGACATTGAACTCTTGGGGAAACTTCAGTTTATTAGGAGGGATGTAACAGTGTGACCTCGAGCCCCTTGCTTAGCTGTCCCCGAGTTGCTGCTGACCTGGAATTCTTTGTGGCAATCGAAGAAGGTCTTTAGGAGGACCATCATGTCTGACGCCACCGTGTCGAGGTCTCTGGCATACGCGTCACTCTTGTTCACGTAACTGAACCCGGTGCCCACAGGGTTATCCACAAATAGGAGACTGGCCGACTGGAGCTACACGTCGCACAGGAAAATCGAGTGGCACAATCAGTCAGTCACCAACTGTCTTTCCACCATCTTCTATGAGCTCAACAAAACCCACATGTGTGAGGATAACAGTGGGCCTACAAGCCTACTGCTAAAAGGGATTTCTAAAAAGTATAAACATAGGCTATTAAGGCAAAGAAAAGGAGAGGCAAGGAGGAAAGGTTAACAAACATGAGGATCAAAACGCACAAGCTGTCAGTTTTCACACAATGGAGTGTCCTAAGTTTAATAACGTTAGCTCGGGTAGAACCACACTGCGTCATCCGAGCGGCAGCCGGAAGTAGTGAGGGTACATCCATGGTCTGAATACCACACAGCAGTTTTCTTCAAGATGAGCCCCATTTCCACACCGGCCTCGCCTCCCGGTACACTGTAAGTATGGAATTTATCCTAATGCGTCTTCCGAAGAGGCTCAGGGTTATAGAATCGCACATCTGAAGTATGACTCAGTCTAGTCATGTCCTTTACTGATCAAAGAATTAAAGCCGAAAAAAGGCCCAGGACTTGCCCACGGTCACAGAGTTGGGCAGGGATGGCAGCATCAGCACTGAGGCCCGAGTCTCCTCACTTCTCGTTCAGGCTCTATGCCTGAGCCATACTACCCTCCCAGTTCTGGGAAGCTTGGGGACAAGCCAAGTGGAAGTGATAGTTCAGTCAGAAGCAAGTTCAGGAATGGTCCAGGCTGAGGGAACAGCATGTGCAAAGACACTGAGGCAAAAAGTAAAACGCACTAAAAAAAGACCAGCAGGGAGACAGACAAAGGGAATCAAAGGATTCAGAGGGGCCCTCAAAGAACAGGTGGTCCTGCATGGAGTCTCGAATGGTAGGTGTGAGTATGGTAAGCTAGGTATGAAAGAGTGGCCAAAGGAATGAAGTCCGAAACAAGAAACTGCCCAGGCCTGGGCCTGAAGGTAGAGTGCATGTGGGCAGATGTTGGAAGATGTAGCAGGAGGTGGGCAGAGACCGGGTCATGCCCAGGAATCTGGATCTGGTCTTCTGTGAACTGAAAGATACTAAACTGAGGAGTGATTTGCACTGGAGAGGCACTCTGAAGGCGGCCACCAGAGAGGACGGAAAAGGGATGAAGAATATCAACAGCACTTGGGTATTCAGCAGAGTCATGTGACCCAGCAATTCCACTCGGAAACTGAAAATAGGAACTCAAGTCAAATGTCTGCACCAGTGGCCCCTGCACTATTCACACAGCTCATGGGTGGAGACCACCCAAGTGTCCATCAGCAGAAGAATACACAGACTGTGCCATGGCCACACAATGGACTATGACGCACCTTCATACAGGGAAGTGGTGGCACATACCACATGCATGAACCTTGTAAACACGCTAAGTGACACGCCAAGGTCACATTCTGTGTGACTCCATTGTTACAAAATGGCCGACACAGGCGAGCCTACAAGGACAAAGTTGACTCGACATTGCCTAAGGAGAGATTAGTGGTTAACGGCCAAGGGGCATGAGGTTTTCTGGGATGGAAGGGCAGTGAAAATGGTCTGAGACTGACTGTGGTAACGGCGGTAAAACTCTGAATATACTAAACACCACTGAATTGTTTAAACAGGTGAATTGTATGGTATGTGAATTATATTTCAATAAAGCGATACTTTAACAATTCATTTTTAGGAAAAACTGATTGGATAAGGGGGAGGGGAGGAAGAGGAGGGGCAGGGGAAGATGAGATGGCTCTCCGGTTTCTGGCTCAGGCACCTGATTGCATGGTGGTACCACTTACCATAAGGGCCACAGGAGAGCTGGCTGGTTTTGTGCATGGACAGAGGGTCTTGTGTAATAATGAATTCAGCCTGGGATACGTTGAACAGGGGATATATGAGGGACACCCACAAGGAGACGACTCAGAGGCAGATGGAAAAACAGTTCCCAGGCAAAAAGTTCTGGGCTAGAGACACTGACTTGGGGGGCATCACCGTCTTCGTGTCATTAAAGCAGTTTGAAAGGACAAGGCTGCCCCAAGAATGCATAGAGGAGAACGTTACCTAGGACAGAGTGCAGGGGACAGCAATACCTAAGACATGGACGTGGCCGACAGTGTGGCATCGAAGTCCAATGAAAAGAATCCCATGAAGGATCTAATGGACTTGGAATTGGGAAGCCAGCACGCCCTCAGGGACCGCAGCTCCAGCAGAGCTCTGGGGAGAGACTACAGTGGGTTAGGGTAGGGTAGGGTAGGAGGTATGTGTAAGTGCATCCTGGAGCGTATGTGCGCTGGGTTCCCTAGTACATACTCTCTCCTGCCCCCAGCTCCCTCATTAGAAAGCTCTGGGCCAAGGCTTAAATAGGAGGTAAAGACCAGGGGCTCCTGGGTGGCTCAGTTGGTTAAACATCCGACTTCAGCTCAGGTCATGATCTCTCAGTCTGTGAGTTCGAGGCCCACATCAGGCTCTGTGCTAACAGCTCAGAGCCTGGAGCCTGTTTCAGATTCTGTGTTTCCTTCTCTCTCTGCCCCTCCCCTGCTCACGCACACAGCAGCCATAGCCCAGGCAAAGCCCACAGGCGGGTTGTGGTTTTGCCCGCCAGTGTCTGGCCCCAGGGCGCAGGGGCCAAGCAGGTGCACAGCGCAACTGCCCCAAGGCGGGGGCGGCTTTGCTGTTTCCAGAGAAGGATGAAGGAGCCAGCAGTTGAGCAGAGAGGGGTTAGGGCAAGACGTGAAACTAAGAAAGAGGTAGGGGATGAAGACAGAACAAGAGAAACACCAAAAGGGCAAAGGACAAGGGCTCTGAAGTCTTGATGGACTCAAGAAACAGGGTAGGAGAGGGGAGAGGGGACAGGATTGGACGTTGTGGTCCGAAGATGAGACCCTGTGGTTGTACAGCAGAGATGGCTAATAGGCAGGAAATGACAAGGTCCAGAGTGTCTGCTGAAATAGGCTTTGTCCAGCAGGTAGACAGAAAGGTCAGGATGTGGGAAGGCAAGAGAGCCTGGGGAGGGACAAGCTGTCCTGAGAAATGGAAGAGGCCGGTTAGAGAGGAAGCCTATGGACAAGTGCACAAGGCCCAGGACCCTGGGGCAGAGGACGGAGCGAGACGGAATCATCTGCGACCCCACCCAGAATGGGGTGTGAGGCCACAGGGCAGTTTCAGGTAGGGGCTGTGCTCACCGTACCCAGGTAGTTCTTCGCGGCTTGAGATCATGGTCAAGGGGCCCGATTTCCTCAAAGTTTCCAAATCCAGTGCTGGAGCCGCCGGGGCCACCCTGTGGAAGAGAAAATGAACAACACAATAAGCCCAGAGAAAACCTTCGTCAAATCTTAGTCATGATCACAATGACCACATTCACCTAAACGATTTATGATTTAGTGATGGCTGGGTCAGCGTCCTACAAAACACGACTGACCCGGGGAACCAGCGGTGTCTGTACCGACAGCCCCCTGGAAACTGCCGAAGTCTTTGTAAAGACTAAAGACCCAGGGGCACCTGTCTGGCCCAGTCAGTAGAGCATGTGACTCTTACCTCGGGATTGTGAGTTCAAGCCCCATGTTGGGTGTAGAAAGATTGCTTAAAAATAAATAAAGGGAAAAGACCTGGCTTCTGAGCCCCAGAAGCAACTTTCCTACTTCTCATCCTCTGAGACTGGACCCTGACCTGACCTGGGGCTCGCTGACCTTCAAAACACCTTGTCAACCCCTCTCATGTCCAAGACATGCGCAAGGCAGGAAGCTGGGAATTCCAGGGACTTGGCTCTTGTGGGGCAAATCCCAATCTCCTGTCCTGCTTTGGGAAAGCTGTGGGTGACAGCAGGAGATGGCATCTCCCTACCTCCCCTCACCCCATGGCAATGACAAACAGGCTAGAGGGTGTTTTGTTCTTTGAGAACATCCTACTGTGAAATCCTTTTTTCTTTAGAAGTTTGGGATGGGGTGCTGGTCAAGGCCGAGGACTATGCAGTGATTCTGAAATATGGGAAATGTGTCACCAGACCAACCGAAATGCTTAAATGGCTTGAAGTGTACCTAAGGGGCGCCTGGGTGCCTCAGTCGGTTAAGTCTGACTTCAACTCAGGTCAGGATCTCACGGTTCGTGAGTTCAAACCCCACTTCAGGCTCTGTGCTGACAGCTCAGAGCCTGGATCCTGCTTCGGGTTCTGTCTCTGCCCCTCCCACACTCACATTCTCTCTCTCTCTCTCTCTCTCTCAAATAAATAAACATTTTTAAATGCTGGGAAAGAAGGGGGTAAGAGGGAGCACTAAGCCTGTGGAAGTCTCGGAGACAACCTCCACAGAGGCGCAGAGGGAAATGGAGGATGAAGGGACTAGTCCAGAGAGAGCAAAGAAGCAAAACTAAAAGCAAGACATCCTCATGCAGGACAGAAGCTTGGAGGTTCAGGTTTCTTCAGGAAACAACTGCAGAAAGGGCAAAAATATTTTGATTCTGGGGATTACAACCTGGCTAAATCAAACCTGAAGAACAAGCAGCTTCCTACACCGGCTCTGGATAGGACAGAGGTCCCTGGTGACCACATTCCCACGGCACTCCTCCTCGGGACCCATCCCTTGCTGCTAGCAAGCGGGCTGGCTGATTGAAGGAGCTGAACTTCGTGGATCCTCCAGTTCCCATTATTTCTCCTTAATATGTTACTTTGTCTGCTTTTTCCTTTCATTCACAAAGTCATTTGAGAATGACAGCTTTGGGGTGCCTGGGTGGCTGAGTCAGTTAAGCGTCCAGCTTCAGCTCAGGTCATGATCTCACGGTTTGTGGGTTTGAGCCCCATGTCGGGCTCTGTGCTGACAGCTCAGAGCCTGGAGCCTGCTTCCGATTCTGTGTCTCCCTCTCTCTCTGCCCCTCCCCTGCTTGTGCTCTGTCTCTCTCTTCTATCAAAACGTTTTAAAAATTAAATAAAAAAAAGAGAATGACAACTTTGCAGGTTCATGCTGCTATTGTAAGGGAATTTACATGTGTAGAGTTTTTGATTAGTTAGCTCAACAGTGCGCTGATAAAGAGAACGTGTTACAGTGACATAAAGTAATCGACTTGAAAATAATTGTATGTATTACCTAATTCCTAGTGTAGGACTGGTTCAACAAGGAACAAGCACGTTTTACAACTGTAATGCTTCGGCTTTCTTTAACTCATCTTAATTACAGCTTTGTATGTTACTCTTATTTAATTTTTTTAATGTTTTTTATTTATTTTTGAGAGACAGAGAGAGACAGGGCGAGCAAGGAGGGTCAGAGAGAGAGGGAGACACAGAATCTGAAGCAGGCTCCAGGCTCCGAGCTGTCAGCACAGAGCCCGACGCGGGGCTCGAACCCATGAACTATGAGAGCATGACTTGAGCCAAAGCCGGACTCTTAACCCACTGAGCCACCCAGGCTCCCCTGTTACTCTTATTTAATATAACCTCTATCGTATTGATTTCCTCTGTATTTTCCTTTTGGATTTTGTAAAACAGAAGTTTAAGACCACAAGTTGGAAGAAAGGTCACATTCTTCAAACAAAAATAGATGGGCCTCTGAAAGATTGGTATCTCTGAACCTGAATGGCCTTAAACCTGTTTCATCTTTAACAATAGAATTTTTTAAACTTCTTTAATGTTTATTTATTTTTGAGAGAGAGAGAGAGAGAGAGAGAGAGAGAGAGAGAGAGCGCGGGAGAACAGGCACACAAGCACAAGCAGAGGAAGGGCAGAGAGGGAGACACAGAATCCGAAGCAGGCTCCAGGCTCTGAGCTGTCAGCCCAGAACCCGATGTGGGGCTCGAACCCATGAACCGCAAAATCATGACCCGAGCTGAAGTTGGACACTTCACTGACTGAGCCACCCAGGCGACCTTAACAACAGAATTTTACTTGGGTAATATCTGCTCATTCTAGTGTGACTCTAGTGCTTACCAGCTGCCCACTGAAGCTAGTATTCTTCTTCAGTTCCACAGTGTTAGAGAATCTTTCACTGAAGACGTGAATGAACTGAGCAGGTGCACTGACTGCTGAACTCACTTGTGTCATGTTTGTCAATGCGATAGTTTTGCACAACCTCTCAAGAACATTTTTTTAGAAAAAAAATGAAAAAAAAAAAGAAAGTGTACCTAAAACAGCTCACTCCTCCAATGTTCCCTCACTCAGACCACAGGACTTCAATTCTCAAAGAGCTGCCCAGAGGAGTCCTCCTCACGTACTCGGGAGGCTGCTAAGGTCTCCTTTTCCTCTAAATTAATCATCTCTTCCCTCATCATTTCCTTCTCCTGTGTGCCTCCGAGGAAACGAAGCAAGGGTGGTATGTTAGCCAGCTGATAACCTTCAAACAGTACCTCAACTCAGAGGGCTAACCTAACCCAAGGTCACAAAGTGGGCAGCCTCCAGGGGCCGAGAAACACATGCGTGGAGAAAACAGGTGTGGACAGATGGATCCTCTGTCCCAGAGGCTCCCACCCTGTCTGAGCCTCAGCCTTGGGATAGCAAGTTTGGGCCCCAGGTTGCCAAGTCTCCTGATTTTTGGAAAAAAGAAAGAAATGTCTTGAATTTAAAATGTTGGCAACCAATCCAGATAAAAAGGAAGGTTTTGCAACTTCTGAAATTCAGTGGTTTTTAAATTCCAGAGAGCTCAAATAAAAAACATAAATAAAAATTTTTTTTAAAGGGGGCGCCTGGGTGGCTCAGTCGGTTAAGCATCCGACTTCAGCTCTGGTCATAATCTCACGGTTCCTGGGATCGAGCCCCACATCAGGCTCTGTGCTGACAGCTAGCTCAGAGCCTGGAGCCTGTCTTCAGATTCTGTGTCTGTCTCTCTCTCTGACCCTTTCCTGCTTGTCTCTCTCGGTCTCTCAAAAATAAATAAAAGGGCGCCTGGGTGGCTCAGTCGGTTAGGCCTCCGGCTTCGGCTCAGGTCAGATGTCACGTTCGTGGGTTCGAGCCCCGCGTCAGGCTCTGTGCAGACAGCTAGCTCAGAGCCTGGAGCCTGCTTCCAGTTCTGTGTCTCCTTCTCTCTCTGCCCCTCCCCCTCTCATGCTCTGTCTCTCTCTGTATTAAAAATAAATTTAAAAAAACATAAAAATAAATAAATAAATAAAAAACATACAAAAGAATTTAAATTCCAGAGAGCCCAGAAAGTGCCTGCGGGGCAGCACGTGACAGGGAATGCGGCCTGGGTAGGACTGGGCTTGCACTCCCACCTTCTGCTTAAAGGGCTCTCTCTTGGCTTGTATGGCAGCTTTCACTAGAGGGAGGGAAAAATCCTGCTGATTAGGAAAAAGTTGAAAAACAGTAAAATCCCTCAGATTAAAAGCCAAAGTCCAGGGGTGCCTGGGTGGCTCAGTCGGTTAAGCATCCGGTTTCGGCTCAGGTCATGATCTCACGGTCGTGGGTTCGAGCCCCGCATCGGGCTCTGTGCTAACAGCTCAGAGCCTGGAACTTGCTTCAGATTCTGCATCTTCCTTTCTCTCTGCCCCTCCCCCACTCCCCACTCATGCTGTTTCTCTCTCACAAAAATAAACATTAAAAATTATTTTTAATTGAAAAAAATAAAATAAAATACCCAAAGCCCAGAAAACAGAACCCTGCTGCCCCAGGTGGACAGGAGTGCGCTGAGGTACCCCCAAGGGATCTTCTCAGACACTTTTACATCTGTGCCCTCGGCTGGGCCTCGCCTCCAGCTCAAAGGAGACAGCTGTGATAACGCCTCCTCCCTCACCAGCTCGTCTGCACTCTATCTCACCCAGGAGGCCGAGCCCAGGGCAGTGCCCGTGAATACTGGCATTTTGGGAGGAAGTGACACGTGCATCCCCTGGAGAGGAGGACCCGGACACCCTAATTACCAGTGAGCAATCGCCAGTTTCCAGAGGCTGAAGCAAGACTGTGCTCCTCAAGCCCTCCCTAGAGACCGGTCTTCCAGGTGGGTGTGGGCCACCTCTAGGCAGGTATTTTAGGAATGCAAGAGAGTTTCCTCTGCCTGTCCCCCAAAACTGCCTTCAACCAGTTCCCAGCCTTCCATCCTACAGTCAGAGCTCAAGATTAAAACCCAAACACACTCAGGGAGAAGGATAGGGCCCATCATTGAATACAAAGATACAGGGACGCCTGGGTGGCTCAGTCAGATGGGCGTCCAGCTTCAGCTCAGGTCATGATCTCATCACTCGTGGATTCGAGCCCCGTGTCAGGCTCTGTGCTGCCAGCTCAGAGCCTGGAGCCTGCTTCAGATTCTGTGTCTCCCTCTCTCTGATCCTCCCCTGCTCATGCTGTCTCTCTCTCCCAAAAATAAAATGAAACATTAAAAAAATTACTAAGATACAAAAACAAGGCTGAGTCCTTCCAAAAGGGGGCTTTTCTGGGGGCAAGAAGTTGGGGTCTAGGTAGGACTGGGAGAAGAGAGACAGAGGGAGGGCTGCTCAGGAACCTGTCCAAACATTTGTCAGCACATAGTCACATGAGCCTTCAGGAGCTGCCACTGAGGCCTCCTGCCACTGACTGGGCTCAACAGAGTGTTTACTTATTTAGGAGAGAGAGAGAGAGAGAGAGAGCGAGAGAGAGAGAGAGAGCGAGCACGCAAGCAGGGGAGAGGCAGACACAGAACCCGAAGCAGACTCCAGGCTCCGAGCCATCACCACAGAGTCAGACTCAGGACTCCAACCCGCCAACAGCAAGATCATGACCTGAGTTGAATTCGGACGCTCAACTGACTGAGCCACCCAGGCGCCCCTTGACTGGGCTCAATATAAAAAGACCTCTGCAAAGGTTAGCACCCCATGCTCTCTGATTTGGCCTTCTTAGTACACCACTGTCTTTGCCTGCCTCCGGAGGGCACCAAACCCCCAGCCTAGGAGCCCCCCAGACCAGTCCTGCCCCGCTGAGCTGTGAGCCTTTATGAGCAAGCAAAGCAGTAAGTGGGGAAAACCTGGCCAGGCAGCCAGGCCACTTTTACCTGAAGCCACATGACCAGGGGCAGTTCCGAGAAGTTCTTGCAGGGGTTAGTGGCATAATAGAGCCACCAGAACATGTGGGCATCCTTGCGGACAGTCACATAATCCCATACTTCCTTCCCCTCCTCTGCGGGCCAGTCAACGACTGTTCCTGAAACAGAAGCACAATGCGATTTTCCTGAAGAATGTCAACCACGCAGGTAAATCCCAAGACTGTAGAGATGGCCGTGCTAAGCTAGAGATGATGCGGTTCGTATTTTTGGCGAGGTACTCGCTCTAATGTACTGTGGAGATAAGGAAAAGACTTCAGTTGTGAGAAAACAAACCGAACTTAACAGTCACACAGAAGGTTGGGGGCTTTCACTTTTTCTTCTGCACCTTCTGTAATATTTGAATTTTTAACAGAAGGCATGAAACGCTTTTATAATTCTGGGGTTTTTTTTAACTTTATTTATTTTGAGATAGAGAGAACACAAGGAGGGTAGGGGCAGAGAGGCGAATGAAAGCAGGCTCCACGCTGATAGCGGAGAGCCCAATGTGGGGCTTGAACGCACGAACTTTGAGATCATGACCTGAGCCGAAGTCAGACACCTAACCAACTGAGCCACCCAGGCACCCCTACAATTCTGTTTTAGAAAGAGAAACAGGGGCACCTGGGTGGCTCAGTCGGTTAAGCGTCCGGCTTCAGCTCAGGTCATGATCTTACAGTTTGTGGGTTCAAGGCCCGCATCGGGATCTGTGCTGACAGCGAGTGCAGAGCCTGTAGCCTGCTTCGGATTCTGTGTCTCCCTCTCTCTGACCCTCCCCTGCTCATGCTACCTCTCTCTGTCTCTCAAAAATAAATAAAAAACATTAAAAAAAATTAGGAAGAGAAACAGATTTACATTTTGGGGGGGGGAGGAAAAATCTCAAAATACAAAAGGCTGGCTTTTCTATCTCATTTAATGTATTATTGAAGAGGTCTCCCAAATTAGAGGGACCAATGTTCACTATACTGCGTTGGGGGAACTGTTAGCTTTTGTGAAGGAAAAAAAATGTAACTCCTATTAAACAATTTTTTTATGTTTTTTGTTTGTTTTTTCTTTACTTCTTGAGAGCGAGAGGGAGAGAGGGGGCGAGAAACTCCAAAGCAGGCTCAGCACAGTCCATGCAGAGCCGGGTGTCAGGCTCAAATTCACTGAGCTGAAACCAAGGGTCAGACGCTTAACTGACTGAGCCACCCAGGTGCCCCCCAAAACGTAGGTCCTTACTTAACATAAATTTCAAGTGGATAAAGTATTTCAATTCTAAAATTTAGATATTAAAAATAATATGAAAATATAATTGAATGTTTTTCTGATCTCTGAATGGGGAAATGATGTAAGCATACACCAGAAACTATAAAGAAAAATATCTGAAAACGAACTGAGGGTTGAAGGGGAAGGGGGAGGGGGGAAAGAGGTGGTGGTGATGGAGGAGGGCCCTTGTGGGGAAGAGCACTGGGTGTTGTATGGAAACCAATTTGACAATAAACTACTTAAAAAAAAAAAGAAAAATATCAACAGAGCTGAGGACAGAAACTTGCTACATTTTCTGTACAATAAAATTTATGCACATCAAAAATAAAATTAAAAGGCAAACAACAAAGAAAGATCTGTGACAAATATGAAAATCAGCAATTTTCCTTACCTGTGTAGATCAATTTAAAAAAGGAAGATCCTGGGGCGCCTGAGTAGCTCAGCTGGTTAAGAGCTGACTCTTGATTTTGGCTCAATCTCATAGTTAGTGGGTTTGAGCCCCAAGTCGGGCTCTACATTAACAGCTTGGAGGCTGCTTGCGATCCTCTCTCTCTCCCTCTCTCTCAAAATAAATAAATTTAAAAAGAAAATAAAAAAGAAAGATCCTAATAGATAAGTGGGTAAAGCCTGTGAGGAAATCATGTATGAAAAAGAAATTCAAAGTCTTACAAATATGTGAAAAAAGGTTAACATCACTAATATTCAGCTATGAAAAGTAAAACAGTATGAGGTCACTAAAAAGATCTTTGCTTATTTGATAGACAACAAAGTAACGGCCAGTGCTCAATGTCCACAAGGAGGAGACCAGCCCTCGGCACTGTTGGCAAGAGTGTCCCCGGCATCACTTTTCGGGAAGGCAGTTTGGCTTTCCAAATATCAAAAGAAAGATATTGCCCAGATAAAAAGCCATATATATACATGTAGATCCTTCATTCCCGCAGCTCCAATTTTCCTTAGTTATCTTTGTAGCCATCTGCACGATATGTATCAGAAAAGGGTAAGTTATATACATTTTCCATGTCACCTTTGCTAAAGTAACAACTCTCAACTTACAGTTGATTTTCTCAAATACCCTCTGCACGTAAAGAAAAAACAAAAGCTAAAGTCCAAAGATGACAGATGATGAGAGGCTATGGATGATGGGCATTTCCTGCCTTCTACTTCCTCTTTTCTTAAACTTCAAGCCCCCGTGACAAGGAGTAAAAAAACTGATCTCAAAAAGGAGAGAAGGGAGTAGATGAGACGAAGGGGTTTTGTAACTGATTAAGAAAACCAGAAAGTGTCTTGAGGAGCAGAACAGAATGGCTAGATCACAGATGTGGCTGGAAGACTTCAGATACAAGTGACAGAAGATCACAAAATCTCCTGGAAATCTCCTGGAAAACAGATACAGCCTGGGTCCCTTTTCACTTAACGGCTGGCACTCCTCCCTTCCCTGGCAGTGAGCACTGCGAAAATTTATAGGGAGCGGGGGTACCAACCTATCTGGCAACATTTCCCGGACCCAAGCTGGAAGGCCAGAGGGTCCCCAGTTACACAAGGGAAGAGGAGGAATGTTGAGCAACCCGCCTAAGGTCACAAGGCAAGTTTGTGGCCAGTTTGAGTTCTCAGATCTTGATTTAGACCACAAGCCATTTTGCTGAAGGACTGAAAATCAATTTGCAAGTCATTCCTATTAAACACTAATTTGTTTTTGCCCCAAAGAATCGCAGTGAGGGCCCCTGGGTGGCTCAGTCGGTTAAGCCTCCGACTTCAGCTCAGGTCAGATCTCACGTTGGTGGGTTCGAGCCCCACGTCAGGCTCTGTGCTGACAGCTAGCTCAGAACCTGGAGCCTGTTTCCGGTTCTGTGTCTCCTTCTCTCTCTCTACGCCTCCCCCTCTCATGCTCTGTCTCTCTCTGTATCAAAAATAAATTAAAAATTAAAAAAAAAAAAGAATCGCAGTGAAGGGAAAGGTTATCCTGTCCCTTTCAAGTTAGAGAGAGAGAAAGGCCTTATCTCAATGAAACGAGCCATTCGAGGTAGGATTTTTCAGGGCCCTTTGGACCACACGTTTCTCTCAAAAGAAAAAGTCCCCATAACCCCATTTAGGAGCCAATCACGCAGGAAAAGGGAGGTGGATTTAGGATCGTGGAAACCTCACCCATGAGCAGTTTCCCCAACTCAAGTATTTAGCACAACTGCTCCAACCTAGGCGTAGGGAAGACAGGAGCACCAGACCACTCAGAGCCAGAAAGGGGTAGAAAAAGCACTTAGCATGTTATTTTAAAAAAGAAAAAAAAAAGTGAGGTCCTAAAGCAGTTTGATCACGGAAGGTAGAAACTGGGCGAAAGAGATTGGCTCTAAAAGGCACAAACCACTGACAGACTCTCATCCCTGGAGAGAAGAGGATGCACCGGCCGCTGATGCACCTTTTGCCCGAACCTACCGGTACTCAGGCCCAGCTGCAACAGCAGCAGCAGCACCGCAGGCGAGGTCCCCAGCGCCAGCTCCATGGCGAATACAGTACTGCGGTATCAGCCCAAGGCTGAACCCCGCGCCCCACCACGTGACGGCGGTGGGTGGGGCCTGGCTCCGACTGGGGCGTGGGGCGGGGCCTGGGCGGGGCCTGGGCGGGGCGAGGCTGCAGCTGTCCCACCCGCGCTCTCCTGGGTCCCGGGACCGCGAGCCCGGCTGCGGCTCTCAGGGTGCTCTGTCTGCCCCGCCTCGTCCGCCGTTGCCGTTTTGGGGACAGATCAGAGAGGCTGGGGCGTTTAATGCGTTTGACTTGGGTCGTGGGACAGGACTGAGACGCTGCAGAGAAATAACGACGAGAACCGTCCTTCCTGCCCCGCTCCTGTCTTCCCTCCGCAGCAACAGGCCTGACGTTTCAAAACCTACTGCATCTACCTCCAAACACCTGAAGCCTGAACCTGCCGGTAGTTGAAAACTGCGATTCCATTCTCATAGACTTATCTTTAAAATTACTTTAACGACAAAATTGCATGTATATGAACATTTTGGAAATTTTAAAAAATTAGGTCCTACAAAACACCATGGTTGGCATTTGGGATATATTTTTCTCTGGTCTCCATCATTTTAAGTACAATAATACGAAATTCTGTTTTTTTATGTTGATAATTTGTCATTAGCATCATTCTGTGTTAACATTGTCTTCACAAGTCATTTATTTTAATTTTTTAAACTTTTTTGTTTACTTATTTTTAAAGTTTATTTTTGAAAGAGAGAGTGTGTGAGTGGAAGAGGGGCAGAGAGAGAGAGGGATAATCTCAAGTAGGCCCTGTGCAGTCAGTGCAGAACCAGATGTGGGGCTCAAACTCACAAACTGTGAGATCATGACCTGAGCAAAAATCAAAAGTTGGTCGCTTAACCCCCAGGCACCCCACAACAGTCATTTAATTTTTTTTAAACAATTTTTTAAATGTTTTATTTATTTTTGATACAGAGAGAGACAGAGCATGAGAGGGGAAGAGGGCAGAGAGAGAAGACACAGAACCGGAAACAGGCTCCAGGCTCTGAGCTAGCTGTCAGCACAGAGCCTGACGTGGGGCTCAAACCCACGAACGTGAGATCTGACCTGAGCCGAAGCCGGAGGCTTAAGCGACTGAGCCACCCAGGTGCCCCACAAGTCATTTTAAAGAGGGAATTACAGGTTTTGGAAGGGGAAAAGAGGAAAAGAATGGTAGGAATTTTCTGTGTGTGTGTGTGCGTGTGTGTCTGTCTAAAAGCTAGTTTCCTGGTAGAGGAAAGAGGATAATACAGGGACAGTATGAGAGTCAGGCTATTGCTACATATTCTATTTCAAATGTGCACATGACAGAAAATGAAACAAAACCAAAATCCATGTGACAACTCCTTTTCTTGCTTCCCTCTCTATCCCTCTCCCCCTGCTTCTCGTAAATGGACAGATGTTTTTTATCTGCAGCCTTGTGAAATGACAGTCCTGCCAGTGACGGACAAGCACAGTGAGATTTGGGCCAGAGACACGAATTAGGCATCTGGCTTCTCTGGGGTGGTCCGAGGATGTGCAAACAGCCATAATGAGGGTATCACGGATAAGCCTCTAGAGGAACATTGGAAAGATATATATACAAGTTACACCCTTAGTCCAACAGAAATAACTGTGTCACAAACATTATTTTACGCATTTCCTATCTAAAGCTTCTACGTTGGGGCTGCCTGAGTGGCTCAGTCAGTTGAGCATTGGACTCTCGATTTCAGCTCAGATCATGATCTCAAGGTTTATGAGACGGAACCCTGTGTCGGACTCCACACTGAGCATGGAACCTGCTTAAGTTTCTCTCTCTCTCTCTCTCTCTCTCTCTCTCTGCCTCTCTTCCTTGCTCATGGGTGCACTCTATCTCTCTCAAGAAAAAAATTTTAAACATAAAAAAATAATAATAAAGCTTCCAAGTTGGTCTCTGTAACCAGAGCTTCAAATAGTCTTAGCCATTCCATTATAGTTAGACTTTATGGATTTCATGTTTTCATTGCAAAAATAAAGCTATAGTAAATATATTTTTCCATATGGTATTTTTCATATTTGGATTATTTCTCTAAAATAAAATAGAGGTGAAACTATTGCATAAAAGTCGACAAACATTATTATGTAACTTTAAAGCATGTGATGGGTTTACATGGTAGATATGATGGAGATACAGGTAAGGGCCAGGGGACAGCCTGATGAAACAATGGTGTAAAATCAACTAGAAACTACGGCTGCACCCTGAGGGATAAACGGCAGACATTGACAGGGAAGGAGCATAAGGTAATTTTCTGAAGTAATGGTAATGTTGTATATAGGTGTGTTGAACAAATAAAATACAACTTTGTAACAATTTTTTAAGTTTTACTTACTTACGTAATCTCTACTCCCTCCTTGGAGCTCGAACTCACGACCCCGAGTTGAAGAGTCCCACACTCCTCCAACAGAGCCAGCCAGGCACCCCACAATTTAGAAAAATTTTAAAGATCTTATTGGCTGTATTCAATGATTCATGAATCTGGCAGCATACCGTTTAGCCAATAGAAAGAAAGGGGATCCAAGGAGCTGTACAAAATGGGAGACTTTTGTAGGCAGAAACCTCTAGACAAGGAAGTTACCAACAAAAGAAAGGATTGTTTCAGGCAAAGCCTTTCTGTGGGGGTGGGGGTGGGGGTGGGGTTATCAAGTAGATTAGTTAACTAAGCTGACCAGGAGATTCTAGTTTGACTACTAAAGATCATATTCCTGGGGCGCCTGGGTGGCTCAGTTGGTTAAGCGTCCGACCCCAGCTCGGGTCATCATCTCTGCAGTTTGTGAGTTTGAGCCCCAAGTTGGGCTCTGTGCTGACTACTCAGAGCCTGGAGCCTGCTTCGGATTCTGTCTGCCTCTCTCTGCCCCTCCCCCACTCATGCTGTGTCTGTCTCTCACAAAAATAAATAAACATTAAAAAATTTTTAAAAGATAAGATCACATTCCTGGGGTACCTGGCTGGCTCAGTCAGCAGATCTTATGACTCTTAATCTCAGGGTTGTGGGCTTGAGCCACACCTAAGGTGTAGAGATTACTTAAAAACAAAATCTTGGGGGGCACCTGGGTGATTCAGTTGGTTAAAGGTCCAACTTTTGATTTCGGCTTAGGTCATGATCTAATGGTTTGTGGGAGCCTGCTTGGGATTCTCTCTCTCTCCCTCTTTCTCTGTCCCTCCCCACCTCAATTGATTTTTGACAAAGGTTGTTTTGGGGGAGCAAGAATTCTTGCCCTCTCAAAGGACCTTCTAGCTGATATATGTATGTGTGTGTGTATATATTTACACATACATATTCAGATTAACAGGAGAAAATCAAATGTAATAGCGTACATACGGGGAATCCACAGACATGGAAATTCCAGAGACATGCAAAATGAGGTACATATGTCATCCTGAACTGAGGACCACAGCGTGAGGGTCTGGAACTTCAGGGGTAAGGACTAAGAAGAAGAGAAGACAAAAGGTAATTAAATGTTTGCCATACAGATGGGTCACTCAGATAAAATTGGTCTCTGCTAATAACCCTGATTCTGAGAAAGACCCCCAACTTAGATTCTTCCATCTAGTTAAAAGAGGGGCAAATTTTCTCTTGAGCCCATAGGATCTTGATTGCCTTCAGCTCAAAATAATCTTCATGTGGCCCATCTTGGGGTGACCTGTGTCCTCAGTGTCTACAGTTCAAAAACAATTCAAGAGAGGAATAGCCTTTTCAACAGATAGTGTTAGAGCCATTGGATATCCAGAGGCAAAGAAAAAGGACCTCAATATAAGTCTCACATCTTATAAAAAAATAAATAACTCAAAATAGACCACAGATGTCAATGTAAAATATAAGCGTTTGTGGGGGAAAGGAGAAGAGAAAATGTGGAACATAGTGCCAGGCAAAGAGGTACCAAATTATCAAAAGATACCAAGAACATGACTCACAGAGGAAAAACTGATAAACTGGACCTCATTAAATTGGGAAACTTTTGCTTTATGGAAAGCCCTGTTAAGAGAATGAAAAAACAAACTACAGAGTGGGAGTAAATGTTTGCAAACACCACATCTAACAGAATAGTAGTAATAGTACCTAGAGTATATAAAGAACACCCAAAATTCAACAGTAAGAAAAAGCCAGCAATCCACACAGAACATGGATAAAAGACTTGAAGGGATATTTCACTGAAGAAGATAGCAGATAAGCACAGGGAAGTGTGTTTAACATGACTAGCCATTAGGGAAATGCAAATTAAAACGATGAGAGATCACTACACATCCGTCAGAAAGGCAGAAATGAAAAGCAACAGCAACAATGCCAATGTGCGGCCAGATATGGAGACATGGGATCACTTCGTGCATTGCAAGTGGGAATACAGAATGGTACAGAATCTCCGAGAAACAGTTTGGTGATGTCTTAAAAAACTAACCATGCTGACTATCGTATGGCCCAGCAATTGCAGTCCTGGGTGTTTATCCCAGAGAAATGAAGACTTATGTTCCCATTAAAAAAAAAATGTAAATAAATGCTTATGGCAGCTTTATTTGTAATAGCCCCAAACTAGAAACAACCCAAATGGCCTTGAACAGAGCCAACGGCCTGTTAATAATAACCCAAATGGTTAAACAAACTGGCCCGTCCGGGCCGGGGAATGCTATTCCGCCGTAACCGGGAGCAAGCTGCGGATACACACAACAGCCTGGATGACTCTCCGGAGAGCTCTGCTGGGGGAAACGAAAGTCGATTCATGACTTCACTCATATAACATTCTTTTTCTTAATGTTTGTTTATTTTTGAGAGAGAGAGAGAACAAATGGGGGAGAAGAGAGAGAGAGAGAGAGAGAGACAGAATCTGAAGCAGGCTCCAGGCTCTGAGCTAGCTGTCAGCACAGAGCCTGATACGGGGCTCAAACCCACAAACCGTGAGATCATGACCTGAGCCAAAGTTGGACTCCTAACTGACTGAACCAGCCAGGTGCCCCTGGAAATAATTTTTAAAGGGATTTCTCTAGGAAACATTAGCATGTAACTTGTAAGGCGTTTAAACAATTGGCTAACATTGCCAATGACATAAGGCCTTCTATTCTTTTTTTTCTTTTATGCTTATTTATTATTTTTGAGAGAGAGACAGAGCGCTAGAGAGAGCGTGCACACATGCGTGCCTAAGCAGGGGAGGGGCAGAGAGAGGATCCAAAGCGGGTTCTGTGCCCACAGCAGAGAGGGGCTCCAACTCATGAACAATGAGATCATGACCTGAGCCCAAGTCAGAAGTTCAGCAGACTAAACCATCCAGGTGCCCCAAGCCTTTCTGTTCTTATCTACTCATATAAATGAACAAGTTTTCTCAGGACTTTACATCTTAAAAACAAAAAATCAATCTAGAATCAGTGTGGAGCCCTATCTTATTTAGCAATATTCATCCAGAAAGACTTGAATAAAAAAAAAAAAAGAAGCTCCATCTATCTAGTTAATAGATATCTTTCCATGTCCATTTTATTTTTCCTGTTTTAATAATTATGTACCAAAATGTGTTTTATGCTATTTTAATCAATTGTTTACCACTCATAACAGTAATGGTAACTCAATCAGAAGACTTACAGCATTATGGTTACAGGAAAATAAAATTTACAAAAAAAATAATTTCAGTGTGTCCACTGACTACAAGTGTTACATTTATTAGTCCAGTAACCTTGGGTTACTTAATCTGAACTTTTTTTTAATCTTCCAAATGGGAATAGTAATAATTCATAGTTCATATCTTTGTCATGAAAACTAAAGGAATTCATTTACTATGTGAGAGAATGGAATGGAAACTTGAACGCTGTACACTTTATAATTTACTTACTTGGCAGTTAATAAGGGGGCTATTTCTATACTTTAAAATATGGATGGTGGTAACGTCTTTAAATTCCCCTAGGCACATGTAAAGGAATGATTAATGGTTTTATTTTAACACGTCGATATTTACAATACACTAGGAATTGCATCTTTTCCAACTCTTTACCATGAAAAATTTTGTCAACTGAATGTATTTGGGAATAACTAATTCTTTTCCATCTGTAAGCAAATATCTTTGAAGACAACTACTGAGAAGTGCTTGTTTATCCAGAGAGTTGCCTAACCCTGCATAGCGCTCGGCGGGAAAAGAATAAAGGCATTTATTTCACTTATATGCTTCCCTAGCCCAGCGATGAACAAAATTGAATCAACCCAGCTCCGCGTTCTCGCCGGTCACGGAGGCTGCAATAGCCCTTGGCAGCCAATAGGGGGCCCCCCGTTAAAGGCCGCAGGGGGCGGGCCGCCGCGCACGCCTCTCGGGAGCCCTGTGGTGTCTCTCGGCTTCCGTTGAGCGACGGGCAAGATGGCGGCCTCCGAGACGGTTAGGCTACGGCTTCAATTTGATTATCCGCCGCCAGCTACCCCGCACTGCACGGCCTTTTGGCTTCTCGTCGACTTGAACAGATGCCGAGTGGTCACGGATCTCATTAGTCTCATCCGCCAGCGCTTCGGCTTCAGTTCTGGGGCCATCCTGGGCCTCTACTTGGAGGGGGGGCTTTTGCCCCCAGCCGAGAGCGCGCGCCTGGTACGGGACAACGACTGCCTCAGGTGCGCGAGGCGCAGGGCTGGGGGTGGCGGGGTGGCCGGCGGGCCGGCGACGCGCCTGCGCACGTCCGGGGCGCCTCGGGCCTCTGGAGGCCGCGCGTGGGTGAGGAGTGGGGAGTGGGCGCGGGGTGGGGCTGTCAAGCCGCGCATCCGTGAGCCGGGGGAATGCTGATTGGTCTAGGCCGGTGAGGCGCATCCTTTCCGGAGTGTCCTGGGCAAGCGGCTCGTGGGCCACACTTGGAAAGACAGTGATCCGGAGCCTGGGCCGGGCGCCTGGTTCTTGCAGCCCTGATGCAGCAGGCACACGCTTAGCCAGACACGGTGTTATACGCGCGTGGTGCGGCTGTGCCTGAGACCCGGCCTTCCCCTGGCGGCTGGCAAGGTCAGGTGCAGGGGACCCCGGCAACTAGAACGGCCCTGTTTTCTTCAAAGCGTGCAGCTTGCCTAGCGTTAGTAAGCTCCCGCCAGATCTCCTGAGACTTGCGGTGTCATTCTTGTCTCACCTGGGTGTTTCATGGTTCATTTAAGTGGATGTTTGGGACCTTTTTGGGTTGTGAATTGGAAAATAGTTTTAAGTATGCTTTAAGCAATTAAAATTTAATACAATCAAATACAACTTGTTCAATTAAAAAAAATGATACTGAGGGGCGCCTAGGTGGCTTAGTCAGTTGAGCGACTGACTCTTGATCTTGGCTCAGGTCATGATCTCACAGTCCTGAGATTGAGCCCGGAGTAGGGCTCTCGGCCGAGAGTGCAGAGTCTACTTGGGATTCTGTCTCTCCCTCTCTCTCTTTGCCCTTTCCCTGCTCGCTCTCTCTCGCTCGCTCGCTCTCTCTCTCTCTCTCTCTCTCAAAAAACTAATAAATAAATACAATTAAAAAATGATACAGAAGGGAGTATCCAGGAGCCATTGTGGTATGAATTGCCCACGTGTGGTTGATTTATCTCAATAAAATGATAAGACATGATCATTTCAGTTTGGATTCTTATCTTGCACGATTTTTTTCAGGGCTGCTTTTCAAAGCTTCAGGTACAAATCGTTAATTCTAGACTTGTGAACAAGGCTGCTTCCTCTGCTTGCTCTTTGTCTTCTTTTCCTTAGAGCACATCAGATTCATAAGATGTTCTTCAGAATTCAATTTGGAACAGTTACTACATCTTTGTGTGTGTGTCTTAAAATTGGGAATGCTGAGGGGCTCAGCATCCTGAGCCTGGGTGGCTCAGTCGGTTAGGTGGCCGACTTCGGCTCAGGTCATGATCTCAGGCTTCGTGGGCTCGAGCCCCGCATCGGGCTCTGTGCTGACAGCTCAGAGCCTGGAGCCTGCTTCAGATTCTGTGTCTCCCTCTCTCTCTCTCTCCCTCCCCTATTCATGCTGTTTCTCTCTGTCTCAATAATAAATAAAAATATTTTTAAAAATTTTTTAATTGGGAATGCTGTGATTTACTAATAATGTTTAGTTGTTTCTAAAGACAATCTGAAATAGTCCACATTTCAAAAAGAGGTTTTTTTCCTTTTTATTCACCGAAATAGCTTTCCATTATTTCTGCAATTCAGGGACTACGTAAATGTTACAGTTCTCAAGACTGCACCCCCTCCCATTAAGTTCACTTTCTGAACTATCCCCTGCCTAACGAATTAATAACTTGCTGCTCACTAACTGCAGTTATACCTCAATTAATGAATCACCTGGGAATTACACTCTTTATAATGAAGTTAACAATGTCAAAAGCAAATGATGACAGCCGTTCTAAGAAATAAATACAGCACAATGGCAGACCAAATCCCCCCTGAACACTTCAAAGGCATAATTGTGCGTGATAAGAAGTATCTCTGCAACGGGCTTCAGTAGGGCAGACCTTAGGGGGAAAACTGAATTTGTAAAACTTTTGTATGTTTCTGCAGTTTCCTGTTTTCAGTAATTCTGTCTTCCCCCAGTAGATTCACCTTTCTTCAGAGCTACAGATCAGAGCTTCATGTCTTTTCTTAAAGGCTCCTAATGTTGTTGGAATAGACCAAAATAACTAGTTTCATGTTTTTGTGTATTACCTTCTTGTGCGATGCAGGCAGTCGGCCTGGATAATTATACTAGATTGTGCTGCTAAGCGCAGGAGACAGCTGAGAAGGGAGAGATCTTCATGAAACACAGGTGGTCGGGGAATTTTGCAGTACCTTGAAGGATGTGTAGGAAGAGGAAGTGTTGGGTGGCCCAGGACGGCTGTAGAGGCAAAAGCTAGTGTGACTTGGTGAAGAGGAGCGTCTGGCCGCAGAAGGGTTCTGTAGGGCCTGCTGGGAGAACTGAGTCCAGTGGGGACAGGTGAGCTGGGGGTCCTTGCAAGCCTGGGGGGCTTCTCCGCACTGCTATGCCATGGCCATTTCCTCGCGGCCCATTCTCTTAAGCCCCCACTTCATCTGCTTTGGCAGACGAAAAAAATTTATACTTCAAAATAGCGCAAGGTAAACAGTCCCTTATTTCTCTTCTCACATACTCTTCCCATACCCCACTTTCTAGAAGTATCCTCAGTTAAGTTTGGGCTCTATCTTCCTGGATTTTTTCCCATACACATGCAAACATACTTTAAATACACATGCCATTATAATACATATATTGCCCTGCACCTTTTTTATTAAATTTTATTTTAGAGAGAGAAAGCGAGTGCCAGTGGGGGAGGGGCAGAGAGAGAGAGAGAGCCCGGGAAGGGCAGAGAGAGTGGGAGAGAGAGAATCCCTAGCAGGCTGCACATTGCCAGTGCGGAGCCCAAGGGGCTTGAACTCATAAATCATGAGATCATGACCAGAACCAAAATCAAGAGTTAGATGCTTAACTGACTGAGCCATCCAGGCACCCTGAGGGAGAGAGAGAATCTTAAGTTCTGTTGCTGAGCAAGGAGCCCCGTAGGACTCGGACCCCATGACCCTGGGATCATGACCTGAGCCAAAATTAGGAGTCCGATGCTCAACTGACTGAGCCAGCCAGGTACCCCTGCACCTCACTTTTTTACCTAACATATCTTGGGTATCTTTTATCTTAGTGTATATAGTAAGTGATGTACATCATTCTTTTTTTTTTTAATTTTAAATTTATTAAAAAAATTTTTTTTTATTTTAGACAGAGTGCGTGAGCTGGTGAGAGGGGGAGAGGGAGAGAGAGAATCTTAAGTAGATTCCGTGCTCAGTGTGGAGCCCGACACAGGGCTCAATCCCATGACCCTGGGATCCTGACCTGAGTCAAAATCAAGAGCATGAGCCACCCAGGTGCCCTTATGTGATTCTTTTAAATGCCGTGTAATATTCTTTTACACGACATGTAAATTTATTTAACCAACCTCTTACTAATGGATGTTATAATAAACATACCATAAACTGGGTACCTTATAAACAACAGAAATTGGAGCACCTGGGTGGCTCAGTTGGTTAAGCTTCCAACTTGGGCTCAGGTCATGATCGAGATTCATCAGTTCGAACCCCGTGTAGGGCTCTGTGCTCACAGCTCAGAGGCTGGAGCCTGCTTTGGATTCTGTTTCTTCCTTTCTTTCTCTGCCTCTCCCCTGCTCGTGCTCTGTCTCTTTCTCTCAAAAGTAAACATTAAAAAATAAATTTAAATTAATTTCTTACCGTTCAGAGACTGGGGAGTCCAAGATCAAGGTAGTAGCAGATTTGGTGCCTACTGAGGCTTGCTTTCTGGTTCATAGATGGCCCCTTCTCACTGTGCCCTCACGTGGTAGAAGGGACTAGAGAGTGTTATAGGGTCTCTTGTAAGAGCACTAATTCCGGTCATGAGGGGTCCACGCTCATGACCTCTACACCTTCCCAAGTCCCCACTTCCTAATCCCATCCCATTGGCAGCTAGGATTTCAACATGAATTTTGTGGGGACACAAACACTTAGACCATGGCAGTTTTGTTTTGTTTTGTTTGTTTTTTAAGATTTTATTTTTAAGTAATTTCTACATCCAACGTGGGCTCAAAGTCCCAGCCCTGAGATTGAGAGTCACATGTTCTACCAACAGAGTCGGCCGGGCGTCCCCGCCCCCACGGCAGCTGATGTCTGGTTTCCCCTGGCAGACACTGCAGGGGGTGCCCTTGTGGGTCTTGTGCTTGAGCAGTGACTCTGCAGGAAGAGGTACTCCTTGGCCAGATTAAAACAAGTTTTTTTAATTTTTTTAATTTATTTTTGAGAGACAGAGAGATAGTGCGAGCAGGAGAGGGTCAGAGAGAGAGGGAGACACAGAATCCAAAGCAGGCTCCAGGCTCTGAGCTAGTGTCAGCACAGAGCCCGATGCGGGGCTCGAACCCACGAACCACCAGATCATGACCTGAGCCCAAGCTGGACGCTTACCCGACTGAGCCACCCAGGCGCCCCCAGATTTTAACATTTAAAATACTGTCACACTGGCCTCCAGAAGGGTTGTACAGGTCTGTATTTGTGCAAAAATACAGGAGTTCCTTTTTTCTAGTATTGCGTGAAAGGGAAGAGAGCAGCGGGATTAAGAATTCAAGGTCTGGAGTCAGAACCCTGGGCTTGCGTCATGACTCATTAGCCGTGTCCCCTTGGTCAAGTTGCTTTATCTCTGAAGGTGATAATGCCACCGCCAGACGGGAGGGAGGCTGCAGGGAACAGAGGGGACCCAAAGAGACTGCAGTTCTTCCTGTTTACTCTCCTTGTTGAATTTCACCTCCATCTGATGGGACACATTGATGAAAAGCCCACCAACTCCTGCCCTGGGAGGACCCACAACATTTACCACATTAACAAAACTTAGGGTTAACATTTGGATCATACTTGTTCTGAGTCTGGCACTGCCCTAAATATATATGAGAGCTCATCTGAGTATTAAAACTATTAGCACTATCCACATTTTTACAAATGAGGAAGGTCGAGGTAATGGTCTAAAAATTTAAATCGCAGAACAAGGATTCGAACCCAGTCACTTTGGCCTTAGTCAAAAGTGTGTGGCGGGCAGTGGGTGTGGGAGTCAGGTGGTGCAGTTGGGCATGGTTTACCTCTGTGTAATAGACTCCTAGGAGTGAAATTGCACATTTTGGGGGCGCCTGGGTGGCTCAGTTGATTGAGCATCCGAATTCGGCCTATGTCATGATCTTGTGGTTCGTGGGTTCGAGCACCACAGCAGGCTCACTGCTATCAGCACAGAGCCAGTTTGGGATCCTCTATCTCCCTCTCTCTGCCCCTTCCTCCCCAAATAAATAAACATTCAAAGAAAGAAAATAAATTGCACATTTAAAGGAGACACCTTGGGGCATTTGGCGGCTCAATCTAAAGAACATGTAACTCTTGATCTTGGGGTCTGAGTTCAAGCCCCACAGGGGGTGTAAGAGTTTACTGAAATAAATACATCTTAAAAAATAAAAAGGGAGCACCTTGCATTTTGATACTATCACCTAGCTTGCCCTACAGAGAGTTTGCATGAACAGTGGAGAGTCTGTTTTAGAAATTTCTTGGAATTAAATCTCTTTCATTGCTAATTGCATAGGTAATTCACTTCTCTTTGTACAAGGATGGCTACATTTGTTGTCTGTGATCCAAGTAGGGAGATGAAGGACATTGCCAGGGAAAGTGCACACCCTGATAGGAATTGGTCACTCAGCAGACCCAAGTACACCGTTTCTTATTCTCTGGGTGGCATTTCGTCTCTAGTCTTATGTGTCCCAAACAGAAATGATTCTCAGGAATAGCAGATAGTGAATAAGGCGGCAGCCATCATAGGTCAGACCTTCACATCAGTATCCATGGATTCACTGTCTTGAGAATGGGAGAGACGGTGCCAAGGGTGGCTTTTGTAAGCATGATGGTCTTGCAGGCGCCTCTGAAAGGCAGCAGGTGCTGGGTTCCAGTGATTTAATAAACTGCTGACAGAGTCTTGGTACCATTTTCAAAGTTTGATGGAAAATTTGGTCGTAACTGGTTGCTTTAGAATTGAAACTTGAGGAGCACCTGGGTGGCTCAGCCAGTTAAGTGTCCAACTTCAGCTCAGGGCATGATCTCACAGTTCGTGGGTTTGAGCCCCATATCGGGCTCTGTGCTGACAGCTCGGAGCCTGGAGCCTGCTTTGGATTCTGTGTCTCCCACTCTCTCTGCCTCTCCCCACACTCGTACTCTGTCTCTGTCTCTCTCTTTCTCAAAAATAAATAAACATTAAACATTTTTTAAAATTGAAACTTGAATCGGCATTGCTAGAAAGTAAAACAAGTGGTCAAGAATGTCAAGGGACAACTCAGTATGTTTCAAGTTCCCCAGTAGTTCTTAGATTCACGGGATGCCGGGCTAGGTTTTGCCCATTTAAGAATCACTTCGTCACTGCTAGATGCTGACATCCATCCTGGGAATAGAGGGTGATGGAGTTTTATAATCGAAATCTCTGATTGTTTATTCTTTTCTTCCTTCTTTATCCTGATATCAGTAGTTTTGACTTTGCTTTGTATGTGTCTGTGTATCCTGAAGAATAATTGAGGATTCTTTTTTTTTTTTAACTTAATGTTTTATTCATTTTTGAGAGAGAGTGTGTGTGTGAGCAGGGGAGGGTCAGAGAGAGACGGAGACACAGAATCTGAAGACAGGCTCCAGGGTCTGAGCTATCAACACAGAGCCCAATGAGGGGCTCGAACCCACAAACCGCGAGATCATGACCTCAGCCAAAGTCAGACGCTTAACCGACTGAGCCACCCAGGCTCAGGCTGAGAGTTATTTTCAACTGCCGCATTGAGATAAATCAGGTGTTACGATATTACAGGCCCTTAAAAGAATTTAAAGCATGCTTATATATTCTCATTCACCGATTGTGCTTTATTTTAAAATATGATTATACATCTCTGGTTACTAAAAATATTTGATGAAATATATAGCTGGACATGAACATATTAAAAGTATAATGCCTGTTTTTAGCACCCGCCATGTACTTGACAGGGGGGACACTCTCGGCTCTCTGTCGTTGGACTGCACATATTAGAATCAGCGGTTGCCAGTTCATGGAGCAACAGAGTTCCTTTAATAATTTTGGATGAAATGTGTGTTAGGGTTCTTCAGAAAACCAGAAGCAATAGGATATAACAAATATATAGAGATATGAATTTGTTATAGGGAATTGGCTCAGAGATTAGCGAGGCTGAGAAGTCCCAAGATTCATAGTCTGCAAGCCAGCGACCTAAGAGAACCGATGATAAAGTTCCAGTCCGAGTCCAAAGGCCTGGGACCCAGGGGAGCCAAAGTTCTGCAGGCGGGAGCGGGCTGAGGTCCCAGCTCAGACAGGTGGGTCGAGAGAGAGAATTCTGTTCAGACCTTCAGTGGCTTGGGTCAGGCCAACTCACATAGGGGTGGCCATCTGCTTGGCTTAGTCTACCCATTCAAAAATTTTTTCTTTAATATTTATTTATTTTGGAGACAGAGAGAGACAGAGCTGAGTGGGGGAGGGACAGAGAGAGATGGAGACCCAGAATTCGAAGCAGGTTCCAGGCTCTGAGCTGTCCGCACAGAACCTGACGTGGGGCTTGAACCCACAAACCATGAGATCATTCTGTGAACCGAAGTCAGCTGCTTAACTGACTGAGCCATCCAGGCGTTAGTCTACCCATTCTAGAAACACCCTCACAGACAAACCCAGAACAATGTTTAACCAAATATCTGGGCTCCCATGACCCAGTCAAGGAGACATGTAAAATTAATAATGTCTCCTTGTCATGGAATTTTACAATGGCTGTCACTACCCCAGAGAACATAAATTGTTAGAAGTTCTTCCTAAATTCTGCGTTTACTCCCAACAGCAGACCAAGAGCTAGAAAGCAAAGTAAGGGGAGGGCTGGCATCACTAACTGACCCAAGTTGATTCAAAGCCTAAAAGTATATGCCTCTTTACAAAGAAACCAGAAAATCACGTACAGGATGAATAGAAGCTACACGTGCGGCCCAGGAAGCCAAATGTTGTTTCACAGTCTCTCGACTTGTTCCACAACTTCCCAAATAGTTCTCCTGCGCCCTGGAGGCAGAGCCTTCAGCGGTTGCTATGTGGGAGGTTTTTTGGCCTACTGGGCCCCAACAACTCTTGATTTCGGCTCAGGCCAGGATCTCACGGTTTGTGGGATCCAGCCCCACGTCAGGGCTCTGTAGTAACAGTGTGGAGCCTGCTTGGGATTCTCTCTTTCTCTTCCTCTGCCCAAACCCCACTCCACGCCACATGTGTGCTTCTCTCTCTCAAGATAAAATAAACATTTAAAAAATAAAAAATGGATACTCCGCAGTATCACCATCTGGGGTAGGCGGCATGATAGAGTGGAGAGATTGTGAACTTTGGAGTTAGACAAACTGAGGTTTGAATCCCATCTCTGCTGCCTATTAACTGTGGATTGTGGGGAGGCTACTTGTCTAAACTGTAATTTTGTGATCTGTTTTAAAATGAAGGCTACCTACTTCATGGTGGCATTTAGATTAGAGGAAATGTCTAGAAGTCATTTGGGAGGTAGTCAATATTCAATAAATAAAACTAGTCACTTGAGAGTTGACTCTAAATGATGCCACATAGACCATTTTGTCAAAAAGAGTCATTCGTCCTGAAGTGATTTGACATTTTTTTAATTGATGACCGGGACAGTGTACAGCCATCCCGGTAAATAATTGTGTCCTGGTGACATGTCTGTGAATACTCACTGTAGCTTTCTTTCTTGTTTTGCTAGAGTTAAATTAGAAGAGAGAGAAACTGCGGAGAATACAGTAACAGTCAAGAATGGTGACGATAGTCATTTGTTACCTAAAAAAGCAAAGAAGAGGGCATTTAACTGGGAGGAGGGTGAAGAAACTGAAGTAGATTACAAATATTCCAAGAAGCATTGGAAGAGGCAAGAGAACAGTAACGATGAGAAGACCTTGGACCTAGAACCCAAAGCCGTCACAGATCAGAGTGTGAGGAACAAAAACAAGAGGAAAAACAAAGCCACGTGTAGTGTAGTGGACGGTAATGACGAAGAAACCAAAAGGAAATCACCAAAGAGAAAGGAGAGATGCGAACTTAAAAGACAGACAAAGAACTCTAGGTCTTCTAAAGCGCGGACGGCGAAGGACTGGGCCGGCTCGAACTGCGGCCCTCTGAAAGGTGCACCTGCTAGGAACAGCGTCGTCAAAGCCAAAAGGAAAGGTGGCGCAGGCGTCTGTCCGAAGGACAGCCCCATTTCCTCCTCAGAGTCTGAGTCTTATCACGAGTCCACTAGTGACGGTCCCAGCAATGCCATCGTGGAGGTCAGAAATCATTCCTCAGAGAAAACATCCCCTGAGTTATCGAAGGAAGGGCCCTCGACAAAAAACACAACTGCAAGCAAAGTGGCCGCCAAAACCGGCTTCACCTCTGCGGCCATCAAGAGCAAGATGACCAGAGCATCATCTTCTAGTTCGGACTCCAGCTCGGAGTCAGACGACGAGTGCATGGTGTTGAAGAGGACCCCAGAGCGCCCTGTGGGGCCCCTAAAGTCCATAGGCCTCTTTGCAGGAAGAGGCTGTCCAGGCCCGGGGCCGTGCGTGCAGACCCCAAACGCTGCCGGCTGGAAGCTGTCCGACGCACGCGGTGCCAGACAGGCTCCTCCCGGGCCCCCTCCCAACGTGACTCTCCCCACTGGTTTGGGAAGAGGCTGGGGGCGAGGAGAGGACCTTCTCTCTTGGAAGGGAGCTAGGGGTCGGGGTATGCGGGGCAGAGGCCGAGGCCGAGGCCGAGGGCAAGCTGCGTCCTTTGTGTTAAATAGAAACCCTGAGTATCAGAAGCACCAGCAATTAAATGAAGCGGTAACAAACTCCTCTACTATCATCCAGGCAAGTATCGTTTACCAGGAGCGTGCCTCCTCCGCCGGGCCCGTGGGCTGTGTCTGCAGTTGATGTCACGGCCCCACGGTTTCCACCAGTAACAAAGTCATGTGGCTAACGCTGTCTTTCAGAACCCGGTAGAGACACACAAGAAGGACTACAGTTTGTTACCGCTGTTAGCAGCTGCCCCGCAAGTTGGAGAAAAGATTGCATTTAAGGTATATTTTAGAACAACTACAATTACCCCAGAAAAGATTTTTCTCCCTCCAAATAAACTTCCTCATCGGCAGGTCAGGATTATATCCATGTATGTACGTAGACCCTTTCCAGATCCTTTCTGTCCTGTTGTTGTGCCTAGCATGTAGTAAGTGCCTACTTACTGTTTTCTTTTCTTTTTTTTTTTTTTTTAAGAGAGAGAGACAGCATGAGCAGGGGAGGGGCAAAGAGAGAGGGAGACACAGAATGTGAAGACAGGCTCCAGGCTCTGAGCCTTCAGCACAGAGCCTGACATGGGAACCCATGAACCGCGATATCATGACCTGAGCCAAAGTCAGACGCTTAACTGACTGGCCACCCAGGCGCCCCTACTTACTGTTTTCTGAATGAATAAAAATGGCTGAGCCTGGTGTGTGGAACCTAGCAAGCGCTCAGTTAAGAAAAGCTCTAGATGTCACCAGCCCCTCGCCACCCCCAAACCAAAGAAACCTCTCCCATAGAACCTCTGTTTCGCCACAGGCCATGGTAGGGGGTGGAGGGGCACCCCGCCACTGCCCGTTTTCTCGGGCCGGGGAGCAGAACTGCCAAGTTTGTATAATTGTGGGCTCTTTCTTCTCTTTTAGCTTTTGGAGCTGACATCTGATTATTCTCCTGATGTCTCCGACTACAAGGTAAGGCTTTTTATTTAACAATAACTAAGTGTCAGTGTATTAAAGAAGCTAAGGTCATATTTAATACTGCTAATATGAATAATTTTCATTTATTTTCAGTAAATGTAGAAAATGGAAGCATTATCAAGATGTAAACTTTTTAACAGGATCACTGTGGAGCCCCTGGTGTTATTTTCCTTACATTTGGGGAAGAATGTAGAATACTGACAAGGTTAATTTTTTTTTTAAGTCATGTTTTTCTAACCAGCATAGACATACACAAGCTTATTTGAATGCCACTCTCCCAGGATCCTAAACTTTGGAAGAAAATACTAAATAGCCCTCAGCCAGAAAATTTGATTGCTTTCATCATAGGAATCTATTTTATATAATTGTGAATTACTGCAGATTCTTAGGTCTAAAGTGGCCCCTTATCGCTCATTACAGGTAATTCACAAGTACTACCCTTGGAATTTACTCACTTAGCATCTGTATGGGACCTCACATTGGCACGTGCTTTATCACAATTCAGTGAAAGCCTGACCCCATCCGTGGGATTACTGAGTTAGATGGTCCCTTCCTTTTCCATCCATTCAAAACTGTGTTGAATGCACAGTTGCTTTTTTTTAAATTTTTATGAAATATACAGAATATAAGTCCATTAAAAAAAATGAGTTGATGTCTTGGAGAACTTTTTTCAAACCTTGGAAGTCTTTTAATATCTCGGTAAGAACCTTTCCTCAAAAGCAAGCTAGAAGGCGGGTCAGTTCTGGGTAACTGGTGTCTTCTCACCTTTTTCATCTTGGCCGCTTTGTACACGTGACATATGATTTATCATCTAAGGCAAGATACTTGTGTGTGAAAAGGATTAATATCACAGTAACAGTTGTCCTGGAAGAAAATGTAAGTGGACTTGTCTTGGGCAAACCAGGGTGTTTTCTCAGCTCACCATCAAAAACTAATGCTGTGATGGACGAGGAGATAGAAATATAGAACTGCTATGTTCTACAGCCTCTACACATTACGATTCTAGAGGATACTGATTTTGTTAATTTTTTTGTTTTATTATTGTTTTTTTAATTTTAGAGAGACAGTGCATGAGTTGAGGAGAGGGGCAGAATAAGAAGGGGGTTAGGGGTGAATCTTAAGCAGGCTCCACACTCAGCTCAGAGCCCGACACGGGGCTCGATCGCATGACCGTGGGATCACAACCTAAACCGTAATCAAGAGTTGGACACTCACCTAACTGAGCCACGATACTGATTCTTTTTAATGCATATTAAAATCCATCGTGGTCATCATAGTTCTTACCCTGGAAAGCTATTTTCTTACTTTCCCAGTATTTAGAACTTCCTACAAATGATTTTCAAAACCATTTGGAGAGTGAAAATAGTCCCACTTTTTTGGCTTTGACCTCAAGTGCTGTTATCTAGCTTGATCACCGGCTTTATTCCTGAAGCTTGTCTTCAAAAGTCACATCTGTCTTCAAAGAGCGTAGTCTCCACGCTCGACCCTGTCTCATGTGTACGTACCTACCTGTGGGATTTTAACTGACAAAGGTGGCTGAGCGATGCCACAGAAGCCAGTGTGATGAAAGAAGAATTTATTGCTCACGTTTCCCGAGGCAGGGGAATGCCACGCCGTGCAGGGCCCCAGAGGAAAGCACCGGCGTGTCATCCGGAGGCAGAGACAGGAGTGAAGAGAAAGCCCGGGCAGGGCCTTTATTGGGGTTTCCTTGGGACGGGCCAGGGGGCTGGGGGAGCAGTTTAGGGTTGGCCAGTTTGAACAATTAGCAGACTTGGGGCTCTAGGCGCTGTCCCTACTTGTGGTACCTGACCCTGGATGATGTAGACCAGGCAGACACTGGCTTGGTGTGTGGGCGGTTTCTCTCTCCTACATGCTGATTTAGTTTAAAAACTGTTTTAATATTGAGATAAAATGTATACAATGTAAAATTCACCATTTTAACCATTTGAAAGCGTATAAACCATTTGAAAGTGTATAATTCAGTGGTTTTAGTGTATTCACAATGTTTCCCCTGTTGGTTTTTGACTTGGACTTTTATTTTTGAAAGGAAGGAAAAATATTAAGCCACAATCCAGACACCCAGCAAGTAGATATAGAAATTCTTTCATCCTTACCTGGTAAGTCTTAGAGAAAAGAATTTGAAAATGTAGTCTCTTTATTCTACCTGGGTTTCTCAATAGCTTTTACGCACAGGAGCCGCCCTCCCACTTGGCCTCTGTGACTGACTGTCCACTACCCCCGTGTGCACAGAGCAGCCCTGGTGGAGGTGTGTGTCCGCTATGGGTTTGATTCCAAAGCTGTTAGGCAAGTTGTTCTTATTCCTGTAAATATGCCGTTTCATAAAAGTTACATAAACTAATGTACACTGATTGCAAAAAGAATAATTTCTGTGAAACCCAAGCTGAATGCCGACCCAGGAGTGTAACTAAGAAATTTACTTTTCAGTCGTGTAGGTGGATCTGTTCTGAGATTGGGAGGAATCTGGTAAAAATCTAGGAAGGTTCTGAACTCAGGCTGCCTTGCAATATTTTGCATTCTTGCATCCCTTTAGAAAAACTCAAAACTGGAAATGGTAGAAATTGCAGGCATACATTAAGTACGTAGTTTATAAAGGAAAGATAACTCTAGTCAGTGGCCTCCGAAGACCTACTCAGGTCTCTTTCAAAAGATTCGCAAATGAGCGAATCTGTGTGTTAAGTCAACATAAAATGTCTAAAGTACACATGTGCACACACTCACACATCATTTTAAGTGGTTTCCTGCGTCATCCCTGATTCATCTCATCCAGTGTTGGTTCTAAAATCTAAGAGTAAGAGAGTTTTACTGTATGTGGCTTCACTTGGGTGTTGTAGGGGCCACCGACCAGTGGAGACCCCTTCATCTTAGCAGACCCTAAGGCAGCTAATTATATTTTGTGTATAAATAATACAGTGAGTAAAAGATTCACAACTCCAGTACACAGTAATCAGCTAACAAGGTTTTCCAACAAACTCCCTTTATAATGTTAAATAAGTGATTAGATATAACTTAAATTGGTTTTCGACCTTTCTTCTGATTAGGTTTCCTTTGAGGAAATCTGTCTTCCTAAGAATGGTGGGCAAAGACATCTGTCCCCGGTCAGATTCCACGACACAGCCTGACCACTGCTTGCCGGGTACTGACAGTGATAACACCCCATTAGAGCCTTTCTTCTCTGGGGCTTCTAGAAGAGTCTTTTATCTGCTCACTGATGGAAATACAGGAGTCCTCGCTTTGCATGGCTCTGATGTACAGGAACTTTAGTGCACCAGTTCCCAATGACATTAGGTATGTCACCTGTTACCTGTGAATAGCACATGAAGTACTGCTAGTTCTTCAGTCCACAAGTCAGTATGCAAATGACAGATGCCCATCCTGATCGGCGACCAATCATGGCACTTCCTTCCAAGTCTCCCGGTGATTAGTCGCTATGCACCTGTTACTCAGTCCCCATATACGCAGCGTCGCACGAGGCTGTGCTGTCTTGTACCTCAGTGATCCACCCACAGGGCATCTTACAAAAATGCGTAATTGAGGTAGGCAATTGGTCGGCAGGGATGAAAGTACAACAAAGAAACAAAAAGTGATAGTTCTGGAGGTGACACCCACGTGAAGTTTAAATGGAGCTAGAAGAAACCTCTAACCATGGGCCCTGTAGTTTATGGGAGCTTCTTGGCATAAAGGAAGGAGGTAGTGGTGATGACAGGGAAAAAGAGGTCCCAGAAATGACATCAGCAAAAACGTCACACAGTTGTGAGACAGAAACAAAGAAGCTCTAAGACTTATTCCACAATGATGGCAAGATCTCAGAGGAAAAAATACTGAAAGCTGATCCACACTAGAAAGGAGTCTGTCGGTTCTGCAGGGTGTAAGCGTTCCTGGCCTGTGTTGGTAAGTGACAGGAAGGCAAGCATTGTTCAAACCACCCTTGATAAGTTTCTTTCTTTCTTTCTTTTTCTAAGATTTTAATTTTTAAATAATCTCTACACCCAACATGGGGCTTGAACTCATGATCCCGGGATCAAGAGTTACATGCTCTACCAACTGAGTCAGCTGAGCGGGCTGATGAATTTCTTACAAAGAAATAGAACACTAATTCTTGGTCTTTTTGATATCTTAGATTACAGTGTACTACATGAATGTTTTACTATTTTTTCATCTCTCTGTACATTAAAGGTTTTAATGTTTTGATAATTTAGTGTCTTAATATCTGATTATGGCAATCCTATTTTTTCCATTGATTATTTGGATTGTTTTGCATGATTTCAGCCTGCATGGTCATTTTTATGGTCCCACACTACCATGCAAAGTGGGTTGCTGTATTGCCAAGTAGTAGGCATGTTTAGTGTCTGAGGACAAAGCAAAATATACTAAGTTTACAGAATTCATATTACCTTAACCTGCTGAGCCACGTCAGTTATCTGTTGGATTATCTAATGGTTACACGTTCTTTTCCGGGAATATAATAACAGTGTATCAAGCTTATTTCTCTGTGATGAAGGGAAGATAGTTTCTGGTAAGTGGCCCAGGAGCTGCCGTCTGCTGTCACAGGGTATTTCCGAGGGTCTCCTGTCACTGAACACTCCACGCTTTCCTGTGCGTGCCCGTCTTCCACATCAACGGACAATTTGTTTGTGGTTGTTTTTCTAATGACAGAAGTTCCCTGTAGAGGAACATTTTCACTACTGGGAAATGACTTACTGTCTCTCCTTCCTACCGTCTGGTTTCAGCCACGAAAGAACCTGGGAAATTTGATTTGGTTTATCACAACGAAAACGGGACTGAGGTCGTGGAGTACGCTGTGACGCAGGAGAAGAAGGTAGGCGCGCTTCTCTTCCTGGGATTGCTTGGTCGTCCATTCTCTCTCTTGCTGGTGGTCTGGAAGGTGACACTGCAGCTTCCTGAACTGCCTGTATTAAAGTCATAAATGATGTAGGCCCTGGGATCTTGGGTCTGCCTACGGGGTGGCGAGTTCAGTGCCAAGTGCTAAGTTAGGGTACCATCTTGGATCTCAAAAGAGCCTACATGACAAGGTTCACAAATACCAGAGTCTTATTTAAGACTACAGAGTTGCATAAATTCATAGTTCTATAAGGGTTTCAGTAGAACAATGTATTTCAAAAACTTTATTGACAGATAAGTAGATATCTGTCAATATGCATACGTATGTAGCTTGAATGGTGATCACAAATGAACATACCCGTGTCACCAGCACCTAGGTAAAAGAAATAGGACATTAACGGCCCCCTGGAAATCACCATCGTGTCCCCATGCAGTCATTCCTGCCTCCCAAGTGTTTTCCTTGATTCTGACTTCTAAGAGCATAGATGGTTTTGAAAAATGACATAAGAATGATGATTCTGTTTTTTGACTTCTGTTTAAATCCTTAAATTGCCACTTGAGGAAGTATATGGTTTGGAGATTTTAGGCAGCCAGACTTCCCAGAGCATGGCTGGCAATGGCTGCTGATTAGGCTGTGCTAGCTAGCATCCAACTGACGAGGATTTATATTTAAGAAGATGCCTCCTCGTAAGGTGTTTATATTTGAAATGTTATAGGTATTATTCTGTAACTCTCAGTATTGTAGACTCGCATTTTATCTGAAAGGTGAACTTGTAGAAACCCTAACCAGACTGGTTTGCTTTGTCTTTAGGATAGATGACACTCCTAGGGATTTATTCCCCAAACACGTTTTTAGGGTCTGTGGTAGGATCAGCAGATTTGGCCACATCGCCTGTACTTCTTGATTTGCAGCGGATGGCTCTGCACTTTTTTGTTGAAATGTATCCTTGGAAAATACATTGGAAAAGTAAGCCTTGGAAGCTTTCCTCTCTCTGTGCCCTGTTACACCCGGGCCTGAAGCGGAGCCTGTAATTACCTGTCCGTGACACTAGATGGCCCTCGTGATTCGCCCGCACGGGCCGACTGTGCGCCTTGTGAAGTAGCTCGGCTTTAGGCAGCGCTGCGCCAGCCGGGAACAGCAGCAGGTGGGGGGGTGCGGGGGCCGCCCAACCACGGGGTCCTCTTGGGCAAACCCTCGTGCCCCTTTGTAACCACTGCCCCGTGCCCCTCCCCACCACCCCCTGCTCCGAATGAAAGAAGGTACAGTGTGCATAACGTAAAGTGCAGATGCCTTCTAGGTACAAGTTCTTCTGCCCTGATTGAACTCACTCACTGGGACTCGCATCGGTCCAGGGCTCCGGGCATTCTGCACAAATGGAAATAGACTCGACTGAAGTTGTTAACCAACCAAAGCCTCAAAATGAAGCCTCTAACCCAAATAATTTTACGTTTTTCCTCAGATCACTGTTTTTTGGAGAGAGTTGATTGATCCAAGACTGATCGTTGAAGCTCCGAGCTCCGCACCAAGCACAGAGCCTGCCTGCGAGTGACCTCGCCACCTCATGGTCTCTAAATGTCTCGTTTGTGAAATGGGCTGTAACCTGAGCTTGTTTTTTTAAAAAAGATTTGAAAGTTGTATGCATTTTTTGTTCACTTTACTGCATAGGAAAAAAAAATCTACCTCATCATTTAAAACAACATGGGTGTTGCTTTTGTAGGCCTTTCTTTCGCTTCCTTCTTCCAGGCTTAATTTCAGTAACAAAATTTAAAACAGGACAGTCCCTATAGGCATCATTATGTATCAGTGTATATGGTTTCTTCTCCCTTTTTTATTTATTTTTTGACCACCAAGTAGCCGTCTTCGGTAGGAGGCTATAACACCACGCGCAAGACAACGCTGCATATCTTGTCTCAGTCACGTCAGGTTAAGTAACGGTTTAAGACATGAAAGCATGTTACTTGACCTAATTTTTCACTATGCGAGCTGTTCCATTAGATGTGGAACATCTTATATGTTTCAAGTACTGTATACTTGTAACTGTCAGGACTTAAAAAGTAGGTGGGTTTGTTGCAGGCCGTGAGTTAAGGAATCCTTTCACAGTTCTCAACTTTAGGGATTTTCAGAACGCGGTGTAGAGCAGTGAAAGTAAGACCTGGCGTGTTTGCCTGGAACAGACGGGCGGCCCACACGGTGCGGGGCTCTCCTGGGAGTTCAGCCCAGGGAGTGTGTTCTCCTGCAAGATCCCGAGCACCCGGCTGTGTGTGCCCGAGTGAGGACTGAACAGAAACTTCCTTTCTTGTTACGATTCAACACAAAGCTAGGATGGTGAAATATATACTGTGAAAATTGCTTTCTTTTAACAAGAGATCAGGCTCCTCCTTCAGCTTTGCGAATTTTTAAATAAAATCATATTGACCTCGGCTTCCGTGAGTTGAGTGCTGCTGTCTTGTTTCACGGTGATGCGAGAGATACCGGCAGACTTCGTCAGATCGGGGCCGTCGGCCAGTGATGCTTCCGGTTCTAACCCCGACGGCATGGATGTGTACCAGATGTGGCTGTGTTGGTTTGTAACGAGAAGTATTAATCCAGAAAGGGTGGGATCCACATGGGTGGTAGATCTTGGTACTGGGGAGGTTCTTGTGTAGCATGTTTTCTTTTCTTTTCTTCATGTTTATTTTTAAGAGAGTAAGCAGGGAAGGGGCAGAGAGACAGGGAGACACAGAATGGGAAGCAGGCTCCAGGCTCTGAGCTGTCAGCACAGAGCCCGAAGTAGGGCTTGAACTTATGAACTGTCAGATCACGACCTGAGCCAAAGTCAGGGCGCTTAACTGGCTGAGCCACCCAGGCGCCTCTTGGGTAGCACACTTTCTAGGGTTTGGAAAACAAATTAAGCTAACTAGTAAGTGTCAACAGGTGTATGGGAATAAATGCTCAACAGCATTTATCATCATGGAAATGCAAATCAAAATGACAACGCACTATCACCTCACACCTGCCTGTTAGAACGGATATCAAAAAGACAAGAAATAACAAAAGTTGGGGAGGATGTGGAGAAAGGGGAATGCACTGTTGGTGGGAATGTAAATTGGTGCAGCCGCTCTGGGAAACAGGATGGATGCGCCCTGTGTTCACTGCAGTGTTATTTACAATAGCCAAGATTCGGAAACAAGTCCATCCATGAAAAAATGGGTAAAGGAAATGTATATGCACGTGTACCTTTTCTTCAGCCATAAATCTTGCCATTTGAGACAACATGGGTGGAACTTGAGGACACCATGGCAAGTGAAATAAGTCAGAAAGAGACCTTGATTGCATGATCTCACTCATATGAGGAATCCAAGCAACCCCCCCCCCGCAAAACGAACTCAGATGTGGAGGACAGATTGGCGGTTGCGGGTGATGGGGGTGGGTGAGAGGTGGGCAAAACGGCAGAGGCGGAGGTAGAAGGTCCAAGCTCCTGTAATCTATAGCATGGCGACTAGAGTTAATCAGACTGTATTCATATTTGAAAGCTCCTAGGAGAGTAGATCTTAAAAGTTCTCATCCATAAAGTTTTTTGTAACTATGCATGGTGATAGAAGTTAACTGGATTTGTTGTGGTTATCATTTTGCGGGGAGTGTATACAAACACCAATTCATTCTGCGGTACACTTGAAACTCAGGTTATATGTCAATTACACCTCGATTTATAAAGACAATTAGAAAACATCGACTAGACCGAAGAGAATGTTGACCTCAGGGAGTGTTTTCTTCAGATTATAATAATCAGTTTATGAGTCCCCGTTTCCCTTTGTAGTGGTGTTTTTCGAACTATGAATAGAAGCCTACAGGAAGGGTCATGGTGTCAAGTTAGGAGGTCATGACCCTCTTTCTGAAAGACGCAGTACAATAGAGACATTGTATCACATCCAGTAAATTCAAGTTTTCTTTATAAAACATAATTTACTCAAAGCCGTGTGTGTGCTGGACCACCCTGTAAGATGTAGCTGTATTAGACAATTAGACTGTCTGGTGAGGAAACTCTAAACTATACAGTTTATTCCAGGAGTGAGAGACAAGAGGGGAGATGAGAAAAGGTGCGGGGCAAAAAGTACCTGCCAGGGACTCAGACTTTGCGTCACTTTTCCTGGGCTGGTGGTCCCATTCTCGATGAGGAAATAGCAAATACTCAGATGCTAGCTATGAATAGTATAGGATTAGCCTAGGAGTTTAAAGTAGCAATGCATCTTATTCCTCGCAACATAATATTCAGTACCTTGCCAAAGACCACCCAGCTAGAGGAGGGAGAGGTCTAGTGTAATTTCAGAGCAGTATTTTTTCCCCATGGTGTTTGGTGGCTGTCCCTAAAGCTGCTGTGTCTGGCCTGAGAGTAAACAGTGGGGCGCCTGCCACACACTTCCCTCAAGGCCACCTGTCTCCTTGGGACCAGGAATGTGCTGGCTAATTACTTTCCTGCCCCCACGACTCAGTTTTCTCTATCTCCGTGCTGTCTGCTCACCATTAAGTTCTTTTCTGCTTTTTAATTGATGTCTATTTTTATTAATTAAAAAAATTTTTTAAATTTATTTTTGAGAGAGCGCACGTGTGCAAGTGAGGGAGGGGCAGAGAGACAGGTAGAGAATTCCAAGCTGGCTCCGCACTGTCAGTTACAAAGCCCGTTTTGGGGCTCAATCCCAGGACCCTGAGATTATGACCTGAGCCAAAAAAGGCTTGGATGCTCAACCAACTTGAGCCACCCAGGCTCCCCTATTTTTATTATTTTTGTTTAGATTTTTAAAATTATTTTTAAAGAGCTCTATTGAGGTATAACTGACATCCTAAAAGTTGCACGTGTTAAATGTGTTTGGTTTGATGAGTTTGAACATATGCACACACTCATGAAAGAGTCACCACAATCAAGATCATAAACATCCATCAATCACCTCCAGAAGTTTCCTTGTGCCTTGTTTTTGTTTTTGTTTTCTGTGTGTATGTTAAGAACACTTAACGTGAGCCCCACCTTCTTAAATTGTTTAGGTGCGCACACCGGACAGAAATGTTAACTATGTGGTACTCCAGATCTCTAGAACTTCGTCCTGCATGGCTGAAACTTTGTACCCATTGAACAACCACTTCCCATCTCCCCCTTCCTCTAGGCTCTGGGGACCACTGTTCTCTGCTTCTAAGAGTTTGATTATTCTAGATACTTTATAGAAATGGAACCATGCAGTATTTGTCCCTTTGGGACAGGCTTATTTCGCTTAGCTTAGTGCCCTTTGGCCATATTGTTGCAGATGGCAGCATTTTGTTTTTTTATTATTAAAAAAATGTTTTTTAATGTTTATTTTTGAGAGTGAGAGGGACAGGGCATAAGCAGGGGAGGGGCAGAGAGAGAGAGAGAGAGAGAGAGAGAGAGGGAGACACAGAATCTGAAGCAGGCTCCAGGCTCTGAGCAGTCAGCACAGAGCCCAAGATGGGGCTCGAACTCATGAACCTCAGATCATGACCTGAGCTGAAGTCAGACACTTAACCGAATGAGCCACCCAGGCATCCCTTATATCACACTTTTTAAACAATTTGTGGAGGGACATTTGGGTTTTTACATCCTGGCTGTTGTAAATAATGCTGTAATGACCATAGTCACCATTAGATTCTAAACTGCTTTAGTTCTTAGACATTCAACTATGTATAGAGAAGCCTGGGACCCTTATTCAATCAGCCCAATATCCCACTGGCTCTTTTCCCCCTTCTTGCTAAACCTTCAGGCTCCAACTCCATTCACATCCCCGACATGATGGGTCTCCGCCCTGCTGGCCTCATCGGGGACACTGCGATGGTAACTTCTCACCTGCTAACTGCTTCCTTAGCTCCTTCCAAACCTGGGTTCACTGGATCATTCCCTCCCCACTTTTTTAACTGCGCTGAAGAGATGACATCACAACATAGGTACCAGTTGGTTCTAACTTTTAACTTCTTCCTTTATACCTGAAAGAGCTGTTCCGAAGGTCCTCTTCCCACCCTGGACCCTCCCCCCTCCTGCCGCTCCCAAAGCGGGGGAGGCCGGGCGGGAATAGCCTTCCCTTCCCCGCGACGCGACGACTCTACTGGTTGGTTTTTCTTCTTGGGGCTCTGTTCTCAGCATGGGCTTGCAAGGCTTACTGGATCCGCCTGGATCTAATTAGGAGGGAGAAGCCACACAGTAATTCAAACAGGAAAATTTGAGGGGCGTCTGGTGGCTCAGTCGGTTGAGCATTGACTCTTGGTTTCTGCTCAGGTCGTGATCTCACAGTTTGTGAGTCCCACCCTCGCCTTAGGCTCTGTGCTGACGATGCGGACTCGGTGTCCTCTTCTCTCTCTGCCTCTCTCCTGCGCTCTCTTCCTCTCTCAAAAACAAACATTTGGGGAAAAAAATCTTAACAAAAACAAAAACAACAGCAGGGAAGAGTTTAGTATCAAGAAATGCTAATTTAACAGGGACTGGGAGTCGTGAGGGACGGGCTGGTACGAACTAAAGAGAGCACTAACAGGTCAGGAATAGCAGATGTGAAAAGCAGCTTCTGTCCCTGGAGCTGAGCTAGAGCCCCCAAGGAGGAGTCCCCAAGACCCTCACCCGGGGCTGTGATGAGGCCCTGCTGGGAAGTCTCGGCCATACCCCACTGAAGGGCAGAGACATCTCTGGGATGCTGCATTGGCGGAACCTGCTGGGAATCTGCCAGCTCCCAAACACATGTAATCAGGCGGTATTTAAAAAAATTTTTTTTTACATTTATTTATTTTTGAGAGACAGACAGCAGAGTGTGAACAGGGGAGGGGCAGAGAGAGAAAGATGCAGAATCTGAAGACAGGCTCCAGGCTCTGAGCTGTCAGCACAGAGCCTGACACGGGGCTCAAACCCACGAACCATTAGATCATGACCTGAGCTGAAGACGGACGCTCAACCGGCTGAGCCACCCAGGTGCCCCAATCAGGTAATATTTTAAAATTACATTTATAGGGGACATCTGGGTGGCTCAATGGTTAAGCTGTTAAGCTTCCGACTTCTGCTCAGGTCATGATCTCACTGCTCATGAGTTCGAGCCCCGTGTGGGGATCTGTGCTAACAGCTCAGATCCTGGGGCCTGCTTAGGATTCTGTGTCTCCCCTTCTGTCCCTCCTCTGCTCGTGCTCTCTCTCTCAATGAATAAACATTTAAAAAAAACAAAAATAAAATTACATTTATTAATATTGTCAAATATCTGATCTCATGAAACAGGTCTTTAAGTATTAGAAGGCTCACTGTGGCAGATACAAGGTTTCCAAAATTCTAACTTTTGCTTGAAAGTTCAGATTTTATTATTGGCGATTAACACTGTCAGTCGTTCCTGAAGGGAGAGGCTCACTCGTTCATTGCCCAGAAGAGATCTGCCAGCCCCACGTCTGAGCGACCACAGGTTCCCCGCAGCAGTTGTTTCAAGTAACAATGGCGGCCCACAAAGCGCGGGCGGCCCCGCCCCCATGCAGCGTGCCTGTCTCGGGACAAGCGCTTTTCTACGGTTTCCAGCAGCAAAGGTGCCTTCACGGTCACGATTTCCTAACATTAATCATCCCTGCTCCATCCAGGACATTCTTTTTTTTTTAAATTTATTTTTGAGAGAGAGCGAGAGAGAGCGGGGTAGGGACAGAGAGAGAGAGGGAGACACAAAATCATAAGCAAGCTCTGGGGTCTGAGCCGTCAGCACAGAGCCCCAGGCGGGGCTCGAACTCATGGACCATGAGATAGTGACCTGAGCCGAAGTTGGACGGTTAACAGACTGAACCACCCAAGTGCCCATCTGTCAAGGACATTCTTCAGTGCAACTGGCTTTTCTTCTTTTCTCCTGCGTGTGCAAAGGCCACACCGCACCACTGGCTAGGTTTGTGCTGAGATGCAGTAGTTGCTGCTTTTGCATCAATGTTGCAAATAAAACATAGTGAAAAGACAAATAACATCTTAGTAGTTTGGACCTCAGGGATCCCCTGAAAGCATCTTGAAGACCCACAGAAGTCCACAGCCTACCCTATTGACATAGAGAAGGGAATGGGTTTTGAAGTCAGAGTGGGGACCCCATCTGAGCCTGGTGACAGAGTGGGTGTCTTCATTAATAGAATGGGCCTGCCCCCGCATTGACATACAATGAAAAGTCAAAGTAATGTTTGCAAAATGCGACACTCTTCAGAAAGGGTTGGTCTACACTTTTTTTTGTTTGTTTTTTCAGTTTGTTTTTGAGAGAGAGACAGAGCATAAGCGAGGTGGGGGGAGGGGCAGAGAGCAAGGGAGACACAGAATCAGAAGCAGGTTCCAGGCTCTGAAGCTGTCAGCACAGAGCCCCACGTGGGGCTTGAACTCATGAACCGTGAGATCATGACCTGAGCCAAAGTCGGATGCTCAACAGGCTGACCCACCCAGGCACCCCGGGGTTGGTCTACTCTGAAGCCCCTAATCAGACTCAGAAGGGGCTGATTAATAAATTCCAACTCATTAACATTCAAAAAGAAAAGTCAGAACTGAGTATTCACATGAGATAACCTTGATGGTGGACTCTTTTTACTGAAAAAATTATGTTCATTTAGTCAAAAGGATCTGCTAAACGTGCCTGAAACTCCTGTATCCTGCTGGGAGAATGTTCTTGCAGAAACAGGAATGTAATTGCGGTTAGCCCCCAGCTGCTTAAACAATCCAGGTGTACTCATGGGAGTGTGACCGCTGTGACAAAGGACTCAGGGGGAAATAAAGCTCTGGTCCAAACCGTGAGTCCCCACTGTGGGGGCTTGCTGGAATCTAAGCACCGGTCTTGGGGCACTGTGGGTCGCCTGATGTTAAAGCCAGAAGCCACCTACAGAATAATGAATCGACTCTCTGTTTTACACTGACCGCACAGACGGAGGAAGTGACATACCAGGGCAATATGGGTGAGGACGTGGGCTCTAACACGTGAGGAGTCCGTTACAAAGTCTACCTTGCTCTCTACGTGGGCACTTGGCCTTAGACCAGCCCTCTGACATCTGTGAGCCTTGCTTCCCGTCACAGGATCCCCCAAGAGCAGCGTGGCAAGGACTGCAGGAGGGAACCACACCTGCGAGGCACTTAGTGCGCCCCCTGGCACATCATTAAGTGCTTGTTGAGACGTTAGTTGTCACTTACTCACATTCCCCGTGATGTGACTTGCCCAATGCCCTGCTCCAAATTTTCAGATTTTGAATCCCCTTGTTTTGAATTTATCTTTTTTGTTAAATTTTATTTTCATCTGTTAGAAATAACTCATGCTATAGTACAGCTGCCATGTTTAAACATTCCTTAATTACATCTTTCGTTAAGCGTTGCTGAGGGGCGCCTGGGTGGCTCAGTCGGTTAAGCCTCCGACTTCGGCTCAGGTCAGATCTCACATTTGTGGGTTCGAGCCCCACATCAGGCTCTGGGCTGATAGCTAGCTCAGAGCCAGGAGCCTGCTTCCGGTTCCCTATCTCCTTCTCTCTCTGACCCTCCCGCTCTCATGCTCTGTCTCTCTCTGTATTGAAAAAAAATAAAACATTAAAAAAATTTAAAAAAAAAAAAAAAGGTTGCTGAGTCACTGGGGCTCCTGGCTGGCTCAGTCAGCAGAGCATCCGACTCTTGATCTTGGGGCTCTAAGATCAGGTCCCAGGTGGGGTGTAGAGACTCCTTAAGGATAAAATTTTTGGAGCACCTGTGTGGCTCAGTCATTGAGCCTCTGACTCTTTATTCTGGCTCAGGTCATGATCTCATGGTTTGCAGGATCGAGCCTCATGTCCTGCTCTGCATGGACAGCGTGCAACTGTAAGGACGCAGGTCTGAAGTCAGCATCTCAGAATCATTAGACAATAGAAGGGCACACGTTGCCCAAGGCAGGAGGGACCACCCTTGTAACACCCAATCAGGAAAGGCCAGCTAACACCTTTAACATTTCTAAGGGCGGGCCTAGAGATAGAAGTCACGCCCTATGTGAGCGTCCTGGGCCCACTCTGTGACTGGTCAATACTCTAAATGTTTTGATTGGCTCCCACCAAAAGTATCAATGAATGGTCTAACCTGCTGTCAATATACCTGTGTCACCATTTCCTGTAACTCCCCCTTCCCCAAAAAGCCCTACCTTGCCATGTTCAGGGCTCTCCGCATGGATCCACTGTGTTGGTGAAGTCTGGGAGCCCGAGCTTATAAGCCCGTAATAAAACCGCTCTTTGCTTTTGCATGCGTGACTCAGTCTCCCTGGTAGTCTCTGGTTTTTAGGGCGATATTGGAAATCTGGGTATAACAGAGCCTGCTTGTAAATCTCTCTCTCTCCCTCTCTGCCCCTCCCTTGCTTGTTTGTGCTGGCTTTCTCTCTCAACATAAGTAAATAAACTTAAAATAAAATCTTTTTTTTTAAAAAAAGGACGTTGGGGCGCCTGGGTGGCTCAGTCGGTTAAACGTCCAACTTCGGCTCAGGTCATGATCTCACGGTCAGTGGGTTTAAGCCCTACGTTGGGCTCTGTGCTGACAGCTCAGAGCCTGGAGCCTGCTTCCGATTCTGTGTCTCCCTCTCTCTCTGACCCTCCCCTGCTAGCGCTGTCTCTCTCTGTCTCTCAAAAATAAATAAAAAAAACAAAACAAAATTTTTAAAAAGGAGGAAGTGAGTCACCTAATCCTGAACAGTGATTCTTTTACTGTAGAAGCCCTGGGAGGTTTCTGCTCTGACTTTATCCATCCATTATCTCCAAACACTGTTGTGCTTAGCCTCCTTCTTGAGTTTGCCCCCAGGGCTTTAGCCACTTAGAACACAGGATCCCTGCTTTCAAAGAAGTTAAGAAAACAACTTGGGTTTATTGGTTTGTGTCTGTTTCTTTTCCTCCCCAGTTCACCGGAGAGAAAATCATTCCGAAATGAAGTAGTGAGGGATTATAGGAAAACAAGTACAATGAAATTCCAGAAAAATTCATTGGGGGATATAATGGGATTGGTGGCTGGCTCCTGCTCCCGGTCATTCTGTTAACCTTGCAGTATTGCAGTATTGCAACTCCTGTGTTAACTGGATTTGGGGGACACTATTTATAGGCCTTACTCTATACAAATGTGGCTACAAGGTAATGTAGGATTTTTTTTTATGTTTTTATTTCTTTTTTGAGAGACCAAGCGCACGCGAGCAGGGGAGGGGCAGAGAGAGAGGGGGACACAGGATCGGAAGCGGGCTCTGTGCTGACAGCAGGCAGGCTGACATGGAGCTTGAACCCACGAACTGTGAACTCATGACCTGAGCCGAAGTCAGACGCTTAACTGACTGGGCCACCCAGGCATCCCTGATGATTTTTTTTTTTTAAACAAACCAATCAAGAAAGAGTCCAAAGGCAAGGGCATAGGTTGTGCTGGTTACGAATCTAGGCCAGCATGTTTCCACTGAAACAGGTCAGCCTCCCTGAGGCACAGCCTCAGGGTCAAGGGTACACGCCACTCTGCCAGAGAAGCCCAAGGGTACACGCCACTCTGCCAGAGAAGCCCGGCAGAGCCTTGAGGGAAGGGGCAGAAGGGGCTAAGCCAGCCCCTGCTGCTCCAGTGGGTGTGCCGAGTAGCAGCGGGCACTGTCCAGAGCCGATTAGGACAGTGGGGGTGGGGGGGTTTCAGCCCCACCCAGACCTGCAGGATCCGAGAAGGTAGTCACAGAACCCCAGGCGACATGTGCACAGGAAGGACGGGGAAGCGCTGACTTAGGGGAGGACATAGCTGGGACATTGGTGCTGCTCACTGCTCCTTAGACTAATAAAAGTTACTCCTGTTTGACTAAATCTGGTCTCCGTCAGTTTTTTTCTTGGGGGCCTGACCCGGCAGACCTGAGATTCTCTTTCCTTGTGGAGGGAAAAAGGAGTGACACAGCTTCTCCACCAAAGGGCTGGCTCTGGGCTGTCAGAAGGATGAAGGTTTTCTTTTGACCAGGACTGGTGTGCAGTGAGCGCTGTCAACCCTCCTGACCTTTTTCATATCAGGACATACATAGAAAATATTTGCAGGCACATTGGGATACGCAAATAATGCGGTTAGGGGCCAGAGGCCACCAACCAGCAAATGTCTAGCCGTGCTGGCTAGATCCAAGGGGATCCAAGTCTTGGAACACAGGTAATGTGAGCTATCGGAGCGCCCCGGTGTTTGCGACGCAGCAGTTGGTTAAGGAGCAGGAAGTGGATCCGGCGTGCCCTGAGTGGTCCTGAGCAGACCCGCCACCACGGTGGATGGTCACCGTCATCGCCTAGGAGAGGCCACCGCTGCCATGCTGGCCCCAGACGGAAACCCACAGCGGGAGATGAGAAGCTTCGGAGAACGGAAATGACGACAATAGCTACGTGCCGGCGGTTTTTCTAAGCACGTCACGTGGATTAGCTCATTAACATAACAGCCTGATGGGCCAGGAACTCTTGGGATTTCTCTTTCACAGAAGAGGAAACCGAGGTGCAGAGGTTAAGTTCCTCACCCACGATCACATGACTCGTGAACACAGGAGGTCTAAATCCAGATTGTCTGCCCCACAGTCTGTCCTCTTTTTGTTTCTTCCAAATGTTTATTTATTTTTGAGAGAGAGAAAGAGAGCATGAGAGGTGGAGGGGCAGAGAGAGAAGGAGACACAGAATCTGAAGCAGGCTCCACACTCTGAGTTGTTAGCATAGAGCCTGACACGGGGGTTGAATTCACGGACCCCAAGATCATGACCTGAGCCGAAGTCAGACGCTTAACGGACTGAGCCACCCAGGCGCCCCAACACAGTCTGTGCTCTTAACCACGGCGCTGTCCCACCTCTCCAGCAGAAGATTCCAGGGAAGAAAGAGATGTAGTATTAACTAAGAAAGATGTCCAGCCAGGTGAGGCCTCTGTGCTCCTGGGGTTGCTGGGATATGGCCAAGTGGGCAGGCTCCCGCCTCCCCATCACCCGTTAGGAACCAACAAGATGAAACAAATACAAATTCCACACTAGGAACTGAGCAACAGGCGTGGCGCTGAATCCTTTAAGTATATGTTCTTGCAAAAATCATTACATGAAAGAAACGAACACAAATGAATATAATGTGCTTTTGGCCCATTGACAGATAATTAGAACCAGATGCTCGGTCTTGTGAATCATGAATAAGGATCTTGGTGAGATTTAAAAAATTTCTTTATAATAATGCTCAATGCAATATTTTAAAAGTCTTATTTTCTTTTAATATAAATTCAAATAGGGGCGCCTGGGTGGCTCAGTCGGTTAAACCTCTGACTTCAGCTCAGGTCATGATCTCACGTTTGTGGGTTGGAGCCCCGCGTCAGGCTCTGCGCTGACGGCTCAGAGCCTGGCGCCTGCCTCGGATTCTGTGTCTCCTTCTCTCTCTGTCTCAAAAATAAGTAAAACATTAAAAAAAAATTTTAAATTCAAATATATGTTATTTCATGTCTGATCATATTAAGATTTTTAACAATCACATCTACAACATCCAACCCCCTTCCGATTTTGAAACACACAAGTACCTGAACACTAAACCCCTTAGAATTTCACTTATTCCATGAATGCTACCAGTTTGCCAACCTTCTTTCTTCTTTGGATTTCCTTTCGGGGAACAATCTTGAGAACTCTTGTCAAAGAATCATAGCAAGAATAGTAATACAAATAGATTATTTTGAGTTCTCACTTTTTAAGCATAGATTTAATTTTGGGACATAGCCAAGTTTGGTGACCCCAATCCACTCTTTAAAAGAGGCTGTACTTCCAGAGCAGTTTTCACAGAAAAATGGAGCATCATCCCTTGATGACCCCCTGGCCCCCACCCCCACCAGACTCCCTCACTATCAACAACCCGTGCTGTAGTGCGGCATGTGTTACAACTGACCGAACCCACACCAGCACATCATCATCATTCAAAGTCCAAAATTTCCATTAGGGCTCATTCTTGGTGTAGTACATCCTATGGGTTTTGCTAAATACATAATAACATGTACCCACCATTGGAGTATTATACAGAATACTTTCACCGCACTAAAAATCTTCTCTGTGTGCCTATTCATTCATTCCTATCCTTTAGTTCCTGGCAACCCCTGATCTTTAACTGTCTCTATAGTTTCGTATCCAGAATGTCGTATCGTTGGAATCATACAGTACGTAGCCTTTTCAGGTTGGCTTCTTTCATTTAATATTAGGAACTTAAGTTTCTTCCACGTCTACTCATGGCTTGATGGCTCACTTCTTGTTAGCACTAAATAATATTTCATTGTCTGGATGGATCACCGTTTATCCATCCACCTCCTAAAGGGCATCTTGATTGCTCTCCAGATTTGGCAACTATAAATAGAACGGCTGTCAATATCAGTGTGCATGGTTCAAGTCCAGGTGCCCCCTTCAAAAAAAAAATATCGGTGTGCAGATTTTTGTGTGGACATAGTTTTCAACTGCCTGGGGGTAAATATCAAGGGACACGATTGCTGGATTGTATGCCAAGAGTATATTTAATTGTGTAAAATAGTGCCCAACTGTCTTCCCAAGTGATTGTACCACTCGCTTCCTTTCCAGCAACGGGCAAGGGCTCCTGTGGTGCATAAGCATTTGGTGTCGTCGGTGTTCCAGATTTTGGCCCTGCGCACTGGTGTAGAGTGGTATCGCTTTGTTATTTTAATTTACGGTTCCCAGATGACAGATAAAGTGAAGCATCTGTTCATAAGCTTATTTGCCATCTGTTTATCTTCATTGGTGAGGGATCTGTTCAGATCTTTTGCTCATTTCTTGTTTGTATTGTTATGTTTTAAGAGTTCTTTGTGTATTTTGAATAACAGTCTTTTGTCAGTGATGTATTTTGCAGACATTTTCTCCCATTCTGTGGCTTGTCTTCTTATTCCCTTGATCCTAATCCATCCATTTTTAAGATCGGAGACAGAGTGGGGCACCTGCGTGGCTCAGTCTGTTAAGCATCAGATTCTATTTTTTTTTTAATTTTTTAAAATGTTTATTTATTTTTGAGAGGGGGGGGGAGAGATAGCACATGCAAGCAGGGGGAGGGCAGAGAGAGAGAGGAAAGAAAGAATCCTAAGCAGGCCTGTGCAAAGCCTCACATGGGGCTCAATCTTACAAACTGATCTCATAGCCTGAGCCGAGATCAAGAGTCGGACACTTAACCGACTGAGCCACCCAGGTGCCCCTAAGAATGGGATTCTTGATCTTAGGGTTGTGAGTTCAAGCCCCACATTGGGTTCTGTGCTGGACATGAAGCCTACTTAAAAAAAAAAAAAAAGATTAAAGACAGAGAAAAAAATGGAGGAAAAGAAAGAAATAAGAGACAGTGAGTGTCGTGCTAGATTTTCCAAATAGTGGGCTAGGCCTAAGTTCAGGACACCACAAGAGGATTATCAGAAACAGGGGAAACAAAACATTTCAAAAGAATCTGATCTCAGAAAAGGCATAATGACCCTTAGCTTTGGCTATCATAGGGTAACTGGTACAAGAATTACCTCCCACTGAACAACTACAAAACTGAACAAAATACATTACACAACTTTTTCTTCTTTTAAGTTTTTATTTATTTATTCATTCAAGTGATCTCTGCACCCAACATGGGGCTTGAACGCATGACCCCGAGATTAAGAGTCACAGGCTCTCCTGACTGAGCTGGCCAGGTGCCCCCTTTATGCAACTTTTTTCAAGCACTGGGCAAAAAGTAGAGTGGGACCATGATCCTGTGGGGAAGGGAAACACATGAAGGGAGGGATCATAATCACCCAACTTCTGCTGTGGTGCAGGAGGCTGGTCCCAAGCGGAAAGGTGTCTTGCTCAATTGGGGTGACAGGGATTGGATGAGTGGGGGCTACAGAAAAGCTAAACATCTGGGGGTAGGGTACTGAAGAAAAGGAAGCTGGGTGGGGGTTGGAGGGCCTATTACATGCAGGGATCCGCCATGAGTCCGTAACTGGGGCTAGGGTGCAGAGCTGCGGTGTGAGGCTCTGTACGTCTAGTTGGGATTATCCGTTGTGGGTTTGAGAGTTGAATGGTTGTGCACTTCTGAGAGAGGTTAGTGTTCTGGTCTGGTCAGAGTGGAGAGACTCCTAGGAGCTCCTTCAACTTTCAGGTGAGACTGCAGAAAAGACACGATTTAGGAGTCAGGAATATGTCTTAGTTTAAGGGCCAAGCCCTAAGATCAATGCCAAAATTAAAATATACCCACTCTAGTGGGTATACTTCACTCAGTAAAGAATAAAACCAAAGCTGACAGGGCCAAAAGGATACGCCTCTAATTTAACTACCTATCAGAACAAAAATCAACAGCCTCTAAGGAAGACAGTGTAATTCAGACTTCCTAAAAACACATCACCCACAATGCCTAGCACACAATAAAGAAATTATTAATGTGAAAAAGGATGGAGATTTGACCCCTGATACAAGAAAAAAATCAATGGAACTGACTCCAAAACAACCAAAATGTTGGAACTAACAGACAAGGATGTTCAAGTAGCTATGATAAATACTTTTAAGGATTTAAAGGAAAATATATCATAATGAATGGATAGATGGGAAATCTCAGCAAAGCAATTGAAACCATTAAAAAAAAAAGGAATCAAGTAAAACTCTAGAATGGAAAAGTAATTATCTGAAATTAAAATTTAACTTTTGGATATTAACAGCAAATTGGAGACGTTAGAAGAAAGACTGAATAAACCTGAAAGAAAAGAAACAAAGAATAGAAAGGGAAAAAGATTAACAAAGCCCCAGCAATATTATGGGATATCAAGTAAGCTGACCTATAGTTAGTTGGAGAGAGAATGGGGCCAAAAAATTGGAAGAAACAAAGTCCACAAAATTGCCCAAATTTGGAGGAAAACTTTAAGTTAGAAATCCAAGAATCCTAGCAAACTCCAAGCAGGATTTAAAAAGAAAAAGATGGGCACCTGGGTGGCTCAGTTGGTTTAAGCATCCGATTTTGGCTCAGGTCATAATCTTATGATTTGTGAGTTTGAGTCTTACAGAGGGCTCTGTGGAGAGTGCTTTGGATTGTGTCTCCCTCTCTCTCTGCTCCTGCCCTGCTCATTCTCTGTCTCTCTCTCTCAAAAATAAACATTAAAAAGTTGAAAAAAAAAACAAGAAAGAAAAAGACACTTAGGGACATCATAGTTAAAATGCTTAAAAAAAAAATAAAATGCTGAAAATCATAGTTAAAGAGATAATCTCAAAACTCACATGAGTAGGGGCGCCTGGGTGGCTCAGTGGGTTAAGCAGCCGATTTCAGCTCAGGTCATGATCTCACAGTTCATGGGTTTGAGCCCCGCATCGGGCTCTGTGCTGATAGCTCAGAGCCTGGAGCCTGCTTGGATTCTGTGTCTCTTTCTCTCTCTGCCCCTCCCCTGCTCATTCTCTCTCTCTCTCTCTCTCTCTCTCTCTCTCTGTCTTGCAAAAATAAATAAAATGTTTAAAAAATTTTTAAAAAACCTCGCATGAGGAAATAAAATACATTACCTGCAGAGAAACACCAATACAATTGACAGCTGACATCTCATCAGAACCAGTGGAATCGTGAAGACAAGAGCATGACATCTTTAAAGGGTTGAAAGGAAAGCAAGTCAACCTAGAATGATATATTCTATGAAATTATCTCTTAGAAGTTAAGATGAAATAGGGGCACCTGGGTGGCTCAGTTGGCTAAGCCTCTGACTTTTGGTTTCAGCTCAGATCGTAATCTCTTGGTTCTCATGATCTTATGCCTGCTTGGACTCTCTGTCCCTCCCCCACTTGCTCGGACACACACACACTCTCTCTCAAAATAAATAAATAAACTTAAAAAATTAAGATGAAATAAAGGCATTTTCAGATAAAAGCCAAAAGGATTCATTGCCAGATGGCCTGCACTACAAGACAGGCTCAAGTAAAGTCGAATCCATGACAAGGAGTGAGGAGTACCGGGGCTGGGAGATACGTGAGTAATTAATTTATCTTTTTATATATAGCCATATTTTGTTCTTCTTTTATTTTCTTGGAAGCTAACTGTTTAAAGGAAATGCAATAATATAATACTGTTCAAAGAAATATTGAGGTACACAACGTTTTGGAAGCGTTGATTTGAATGAACATTGGTTTGTACCAGGCAGCACCAGAACCAAAGTGGTTGGGGATTGTCCACCGGCAGGAGCTGCGGGGAAGCTTGTTGTACTGAACTGGCTTACAGCCTAGGCAGTTGCCTTATATGGAAAGTTCACTAGTTCCTGTTTGGGATTGACTGTTCTGAAGTTTTGCTTTCCTAACCTCAAGGCACTTGCAAGAACGGACTCTGGCTGATGTTTCAGTTTGCTTGTGGTGACTTCCAAAGCATCAGACCGTCAGTCTAATGGCTTCCTTGTTTAATGACTTTTACAGTAGTTGTGGGGTTTGTTAAGTAAGTATATGCAGGATACGTGGCAATAATAGCAAAAGGACAACAATAGCAAAAGGAGTGGTAAGTGAAATTTTAATGTAGTAAGACTCTCACGTTTTATATGAATCATTAATGCAATATTGGTTCCAAATAGACTGTGAGAAGCTAACGATGCATGTTATAACCTGAAAAACAGCCACTAGAAACATAATTTTAAAACTACAGGTAAAAGGCCAATAAGAGAAAACGAAATTGAAATGTATAGTATATTTGATTAATGCAAAGAAATGCTGGAAAAGAGGAAAAGAGTAACAAAAAACAAAGACAACTAAGCACAAGTAGTAATTTGGCAGACTTAAAAAAAATCAATATGTACCTTAAATACAAATGGACTAAATACTTAAAAGACTGAGATGGGGCATTTGTGTGGCTCAGTCTGTTAAGCATCTGCTCTTGACTTCAGCTCAAATCATGATCTCATGGTTCATAAGCTTTGGGTCTGCATTGGGTTCTGTGCTGACAGTGCAGAGCCTGCTTGGGATTCTGTCTTTCCCTCTCTCTCTGCCCTTCCCCAGTTCACACACTCTCTCTCAAGAATAAATAAATAAGTGAACTTTAAATAGAGGTTGAGATTATCAGGCTGGATAGAAAGCAAGACCTAACTATATTCAATCTACGAGAGACACACTTTACACACAGAGACACGGAGAAGTTGAAAGTAACAGGACAGAAAGGCATACCATGCAAGGAGTAAGGTAATAAAGCTGATGTGACTCTTGCTATCAGACAAAATAGATCTTAAGAGAGTGATTATTATGAGAGATAAAGAGGAACTTTTTCTTTTCTAAAGACTTTTTTTTATTATTAAAGTTTATTTATTTTTGAGAGAGAGAGAGAGAGACAGACGGAGCACAAGTGGGGAAGGGGCAGACAGATTTAGGAGATTTAGGAGATGTCAGCACAGAGCCCAATGTGGGGCTCGAGCCACAAACTGTGAGATCCTGACCTGAGCCGAAGTTAGATGCTTAACGGAGTCACCCAGGTGCCCCTATAAATTTTATTTTATTTTTAATTTTTTAAGGTTTTATTTTTGAGAGAGACAGAGAGACAGACACATAGAGTATGAGTGAGGGAGGTGCAGAGAGAGAGAGAGGGAGACACAGAATCCAAAGCAGGCTTCAGGCTCTGAGCTGTCAGAACAGCTTAATAGACTGAGCCACCCAGGTGCCCCTAAAGATTTTATTTTTAAGTAATCTCCACACCCAACATGGGGCTCGAACCCACAGCTCCAAGATCAAGAGTCACACACTCCACTGATTGAGCCAGCCCCAAAGGGGGACTTTTCATAATTATAAATAATAAATAATATGAATAAGAAATACATAAAATAAAAATACATAAGATCCTTAATGGTATGTGCCTGTATTTGTTTCCTAAGGGTGCCACTATAAACTACCACAAACTAGGTGATATAAACCAACAAAATTTCTTTCTCTAACAATTCTAAAGTCTACAAGTCTGAAATCAAGGTGTCTGAAGGGCCACGCTCCCTTGGGAACTTGCGGGAGGGACTCTTCGACAGGAGTAGCTAATGACAGTTTGCCAGGAATCTTCGGTGCTCCCTGGCTTTGCGGCGACCGCACTCCAACCTCTGCTTCCACTGCCACGTGGCGTTCTCTCCTCGTGTGTCTTGCCTTCACGTGGCATTTTCCTAGGTCCTGTTGAATCCTAATGTCCCCATCTTAATTGATTATATTTGCAAAGACTCCTTTTCCAAATGAGGTCATATTCACAGGTGCCAGGAGTTAGGGTTTTAATATATATTTTGGGGAGATGCAGTTCAACCATAAAGATACCTACTTACAAAGTTTCACAATACATGAGGTAAAAGGGACAATGGCAAAGTAAGAAATAGACAAGTTCATTATCATTTTGGAGAAATTAACATCTCTTGTCAAACAGGGGCATCTGGGTGGCTCAGTGGGTTGAGTGTCGGGCTTCGGCTCAGGTCACGATCTCGCCTTTGGTTTCCCCAAGCATGGAAGCTCTCTGAAAAGGACCAAAATGCTGTTCTCTTGGATTTTTATGGAGGCTTCATTAGTCATGAGTGACTAAGTCCTTGGCCATTGACTGATTCAACGTCCTGCTCTCTCTCTCACCTGGAGGTGGAGGGGTGGGGACTAAAAGTTCCAACCCCTGAGTCACCATGATTGGTCCTCTTGGCAAACATCCACACCCTTGGGCGGGGCCCAAAGTCCCTTTCATTACTCACAAGCCACCCATTTCACCTATGTGGTTCTGAGGTGTTTTCAGGAACTGTGGGTGAAGACCAGATATATCTTGAGAAATATGTTTTGGTCATCTGAATGACCAAACAGATATTTCTTATAAATCATTATATTGTAAAAAAAAAAAAAAAAGCCTCTGAAAATTCTGCTTCCATAACAGAAAACTAACAAAAATTCACAGGATCAACCTTTTCAGAACTCTGGAAATTGGTGAACTTTGCAACAACTCAGGGAGTGCTTATTTAAGAAAAGTGGCTTGGGGTGCCTGGGTGGCTCAGTTGGTTAAGTGTCTAACTCTTGATTTTCGGCTCAGGTCATGATCTCACATGAGTTTGAGCCCCATGTCAGGCTCCATGCTGACAGTTTGGAGCCTGCTTGGGATTCTCTCTCTTGCTCCCTCTCTCTCTGCCCCTCTCCTGATCACTCTCTCTCAAAATAAAGAAACATTAAAAAAGTTGCTGCATCTTGGTAAGGACAGCAAGCTTTGTGGTGTTTTAACTTGTCCTATTCCCATTTCCCTTACCCCCAGCTCCACAGTAGTCTTACAAATCAAGCAGCCTGCAAATAATTCTGAGCCCTTGGAAAATACTGGAAGCTTATTGGTTCTAGGGATTTAAGAAAATCTCTATCCAGTCATCATGTCATCACTAAGCCCACTGAGCAGAGACTTTAGCAGCAACACATGTCAATGTATACAGACTTAATGGAATTAATTCAGAAAACTCACCAAACAGTTTAAAAACAACAACCAGCTAGAATAACAAATCCTGGGGAAGGGGAATCCAGTGCCCATAGTGCCACACTGTATTATTTTAAATGTCCAGAGAGAGAGAGAGACAGAGAGAGAAAGAGAGAGAGAGAGAGAGAGAGAGAGAGAGAGAGAGAATCCCAAGCAGGCTCTTTGCTGTTAGCACAGAGCCTGACTCAGGGCTCGATCCCACAAACTGTGAGATCATGACCTGAGCTGAAAGTATGAAGCTTACCCAACTGCCCCACCTCGGCACCCCAAGACAAAAACTTTCAATCAGTTATTTTAAATACGTTCAAAGAACATTAGGAAAACATGTCCAAGGAGATAAAGAAAAATATGAGAATGGTGTCTCTCTCAATAGAGAACATCAGTAAGGAGATAGGAAAAAAATTTTATTTTAAAGAACCAAATGGAGGGGTGCCTGGGTGGCTCAGAAGGTGAAGCGTCCGACTTCGGCTCAGGTCATGATCTCACGGTTCATGAGTTCGAGCCCTGTGTCAGGCTCTGTGCTGACGGTCAGAGCCTGGAGCCTGTTTCAGATTCTGTGTCTCCTTTTCTCTCTGCTCATCCCAACTCATGCTCTGTCTCTCAAAAATATATAAACATTTAAAAAATTAAAAAACAATTAATAAAGAACCAAATGGAAATTCTGGAGTTGAAAAGTACAATATCTGAAGTGAAAGTTCAATAGAAGATTTGAGCAGGCAGAAGAAGGAATTGGTGAATCTGGATGTATGGATCAACTGAGATAGTGGAGCCAGTCTGCAAAGCAGAAGGCAAAGGAACAAAGGAAAACAATCAGAGTTTCAGAGACCTGCAGGACATCAACAAGCAGACCAACACACACGTGATGGAAGTTCCTCAAGAACAGAGACAGGGAGGAGGGCAGACAGAATATCTGAAGAAATAGCAAAGGAATAAAAATAGTACACCAAAAAATATTTAGCACAGGGGCGCCTGGGTGGCCTAGTCGGTTAAGTGTCGGCTTTGGCTCAGGTCACGATCTTGTGGTTCATGGGTTCCAGCCCCGTGTCGGGCTCTGTGCTGTCAGCTAGCTCAGAGCCTAGAGCCTGTCTTCAGATTGTGTGTCTCCCACTCTCTCTCTGACCTCCCCTGTTCACACTGTCTCTGTCTCTCAAAAATAAATTAAAAACATTAAAAAATTAAAAAAATATATTTAGGACAAAGGAAGGCAGTTATGGAGAAACAGAAGAATCAAAAAGATGGAAGACATAAAAACAAATAGCAAATGGCAGATGTAAATCCTACCCTATCAGCAATTTAATGTAAGTGAATCAAATGCTCCAATTAGAAGGCGAAGAACGTTGTTCGGATGCATAAGAAGATGATGCTGTCCACAAAAGCTAGATTCAAAGACACAAACAGGTTGAAAGAACAAAGATGGAGGAAGAGGTACCAGGCAAACAATAACCCATAATAAGACAGACCACATTTGGGAAATAAAACGAGTCTCAATTAAATTTTAAAACACTGAAATAATACAAAGCTTATTCTCTAACCACAATGGGATGAGCAGTGGTGTAGCAGATGTGATGTAGACAGGCCTGGTCTGAGGCCTCACAGCGGGTCCTCAACGGACCAGCCAGGAAGGTCCTTGGCTTCAGGAAGGATAGAAATGAAAGGTGAGCCAGGAGTGATGAAGTTTTGGGGTGATGGTGGGGTGGTCTGGAGTCGACGGCCAACAAAGAATTGTTGAAGACGTCTTTGGTGCACAAAGGTGCTTTTATTAAAGCAGGGGGACAGGACCCGTGGGCAGGAAGAGCTGCACCGGGGTCCTGACAGGTAACTTATTACATACACTCAGGCTGGGAGGGGGTTAGGGATAGAGTAAGTCTCTAAGGTATTTTTCCAGGACCTTGAGGGGCTACCTGAGTTAGGAAAATGCCATTTATTACCGTTTAGTAAAACCTTAGTCATGAAACCCTTCAGACGCGTATCAGGGGGCCACAGCTTGGAGCATGATTGCCAGCATGTTATCTTGGGGGAACTGACATAAAGAAAGTTTCCAAAGGAATTTTTATGTGTTAAAGTAGACTTACATACAGGATCCTTGCGGTTGGGATAATGTTAAGCTAAGGTTCTCTTAGGCCCCCAGCAAAGTGTCATCATTGAGGGAGCTGCGCTAGAGGGAGGTCACTCTGCTGGCTTCAAGGACTTGCCAATGTGCTCTAGGCAGTAAGGGCATTTGATTTTTCATGTGCCTTAGTTTCCCACATCACCATGGCAAGCACTTACACTCTTTTCCTTTGTTCTTGGGCAGCCAGGAGTGTCTGAAGTCTATCACACATATTCCAGCTGGGAGGCGGGTGCGGTGAGCCTGTACTTTGTCTCCAGCTTGCCCCACACTCCCTCATCAAGGAGGAAGTGCACGCTGCTCACTGAACAGCGTGACAGAGTAGAGCAGACACAGTGTCTAGGAGACTCGGAAAAGGAGAAGTGAGTTGCTTGAGGTTAGGGGTTTATACTGGAAAGGGGTCCAAGGTACGTGTTCCTTCAGGAATCCAGGGAAGGGTCCGATCAGAGGCGAGTGTCAGGCGAACAATAGGTGTTGCTTCATAAATCATCGGAGGGAGGGGGCGCTGATGCCAGCGTCGGCTGGGGTTTGTTTGAAGCTAATGTCCTGGAACATGTTTGAGATCTGATTCTTCTTAGATGGTGGCAGGTGTTTGGGGGCTAGGGCAAGACTCAGAGAATGATTAGCCTCCTTGCCTCCCTGTGGAGTGGGAACGCAGCTCCTCTGGTTTACCCAGACACAAGGTGGATGCAGAGCATGAGCGAATGGAGCGTTTCTAAAATGGAGTCTGTAAGGTTTAATAGATGGAGGCAGAGGCGAGAGGAAAGAGAGAGACCAAATTATGGGGCCAAGAGTCTTTATTGGAGTCTGCAATTCCCGGGCGAGGTACCCTGACTCCGGGAGTGGGGAGTCAGGGGAGTCACACCTAGTATGAGAGAGCAAGGTGTTTTATGGGTGCAAGAGTTCCAGGTTTGCCCTCAGGTGGGCAGATAGCCAAGTAGGGGCATCTTTGGACTGTGGCAGGATAGGATTGGCTGTTTGCTTCGGTGGGGGATGCTGGAGTTCCAGTGG
>NC_043716.1:28072187-28140154 GCF_006229205.1 Suricata suricatta
GCGTCCCGTCCGGTCCCCAGGAACGCCATGGCAGAGCTGATCCCCCTGGCCGAGGAGCTGTCGTGCTCCATCTGCCTGGAGCCCTTCAAGGTGCCGGTCACCACTCCGTGCGGCCACAACTTCTGCAGCTCATGCCTGGACGAGACGTGGGCCGTCCAGGGCCCGCCGTTCCTGTGCCCGCAGTGCCGCGCCGGCTATCAGACACGGCCGCAGCTGCACAAGAACACGGTGCTCTGCGCGGTGGTGGAGCAGTTCCTGCAGGCCGACTCGGCCTGGGCGACAACCTCGCTCCCCGACGGCTGGACGCCGCCCGCCTGCGCCGCCGAGCCCCGCCCGGCCTGCCAGGTGGCCTGCGACCACTGCCTGAAGGCCCTCGCCGTCAAGACGTGCCTGGTGTGCATGGCCTCCTTCTGCCAGGAGCACCTGCAGCCGCACCTCGACAGCCCCGCCTTCCAGGACCACCAGCTGCAGCCTCCCGTCAAGGACCTGATGCGCCGCAAGTGTCCCCAGCACAACCGGCTGCGAGACTTCTTCTGCCCCCAGCATAATGAGTGCATCTGCCACATCTGCCTGGTGGAGCATAAGGCCTGCTCGCCTGTCACCCTGAGCCAGGCCAGCGCAGATCTGGAGGTAAGGGGTGGGGAGAGGGGAGGGAGCCGCAGTGGGCATTGGGTGTCCTCTACGGATCCCCTGGGGTAGGAGGATGGGCCTTGCTGGGCCTGAGAACAGGGGCAGGGGCGTCCCTAGTGTCTTAATAGAAGGGGGGGGACTCACAGTTCTGGTCTGTCATCCTTGGTCCACCGTCTTCCCCCCACCCTCTGTCTTACAGAGGGGATTGCTGAAGACGTGCGGTTGCTTGCCTCATAGTACTTGTATGATGATGTTTAGTAGAGGATTTCCAACGTCAAATATGAACCCTGGAGGCACCCTCTGTTCCCTCATTTAAATCCTGGAGGCCCCCAGGAAGTGGATATAATTAGTTCCGTTTTACAGTTGAGGACATGGAGGTCCAGAGAAGTTAATGTAGCCCGAGCTAAGCCAGTAAAGCAGCTAGGCAGGCATTGGGACCTCAACGGGTTTGACTCGACAGTTTGCCGTGTCTCCCCATGACCACCCTTGTATCTGAGTGCATGGAGCATGGGACATTCTTGCAGGCGTGAGGTCATGTGAGCAGAAACTTGTGGTGAGCCAGAGAGTGACCAGGGAGGATCGCTCTGAGCAGGATGGTAGGCAGAGTCCCAAATATCTCTGGATACTAGCCAGAGATACAGCCAGACTCTTGCACCATAGTGCTGTCCGCCCAGGCCTTGTGCCTTGGAGCACAGCGTTTGGCCCCTTGGGCCTGAGAGTCTTCATCCGTAAAGCTAGGAGGTGGGACCAGGTGGTTTCCTAGGGGGTCTTCCAGGTCTGTTGATTTTAGTGGTTGGAAGGAAATTGTAACTTACCCTTGTGGACTCAAGGCAGAGGCTGAAAAGATGTCATCGAACTCCTTTCTTATATCAGCCTGCACTCCGAGGCCTGGCCTGATTGCCCCTCATTTTCACAGCCAAGGACTGTCCTGTTGTTGAGGAGATAGGAGACCTGGCGGAGGTTTGCTGTGGTGCCAGGAACAGGCTGCGGGCCTTGCTCCTGTGAAGCCATAGCCCCTCCTGGGCCTGGTCAGCTTCTCGGTCCAAGCTGGATCCCTCAGGACCTCTTCCCTGTGTCTCGGAGGCCAGACCTCAAGGCACCGTCTGAGAGTTGACCTCCGAGGCTGAAATGACGCAGGTCTGAACCAAACTGACTCCATGACAGGCTTCAAGTTTCCCCTCTGACCTTGGAGGCCTAGGTGTCAGTTTCTCAGAATCATTAGACAATAAAAGGACACAGATTGCTCAACCAGGGACCACCCTAGTAACACCCAATCAGAAGCGGCCAGCTAAAATGCTTAACACTCCTAAGGGCAGGCCTAGAGATAGAAGCTATAGATAATCACTTATTGCTTAAAGCTAGTTACACCTTATGTGAGGGTCCTGGGTCCACTCTGTAATTGGTTAACACTCTAAATGTCATGATTGGATCCCGCCAAAAGTAAGGAACACTATAAGCATTGTATTTGGTTAAAGTTACTGCCAATGATGTTAGGCGATAATGATTGGATCACTGTACCTGTGTCTCAATTTCCTGTAACTCCCCCTTCCCAAAACCTGTAAAGGCCCTACCCCGCCTTTGTTCGGGGCTCTCAGCACGGATCCACTTCGCTGGTAAAGTTGGTGAGCCCGGGTTTAGGCCCGGCGAACTTAAGCCTGTAATAAAGCCCTTTACTTTTGCATGCGTGACTCGGTCTCCCTGGCGGTCTCTGGTTTTTGGGGACGATATTGAAATCTGAGCATAACAAGGCACAGCTATGTCAGGCCTCGGCACCTGGGTCTCCACCGGCCACACCAAAGAACCTGCCTAGCCTTTCGAGCTGGGAACCCTGCTCTGCTCCACATCGGCTGTGGTTCAGGGCAAGTCACTGCAGTTCTCTGAGCCACAGCTTCCTCATCTGTAAAATGGGGTTAAGAGCATCCCTTTCCGACCTGCAAGGTGGTCAGGAGACTCCCAGGAGATGAGCTTTGTAGGCAGGGCCCAGTGTCAGGCAGGTGGCTGGTTTATACAGGCTTCGACCTGAGCTGAGTGTTGAGACCTGAACTTGAATGCTGACTTTTTTCCCTAGCTGAGTGAGCGCTGCCTAATCACTGACAGTGTGGTTTCTAGGAAGAGAGCTTGCTGGAGGTGGTGTCAGGCTGTCCAGTACTTCTTGGCCCTGGGGTTCTCCGGCCTGTCCCTGAGGACTGGGGCAGCTGGCTTCTGCCAAAAGGGTCTTCTAGAAGTTCTTATCTGCGGAGGCAGAAGGCAGTAGGGGCAGCAGGGTCCCTCTCAGCCTGGCCTCGAGCTACAGGTCCCTCTCTCAGCCTCGGGCCTGGAGCCCGACCCTGCACCCAGTATTCCTGGGTGCCGTACACGCATAGCCTTGTAATCCCTGTAACTGGCCCTGCCCTGTGGTCTCTTCCACCAGCCTCCCCTTCTGGCCCTGCCGCTGCCCCTTGCTGGGACAGAGCCAGCGCCATCTGGGCAGTGCCCTGGCCGTGGGAGGCTGGCCTGTCCTGATCCCGGGCGCCTAGCAGACTCGGGGCTCTGCTGCCTCTCATGTCCTTGTTATGCCAAGATCACAATATCGTCCCCCAAAACCAGAGACCACCAGGGAGATTGAGTCACGCATGCAAAAGCAAAGGGCTTTGTTACGGGCTCGAGCTCGGGCTCACAGACTTCACCAGCGCAGTGGATCCGTGCTGAGAGCCCCAAACAAGGGCTGAGCTGGGTTTTTATGGGTTTTGGGAAGGGGGAGTTACAGGAAATTGAGACATAGGTACAGTAATCCAATCATTATCGGGTAACAGCATTGGTAGCAACTTTAACCATACACATTGTCCAGAGTGTTGGTTACTTTTGGCGGGACCCAATCACAACATTTAGAATATCTTTGAAATTAACAGAGTGAGCTAAGGACCCCCACGGAGGGTGTAACCAGCCTTAAGCAATATAGCTTCTATCTCTAGGCCTGCCCTTAGGAGTGTTAAGCATTTTAGCTGGCTGCTTCTGATTGGGTGTTACTAGGGTGGTCGCTGGTTGAGCAATCTGTGTCCGTTTATTGTCTAATGATTCTGAGAAACCGACACCGAGACCTCCAAGGTCAGAGGGGAAACTTGAAGCCTGTCATGGAATCAGTTTGGCTTAGACCTGCGTCCTTTCATCCTCATGATGGACCCAAGTCCCTGATCTGGGAACAGGTCTTCAGAACTTCAAAAACGTTCCTACCCGTGACGAGGGGATTGTTGCACCTGTCACAGTCCTTGGGCCACTGTCCTGTGTCCACAGGCAGGTAGGCCCCTCACTGCCATCAGGGGACTGACATATGTGTTTGATTACTGATGGATAAGGTTTTCCCGAACCCAGAGGTGTGGGGTGCACTGACTGGCTGTTGGAGGTGGAATGGTGTTGGGCCTTTGGCAACCCCCCGGGTGTTCTGAGTTCTCTTGTCGCTCTGACACCTGTGAGACCCGATCTGCCGTGGCCTGGCCTTCTGTCTTTGGCCCACAGCTGATCTTGGCCACTGTGAGAGGCCAGGTCAAAGGGCACTGTCACAGAGGTTGAATTTGAAACCTCACCAGTGACTTGGGCTTTCGGGGTCGAGTTAGTGTGGCCTTGGCCTTCGATTCCAGGCCTCAGTATGTGACTTGTCACTGTGCTGTTCGAGAGCAGGTTCAGAGCTGAATATCTCTAGTGGTGTGGGAGAGGCAGGAAAGTGGAATGGGAGGGCTGGACGATGTTGAGCCAGCTCATTAACAGAAGTAAATGGTTTTTTCCTAGACATTTGCACCGTGAGTGCTTTGATTGTAACGCCAGGCTCTTGGGACCCCAGTTAACAGAGATGTGACCTGGGGCGAGCCTCTTCATTACTCTGCCTCAGTGTCCTTATTTAGAGAGGGCGGGCAGCTCCCACTTTCCAGTGATGTTCTTAGCTCTGAGTTAATACCTGTAAAGCACTAGAACTGTTATGCCCAGATCACAATATCCCCAAAGACTGAGACCACCAGGGAAACTGAGTCATGCACACTAAAGCAAAGGGCGTTTATTTGGGCTTAAGCTCTAACTCTCAGACCTCACCAACGCAGGGGATCCGTGCTGAGAGCCCCGAACAAAGGCTGGGTAGGGTTTTTATGGGGTTTGGAAAAGGGGGGTTACAGAAAATTATGACATAGGTACAGTCATCCAATCATCATTGTATAACAGCCTTAGTAACAATTTTTAATCATACACATTGTCCAGCCTGTTCGTTGCTTTTGGCGGGACCCAATCACAACATTTAGTGTTTCTTTGAAAATAACCAATTACAGGGTGGGCCAAGGACCCCCACGTAGGGTGAGTATCTGGTTATTCTAGTATTAAGCAACAGGTAACTATCTATAGTTTCCATCTCCAGGCCTGTCTTTAGGAATGTTAAGTGTGTTAGCTGGTCGCTTCTGACTGGGTGTTGCGAGGGTGGTCGCTTGTTAAGCAACATGTGCCCTTTTCCTGCTATTGTCTAGCGATTCTGGGAAACTGAAACTTAGGCCTTTAAGCTCAGATGGGAAACTTAAAGCCTATCTTGGAGTCAGTTTGGTTCAGACCTGTGTCCTTTCAGAACAACTCCTGGCTTACAGAACACAAGAAACACCAGCTGCTGTGATGATGGGGGTGATTTTCCTTCCCATTTCTGCGCCGCAACATTTATCCATTATGAACGTGGATAGAAATAGTAAGAGGCCTCAGATGTTACTGTTTCCCTCCATGCATAGTTGACCGTGGTTCCTGGAGGTGGCTAGAGACAGCAATTCTCAGTCACCTTAATTCAGTTTCAGGGGTTGACCTGGTGGTGAGCTGGCCTCTTGCTTGTTCATCCGCCCGCGGGGCACACCAAATGAGCCTTGGATTCTGACTTTTGTCCCCCTGCTTCCCTGAGGTCGACCGTGGCTCTTCCAGCAGTCTTCCGGAATCGGCATAGATGGCTCTGAGAGAACACCCTCAGAAACCAGGCTTTTCTCTCTGGGTTTTCTCCTCCCAGATCTTGGCTCTGCCCTCCTTCCTGGCTTAGTTAGCGCTCCCTTGTCACTAAGCAGATTTTTCTTCCCAGTAATTTGTCTGCTTTTCTGGTAGTTTGCAGTGGGAGGGCTGGCCTGAGGGACTGAAGCAACCGCCCCAGGGCCATTGGTTCTGGCTTTTGTGTGAACTTGGCTTCAGTGCTGAGCCTCTTGCCTCAGTTTCATTGTCTGTAAATGGGTGTGCTAATGAAGCAGCTCTTGGAAATGCAAGCTGACCTTTAGTTTGGCTTCACTAAGATCCAGGCACCACAGGGAGTTCTTACATTGTTTCAGTTAATCCTCCTACTAGCCCTGGGGTGGGAACGGTTGTATCTATTTCATGGCCTAGGACATCCAGTGTGAGACTCTTGGACAGATGGGAATCGGTTGGACTAAGTCCTATGCTCCTAACTTCTTTCTTCTACTGTTCCTCTAAAAGTTGGAAGAGAGGCAATAAATAAGAGAATGCTTCCAACAGCTACAGGCAGGCGAGACTCGGGGCAGCAGAAATGCCTGTGGCAGAGCTTCCAGGCTTCTGTGCTGGCGACGGGGCTGATGGGGGCGGGGCTGAGGGGGTTGAGGGGGCTGAGGGGGCTGAGGCGGGCGGGGCTGAGGTGATTTCTCACAGTCTGGTTTTCTCTGCAGACCAAGCTGAAGCATAAACTGACCATCATATACGGTCAGATCAATGGTGCATCCAGGGCACTGGAGGACGTGAGAGCCAGGCAGCAGGACATGCGGGTGAGTGACGGGCTCTCCACTGCCAGCCTCGGCCCTGGGCCTCCCTCCGCCTCCAGGCCGGACAGCCTCAGCTCTGAACGCAGCAAGGCTTCACACTGGTGTCACACATGGTGGCGGAATTAGACATCAACCTTGCAAGGCGTCCAGAAAGCTATGTTCCCAGGAGAGAGCCTTCGTAGACCCAAACTGAAAACTGTCTACAAGCCCTGACCTTGGTGTGGGGAGGACAGGGTCAGTCACTAAAAATTAGGGTTAAAAAGTAGTAATACAGGGACGCCTGGCTGGCTCAGTCAGTAGAGCATGGGACTCTTGATCTTGGGGTTGTGAGTTTGAGCCCCATGTTGGTGTAGAGCTTACTTAAAAAAAAATCACAAAAGGATGATGTGATGGATGGTTCAGTTGGTTTGTTATGCCCAGATTACAGGGCCCCCCAAAAACAAGACCACCAGGGAGTCCAAATCACGTATGCAAAAGCAAAGGGCGTTTATTCCGGCTTCAGTTCAGTCTCTCAGACCTCACCCACGCGGTGGATCCGTGCTGAGAGCCCCCATCATCAGTCGGGCAGGGTTTTTATTACAGTTGGGGTGAGGGATGGGGTGAAAGGTAGGGTGAAGGGCAGGGATTACAAGATGATTGGGCGGCGCGTTGGCAGAGGTTAGTGCAGAGCGGGGTGATTTGCTAATTTAAAACTAAGCAGGCCTAAAAAGTAGCGGGAATGTCAGGTACCTTTCTGACATCTTATGATTAGCCTGGGCTAGGGGTGGTGCTCGCTCAGGCAATAGGTGGGTGTGAGTCGGTTTTTCTTTCCGTCACTGCTGAGTCACTCCTAGGAAAACAGTAACTTAGGCCTGCTAGTTTCTGAGGCTTATTTGAAGCCTGTCATGGCGCTAGTTTGGCTCTTCGGGTTAAGCGTCTGACTTCTGCTCAGGTCATGATCTCCCCGTTCGTGAGTTCAAGCCCCATTAGGCTCTGTGCTGACAGCTCAGAGCCCGGAGCCTGCTTCAGATTCTGTCCCTCTTTCTTGACCCCTGCCCTGCTCGCACTCTGTCTCTCTCTCTCAAAATATGAATAAATGTTAAAAAACCATGAAGAAAAGAGTACTAATATAAAAAGGGGTTATGATTTATTTCCTTTTCCTTTTTGAATGTTTACTTACGTAGAGCGTGCGAGCATGAGCTGGGGGAGGGCAGAGAGAGCGGGAGAGACGGAGCTCCAGGCAGCCTCTGCTTTGGGCGTGGGTCCCAGGACCGCGCCATCAGGACCTGAACGGAAATCAGGAGTTGGAAGCCGCAACTGGTTATGATTTAAATGGGTGGGGGGGAAAACCAAGAAGTAAAGGTGTATACCCACTAGAGTTACATCCTTTTATAAAAAGAAAGTGTCATAGTTCTAGGGCCGTCATAACAAATTACCGCAAATTCCGCTCACAAGGAGAACTGTGTTCTCACGTTCTGGAGGCCAGAATCCTAACATCAAATGCAGGGCCACACCTCCTCGTTTTAGGAAGAATCCTTCCTTGCCCCTTCCAGCTTCTGGTGGCTCAGGCGTTCCTAGGCTTGTGCTGTGTTACCTCAGCCCCGTCCCTGCCTCTTGTATTCACGTGATCTCCTCCTCCGTGTCATTCCTTCTGTCTCTGATAAGGACACTTGTCATTGGATGGAGGGCCCACTGAGGTAATCCAGGATAATCTCATCCCAAGATTCCTACCTTCATTACATCTGCAGAGACTGTTGCTAAGTAAAGTCAGCTTAGCAGGTTCTAGGCAGATTTCCCGGGGCGCATAATTCAACCCAATATGGGAGTATGGGAGAAAAGACTGGAAGGAAGTATACTAAGAGAATAGTGGTACCAGTATTGGAGTTGTAGAATTAGAGGTTTTTTGTTGTCTAGTTTTCACAAATCTTGTAAGGTTTTTAACATTATATATTAAAAGAAAAAATATGTGTATACATATATTTTTTTAAATTTTAAGTTTTTAAGTAATCTCTGTACCCAACAAGAGTCTCTAACTCATGGTCCAGAGATCAAGAGTTGCATGCTCTTCCAACTGAGCCAGCCAGGCGCCCCCAGAGTCCTTTCTTATTACTCTACTACTGCATGGGGTGTTTTCCTCACTTCTTTGGTTGAAGCTGGGTCACCATCAGATCTTTGTTCTGTCTTGCAGTCAAAGGGACAGGGAGGAAGAGTATTACACATCCCACTTTTGCTCACACTGCACTGGGAGTAGCTTAGTCACATGGCCAAGTCCAGCTGCAGGGAATCCTGGGATATGTAGTCTGTGGCAGGGTAGCCACATGCCCTTGTAAACTCCAGGGGGGTTCTCTTACTTGAAGGGAAGCCATTCTTTAAAATTTTTTTTTAATGCATGGGTTTGGATTTATGGCAGGCCCGTCCCCCTGGGCCTCTCATACTGTCCCATGCCACAGTGAAGGTGGCTCCGAACCATGGCCTGGCCTCCACGCTGTAGGCTGCAGGCACTGAAGTGGGTTGCACACTGAAAAAATAAAATTAAAAAAAATTTTTTAAATGTTTATTTATTTTTGAGACAGAATGTGAGCAGGGGAGGGGCAGAGAGAGAGGGAAACACAAAATCCAAGGCAGGCTCCAGGCTCCGAGCTGTCAGCATAGAGCCCGACGCGGGGCTCAAACCCAGGAGACGTGAGATCATGACCTGAGCCAGAGTCAGACGCTTAACTGGTGGAGCCACCCAGGCGCTCCCCGAATCCTTACTGATAGATATCCAGTTCTTTCCGGGATTGTGGTAATTCAAACAATGCTGCTTATGAGCATTCTCCCATCTGCCTCTGGGGCAGGTATCTGAGCATGTTCCTTCATTTGGGTATGAGCGGCTCAGGTTCACTAGATATTGCCAACTTCCCATGCAAAGCAGTGTGCCCATGTGTCCCCCCACAGAGGTAAGAGTCCCTGGTGCCACACACCTCACCAGCGCTTGGCACCTCAGGCGTAGCTTCTCGGCCTGTCTGACGCACGCCCCTGGATCTTAACCCCCGGCAGGAGGCTGCAAACAGGAAGACGGAGCAGCTCAGACAAGACTACATGGAAATCAAGGCGCTCCTCGATGCCGCGGAGGCCACCTCCACCCGAAAGATAAAGGAAGAGGAGAAGAGGGTCAGTACCAAGTTGGACAACATTTACCAGATCCTCCTCAAGAAGAGGAGTGAGATCCAGATGCTGAAGGAGGAGGTTGAACTTGCCCTGACCAAGGGGAATGAGTTTGAGTTTCTGGAGGTAGGTCTTGATGAAGACATTGTAGAACATGCCTTCTGCCTGCTGTTACGATGTTGATTGCGGGTGTGGTGGGGCCCTCAAGGAGAAGAGGCTGTAGGAGGGCATTGGAAGCATCCCCGAGACACACGCTGTATCCGATTCCTATGCAGTGTGACAACTTAGCACACACTTGGTGGCTCGGAAGAGCATGTGCTTGTTATCTCACACTTTCTGTGGCTCAGGAGCTGGGATGCGGCTTAGGAGTTGCCGCCTGAGTGTCAGCTGGGCTGTTGAGCTCTCGCACTTGTTGGCAGAATTCAGTTCTCGTGGTGCAGGCCTGTGGTCCCAACTGTCTTGCTGTCCCCACTGTCCTGCTGGCTGGTGGCTGAGGTCTGCCCTCCGTTCCCACAGGCTGCTGCCGTTCCTTACCACGTGGCCCCCTCTCAAGTTGGCAGTGACCACCCTCTGGGAAAGTCTGGTCCCCTTTTTTTTCCTGCTTAGATTATTGATCTTTTGTTTTTTTCTTTTTGTAGAAAGAACATTCTTTCTTTTTTAAAAAATTTTATTATTTAAAAAATTATTTTTAATGTTTTTATTTTAGAGAGAGAGAGACAGCATGAGCATGAGAGGGTCAGAGAGAGAGAGGGAGATACAGAATCTGAGGTAGGCTCCAGGCTCTGAGCTAGCTGTCAGCACAGAGCCCGATGTGGGGCTCGAACCCACGAACCGTGAGATCAAGACTTGAGCTGAAGTTGGTCGCTTAACCAACTGAGCCACCCAGGCACCTCACTTTTTTTTTTTAAGTTTGTTTATTTGTTTTGAGAGAGATAGAGCACGAGTTGGGGAGGGACAGAGAGAGAGAGAGACCTAAGCTCTGTGTGCTGTCAGTGCAGAGCCTGACACGGGGCTCGATTTCATGAACTGAAATCATGGCCTGAGCTGAAATCAAGAATTGGATGCTTAACTGACTGAGCCACCCAGGTGCCCCTATTTTGTTTCCCCAGTATAATGCATGCAGTATTGTATTAGATTTAGGTGTACAATGTAGTGATTTAACTCTTTTTTTTTTTTAAGTGATCCAGCAATTCTGTACATTACTCAGTGGTCATTATGAAGAGTGTGCCCTTCTAAAAATTATTTACTTGTTTTATTATTTTTTTTTATTTTAAATTAAAAAAAAATTTTTTTAATGCTTTTTATTTATTTTTGAGAGACAGAGAGAGACAGCTGGAGCAGGGGAGGGTCAGAGAGAGAGGGAGATACAGAATCTGAAACAGGCTCCCAACGCGGGGCTCGAACCTACGAACCGTGAGATCTGACTTGAGCCGAAGCCGGATGCTTAACCGACTGAGCCACCCAGGCACCCCTATTTTTTTTTTTTTTTATTTTAGAGAGAGTGCAAACATGGGAGAGGGGCAGAGAGGGAGAGAGAGAGAGAGAGAGAGAGAGAGAGAGAGAGAGAGAGAGAGAGAGAGAGAGAATGAATTCCAAGCAGGTTTCTACACTCAGTGAGTCTGATTCCATGGTTTTGGGATCATGACCTGAGTGAAAATCAAGAGTCAGATGCTCGGGGCACCTGGGTGGCCCTGTCAGTTAAGCCTCTGACTTCAGCTCAGGTCATAATCTCATGGTTTGTGAGTTCGAGCCCCACGTCAGGTTCTGTGCTGACAGCTCGGAGCCTGGAGCCTGCTTTGGATTCTGTGTTTCCTCTCTGCCCCTCACATGTGTGTTCTCTCTCTCTCTCTCTCTCTCTCTCTCTCTTTTTCTCTCGTTCTCTCAAAAATAAATAAACATTAAAAAAAAAAGTCAGATGCTCAACTGGCTAAGCCACCCAGTCGCCCCATGATGAGTGTATTCTTAATCCCTTTCACCCATCTCACCCATCCTCCCACTGACACCCCCCCCACCCCGTAACCATTGGTTTGTTCTCTATAGTTAAGAGTCTGTTTCCTGGCTTTGTTTCTCTCTCTCTCTCCCTCTCTCTTTTTTTTTCTCTCTTTTTCACTTTGCTCGTTTCTTTGGTTTCTTACATTTCCACAAATGAGTGAAATCATATGGTATTTGTCTTTCTCTGGCTTAATTTCACAGTACTCTTTAGCTCCGTCTATGTTATTGTAAATGGCGAGATTTCATTCTTTTCTTATGAGCCTGGCCCCTTTTAATGGCTCCTACCTGGTTAAGTCAGGCCCACCCAGGATACTCGCCTTTCTGATGAACTCAAAACCAACAGATTTGGGATCATCATTACATCTGCAATATTCCTTCAATTTTTCCATCGAAGGTAACCTAATCCTACCATACTCACTGTCCTGCCCATTCTCAGAGGGAGGGGATCATATAGGGTGTGTACCCCTGGACCAGGTGGGCACCTTGGGGGCCTTGTTAGAATGTTGTCTCCACCCCTTCCCTCCATCGCTCCTCCCACTGGAGCCTGGAAGTGTCTTTCTAAAGCACAGACTGCCCCCCCCCCCCCGCCCCATCTGACCTTGTGTCCCTTAGCTCCCCTGTCTTTGGCTGCAGAGTCCTCTCTTGTCCCGTGCCGTGACCACAGCAGAGCCCTCGCCGTTACCCAGACACACCAGGCATTGGATGGGAATGCCATGGCTGTCCTTTGCCCAGGGCCGCTCCAGACTCCCTGTCTTCCTCGAATCCTGCTATTCCACCATTCCTGGCGGTCGAGTGGGTCATTCTGCCTCCGCCGTAGCACTCAGTGGGTTTATTTTAGATGTGTCCGTTGGTGCATCTGCTGACCGCTCCTTCGGGCCAGGCCATCCCTTCTTCCTGCCCCCTCCTCCTGGTGTGCAGGGTGCCTGGCATGCAGTGGGGGTTCCGGTGAGCCCCATCGATGGCGTGTCGACCCCTCAGAGGCCCAGGTTCCTTGTTCAGGTCCTGGTGAGAGTAGAGGGGTGACTGGGAACCTTCTCATCCCCCTGCACGGACTTCTTTCCGGGCCTAGGCTTGGCGCCACCGAGTTTCATCTCCGTGGTCCTTCCTGTGTGTTAGAGTAGCTGCCTAGAGCTCTCGGAGAAGGATTCGGAGTCCCTGTCTGGGGGCCTCTTGATGCTGTGTGACCCGATTGTAGCTCAGGTTTGGGGCCTTCTGTGAGAGCCTCCCTTTTCCCTGGCCGTGCCCTGGCCGAACCCTTTGCCCCCCTGTGGCAGCCCTGTCCAGTTTTAGGACGCATGTTCGAAGTTGGTCTTTGAGGACTGGGATGGCCCTGAGCTCCTGAACTTTTCCAGCCACAGCCAGAGGAGTTGAAGAGGATTATCCACGGGGTCAGGAGATTTGTGTCCCAACTTTCTTCCTGCCACCAGCTGGCAGTGTTCCTAGCAGGACCCTTTTTCTTTCTTTTTTCTCTTTCTATCTTCCCCCCATTCCTTTCTTCCTCTCTCTCTTTCTTTCTCTCTCTCTTCCTTCTTTCCTTCCACATTCGTTCATTCTTTTGAGAGAGACAGAGCGTGCAGGTGCGGGTGGTGGGCAGAGAGAGAGGGGGACGGGGGATCCGAAGCAGGCTCTGTCCTGACACCAGAGAGCTTGATGCAGGGCTTGAAATCATGAACTGTGAGATCATGACCTGAAACCAGCAAGAGTTGGATGCTTAACTGACTGGGCACCCCATGTTCGTTATTTCTTGACTTCAGTCTCCCCCTTGGTAGGTCAGTGGCCTCTGAGGGCCCAGATCCACAGTGCTGTGACCTAAAGTGGCGTGTTAGCCCCAGCACCCTCTGGCCAGCATTTTGAGAAGACTGATTGGACTGAGCCCCCTGGGCACAGGGCAGCCCCTCCTGGAGCTCATGAGGGCCAAGCTCAGGCCCTGGCTTCCCGGGAGCTGCCTGATCTGATGCCCTGGCTTGTTTCAGAAAGCAGTAAAACTGCAGGGAGTCTCCGCAAAGCCGGTCTACGTCCCCAAGGTGGAGCTGAATCAGGAGCTGATAAAGGGCGTCTGCCAGAGCACCTCAGACCTCAAAAATGAGCTGAAGCGGTATGTCCGGCAGCCCCAGGACAAGAAGGCTGAGGAAGCCACCGGCTCAGGTAACCGTTCGCAACCCCCACGCTCCCCTCCCGGGACCCCTGAGATGGAATCAGGGAAAGGGTCCTGACCCAGAGCACTGGGGCTTCAGTTCCGGGATCCTGAAACGAGGTTGTGGGGAAGCATCCTGAGAGCGTAGCCATCCTTCCTGAAACATTTCTGGGGGCCTTGATGTTAACGCTGGGACTTTTTGGACAGGCTCTTTTTGCATGTGATCTTGAGGCTGACTGGGATGGCTTTTTTTTTTCTAAGTTTATTTATTTATTTTGAGAGAGGGAGAGAACAAGTAGGGGAGGAACAGAGAGAGAGAGAGAATGCCGAGCAGATTCTGCATTGTCAGTGCAGAGACCGATGTGGGGCTCGAACTCAAACCATGAGATCTTGACTTGAGCCTAAATCAACAGTCGGATGCTTAACTAAGCCACCCAGGCACCCCTCATATGGCTTTTGAATGGACTCTGGGTTATCAGTGTATTTGGTGGAGGAATGGCTATTTCTAGGGTCAGAGAAGCCTGGAATTCCTCCCTGATACCCTCCCGCCTCCCTTCCCCCACACCACTGTATCCAGTACAGATTTCACTTCTTAAATATCTCCTGACTCAGTCCATTGGTTCCCTGCTGGCTATCACCGGTGGCAGCTTTCTAAATAGTTTTCTGTCCACTCCTGCTACAGCCAGAGAGAGATTTTCAAGATGCAGATCTGGTTTCCTAGGACCCTCTCCCTCACCCTGTTTAGAGAATATCCATTGCTTTTAGATTTCAGACCATGCTCTTGACCGTGGCCCTACAAGCCCCTACCTGGTCAGGTCCTGTCTATTTCTCCAGCCCTCAAGTGCCCCCTCCTCCCATACATCTCTCTGCATTCAGTTGCTTGCATATGCTAAGCTTCCTGCCACAGGGTCTTTGTGCACGCTCTTCTCCTTGCTTATAAGACTCAGACTCCACCATCTTCACCAGTAACTCCTGTCACCTTTCAGAGAGCAGTTGAAACATTCTGTTTCTCAGCAGACCGCCCCATGACCACTCTCACCACTTAGACTAGGTACCAGAATCCTTATCCCTCGGGAACCTTTGCACATCTGTCATTTTGTTCTTCCCCCACCAGGTTGCAATCTCTGTGAGGGCAGGGGCTGGGTCTGTTTTTCATCCAGCGTTCTCCTCCCAGTGCTTAGCGCAGTCTGGCACATAGTGAATCTTACCAGGTAACCCAGGGGTTGGGCTTGAATTCCCGCTTGGCAAGACGAGTGTCCCTTAGGGGGCCTCTGGAACGGGTGTGGCGCACTCCATACAGGGTGAAGCTGGTGGCGCATTGGACACGCATCCAAGGTGCTCTTCCCCGGCTACAGTGGGAGAAATGGAAGCTCAGAGAGGGTTCAGAGGTCATAAAACTGGGCGCTGGCAGAGGAAAGACTTAATCCTGGCTACATTTTAAGCCAGAGAAAAACGGGACACACCAAACTCATCTTTCTGGCCCCTTGTCTCTAGCTCTTGTAAATGATTGGATGGGGAAAGTCAGTGGAAATTGCCTTTGTAAACCCTCTCTCCACCTGCCCGTGGCAAAGCAGGCTCCTGGGGTTGCTTTGGAACAGCTGCATAAACGAATCCCTTCTTCTTTGGCACAGGGAACCCTGGAGAGCATGGCGCAGCACCTTCGCACAAACCTGCACACTTTTCCAAGAAAGTCCCAAGTAAGTAGCCCTGCTGCTGTCCCTGTGGCCACAGCCTGCTGTGGCTGGCGGGGGCCCCGGCCGGCACCCAGGGGTTGTCGCGCTCTCCGGATGGGCTCAGCCCGTGCCCAGTTGCCGGGGGCCCGAGTGGACCTGGGGTCCGCACTGAGTAGAAGGTGGAGGGGCCGTTGCAGGAGCTCCCCTGGGGAGCCCAGCAGGACCTGCCCGTCAGCACTGGCTATACGGGCTGCCTGGGCCAGCCAGGCTACCAAAGGCGGCTTGACTTGAGGGATACTGACTCCCATGTTCCGGTGCTTGGGCAGAGCCCCCTGGCGGGGCCTGGCCATGGCCCTGGAGGAGCAGAGGCTAACCCTCTCCAGTAGCTCAGGGCCTTGGTTGTCATGTGCTTCTGCTGTCATAGCACTTCCTGACCTTTTTTCATTATTGCCCTTCTCTTACCAGCCATGGAAGACACTTTTTCCCCATTTGCCCCCACCTGTGAAAATTTAATGCCGCACATATGCAGTAGACCTGTTTATATATTACGCTTAAGAAAAAAATTTTTTTTTAAGAAAAAATTTTTAATGTTTATTTATTTTTGAGAGAGAGAACATGAGAGGAGGAGGAGCAGAGAGAGAGGGAGACAGAGAATCTGAAGCAGCCTCCAGGCTCTGAGCTGTCAGCACAGAGCCCACCGCGGGGCTTAACCCCACCAACCGTGAGGTCATGACCTGAGCTGAAGTCAGATGCTTAACTGACTGAGCCACCCAGGCGCCCCTATATATTATGCTTTTCTACATAGGGAGTAAGATTTCTTTTCACCCTCTTCCACCAAGAATGAATTTTTGCCCCCTTAGGGGCCGTGTCAGCCACACATTGAGAAGGGACAGGCTGTTGAGATGGGGGCTGGGGAGAAGAATAGTCCTCGGTTTCCCCATCTGTCCAATTCGGATAGATGCCGGCCTCACGGGATTCCTATGAGTGAACCTCAGGCTCACTTGGGACACTGGTTGTGAAGCTCTTATTTTATTTTTATTTGAGAGAGAGAGAGTGCGTGGGGCAGAGAGGGACAGCGTGAATAGGGAGGCTGCCCCCGGGGGGTGAGGGGACTCTTGCTCTGTGTTGTTTGCTCTAAGGGTTTAGTTTGTCTTTGGCATTTCCGAACGGCATAGAGCCAGAGGCCGGGGTGCCTGGTGTGGGGGCGCAGGGAGCCCTCGGCTCAGCGAGAAAGTGTGGAAGGGCACTTGGTGTGATCAGCAAAAGATAGGGGAACAATCGCTGTGCACCTGTGTCCTTCTCCGGTCACGCTCCCCCGAAAGCTTCCTTGCCCCTGCCCCACATCACAGGCACTGCTCTAAGCAGGAGATGCTGTGGGTGTCAGCCAGGGGCTGAGGTGGGGAAATGGGCAGGTAAGGAGTGGATGGGTCACCATGTAGATGGCACTCTGAACAGCTGTGATGACTGGGGAGGGGGCCCGTGCCGTGCCCTAGGCCAGTGGCACAGCCTGGGGTTCTCCCAAGATGCTGGTCCGGAGGCTCCTGGGTGGCTCAGTTGGTTGGGTCTCTGACTTCAGCTCAGGTCAAGATCTTGTAGTTCATGAGTTTGAGCCCCACCATCTGTGCTGACAGCTCAGAGCCTGGAGCCTGCTGCAGATTCTGTGTGTCCTCTCTCTTTGCCCCTCCCCTGCTCACACTCTGTCTCTTTCTCAAAAATAAGTTAACCTAAAATATTAAAAAAAAAAAAAGATGCTGGTCCAGTGGGAGGGGGCGGGTAAGGAGGAGATGGGGGCAGAGTGAAGACAGTGCCTGGAAAAAGGACTGGGAAGTGGGAGGAAGCAGAGCTAGGGCGTCATGTGGGGCTGAGTGGGGGCCGGTGTGGGGAAGGTGGAGGATAATAGGAGAGGGCGGGGCTGACCTGTAATGTCGAGTACCCTGCGGGAGGGCAGGGATAAGGTCCCGAACACCCCTTGTCATCCCAGTGCTGGGGAAAGTGGCAGAGGGAGCCCCACATCTTCTAGCTCAAGTAGACTGGAGTATGCATCACAGCCCCCCAGGGGCTGGTCACACAGATCCCTGGCCCCCCACCCCCCACCCCAGGCTTTCAGGTTCAGCAGGTGTTGGACAGATCTCAGAGTTTGCATTTCCTACAGATTTCCCTGGTGATGCTGCTGCTGCTGCTGGGGACCACACTTTGAGAGTCCGTGCTTTAGCTAAACTTAGTCTCCATAGGTGCACACTCCAGAGAGTTTTTAAAGACTGTTGTGATAGGGCAGCCCTGGTGGCTCAGCATGACTCTTGATTTCAGCTCGGGTCATAATCTCACGGTTCGTGGGTTTGAGCCCCGCATCAGATTCCATGCTGATACTGCGGAGCCTGCATCGGCTTCTCCTCTCTCTGCTCCTCCCTACTTATGCACATGCATGCTCTCTCTCTCAAAAATAAATAAACATAGAAAAAGACTACTGTGATATTTGTCAAGCCATTTCTTTGCTGGTTCCCCCACCCCCTTTTTTTTTGTATGTTTACTTTTGCATTTTTCCTTTTAAAGAGATGTAATCTATCTTCAGTAAAATGTGCAGATCTCACGTGCAATTGGATTAATTTTGACAGATGCTTATGTGTGTGTTCCCATTACCCAAATCAAGTTAAAGAATTTCCATTACCCCAGGAAATTCCTTCATGCTCCTTATTATCCGTCCCAGTCCCCCAAATCACTGTGGCACATTTCTGTCCCCATAGATTCATTTGCTTGTTTCCGACTAAAACAGCCTAGCTTTCTTTGTAGGGGTCACATTCATGCAAACAATTGTTACTATGGTCTGTTGAAACTGTCATTGTGCAGTGTGTGAAAAGAGTTTAATTCTAAAAATCCCTTTTTTTTTCCAGAAGAAGAAAAGAAACCCAAGAAACCTCGTAAGTGATGCATTTGTACATCTTTTTGTTTCTCGAGGTTGCCCAGGTGTGGAATTAAATGCAGGGAAGGCTGCCCCCTCCCCCGTCAGGTTCTGTGATGGCGCTGGAGTGCTGTGATTCTGTTCTCTGGCGGCAGGCGGGCCCGAGGCTGGGGGTGAGGACAAGTGTACGTGAAGGAGACAGATAATGAGTGTAGCCCTGTCCGGCCGCACCTGTCCAGGTGTGGAAGTAGCTCTTGAAAATCCGCGTGGCAGGGAGACAGGCCATCTGGTCACTGCGACGTGTGTCCAATTCATGTTTTTCCTCCGCATCGCCAGCCCCTGCCTCTGCCGCGCCCAGCAGTATGCCCACCTTCGGAGCCCCGGCGGAACAGTTACCGGACTTAAAGCAAGAGAGTGAGTCATTGCGGGCAAGGGGCCGTGGGGGGTCTGCCCTGAGTTGGTTCTGAAAACGGCTCTCTGTGTCCTCACCCAGCTGCATACAAAGCCTCCACCGCGCAGCCGAATGCAGCGGCCCTCAAGACCAAGGTGCTGGAAACCTTCTTAGCCAAGTCCAGGTCCGAGCTTCTAGAATGTGAGTAGCATGGGCTCTGACGAGTGGTCCCGCTGGCCCTCGGGCACTCCTGTGTAGCTCTACACCGGCCTTTGCCCTCGCCTCCGTTAGGAGGTTCTGCCTGGCTCCCCCTTCCCCGGCTAGTGGCCCGCCCGTCCTCTGTCAGTACCTGCCCTTTGTCTCCTCCCTTCCTAGCCAGCACGGACCTTGCACAGGTGCTCTGAACCCCCAGCCCTCGTGAGTCCGGCTCACCCCTTTCTCTGGGCCAGCACCTGCTGCCCACGGCTGTGCCTCAGTCCCCCTCTAGGTTTCCCGCCGGCTCCCCTGCCATTCTAGAATCTTGCCACTTGTCTTTAGTCTTCTGCAGCCCCCTGCCCCCCGCCCCAGCTTCACAGAGAAGAGGGGCCCCTTATGCTGGTTATTGCCATTTCTCTTGCATCGACACCTGCTTCCTCCTGCCCTCCCTGCCCCCTCCCTAGAGCCAGCCAGGCCCCTCCCCCTCTGTCTGGACTCCCCTTCCTCATCCTCACCATGCTCCCGGGGCCTGCCCCTCCACACCGTGTTTAACTCTCCCTCATCACAAAAGCAGAGCAGAACAAAGGAAAACAGCGGCCTTTCTTGGGGGGACTTTCTGTGTGTCCACCTCCCTTTCACCTGAATACTGGTTAAAAAATACCAGTTCCTGGGCCCCAGGCCAGTGCTGCAAGATAAGCTGGCAGGGGAGCAGCCTAGAAAGCTGTTGTGAAACTCATTTCCTTGGTGATCCTTTTTGAGGAAAGTTGGAAAAATGCAGCTACTGTGTAGCCCCCCAGTGCTGGTCCTCACCCGAGACTGCGAGACTGCGTGTCCGAACACCTGGGGAGTGTGACCGAAACCCCCTGCAGGTCTCTCTGCTTCTGAAAACTCCCTGGGGCGGGGCATGGGCTGTGAGGGGCCAGAACCAACACTCCCATTCTCCCATGGCAGTCTGGCCTCTGTCCCCACACTCAGCTCTGGCTGAGGGTAGTGGCAGCCCCCGTGCATCTGAATGTCAAGGACATATACTCTGGCTTCTCTTCAGATCGCATAAATCTTTCACCTTTTACTGAATGTCAAGGACACCTTTCAGCCTTCAGTTGGCTGGCCCTCTCAGCTGCCTCCCTCCTTCCAGGAACACTGTCTCCCTACGGCTGCTGAGTCCCTGGGCCCCCCTGGGCACCACCTGCCTCTCTAGTCACTCCTTAGGCTCCTTTGCAAACTTGCCCTCCCTGATCCAACTGGAAGTGATTCGCGTTCCTGCCCCAGGGCCAGGTCTAGGCTCCTCCCACCATCGCTCTTTCTGTGTCCCCTTCATACCGCAGCCTTACAGAGCAGCACTTTGCATTTGTACCCACTTCCGTGCAGCAACTAAGACCTGATTTGCAAAGCCGGCCCTGGCCCTCCTTCCTCCTCCTTCCTCCTGAGCGGGTAGCGGGTTCTGGGGGGATGGGCTGTGGGGGGATGGGTGGATACTTGAGTTTCTCAGGGCCACCCTCCCCCTTGCTTCCTGTTGTTCCCACCCCGGGCCTGGCTCTGGGCCAGAGCTAACTGCTGCCCAGCTGCTGGTGAGGTGCTGAACCAAGTTTTTCCTGAGCCCCACTCTCCAGGAGCAGGGAAAGTGAGTTCTAGCAGCTCAGGATCTTGAAGAACCTTTTCCTCAGCCCATTCCTTTTGCCCACAGAGAAACTCAGGGCTCTGTGTAAAGTATCCTGCCCTAAGCCACCTAGCGAGGGAGCGGCAGGAGGTGGTGAAAAACCAGGGCTCTTGGTGTCCAGCTTCCCAAGCTAGGGATTGTCCCTGTGCAGTGCTGCCTAGAACCTGCCAGGCCAGGGGCTCCTGGGAGGGAGGGGGTGGGAGAGGTCCTAGGAAGGAGGTGGAAGGTAGAGACTATGCTCAGCTGAGCTGTCTTCAGCTCCCCTGGAACTGGTTGGAACTGTGGCGGGAAGGGCGTGTGTGGCCCACCTCAGGGAATAGAGTCAGGTGACTTCAGTGCTCACAAATGTTGTTCGGCTCCCCGCTGCCCTTTAAGTACAATTTAGACCCTTTAACTGTCTGCTCTGTGGCCCCAACATGTCCCCCTTCCCCTGCTAGGGCCACTCTTCCGGCTACCTAGCCTTTGCCGGTCCCAGCACATGCCTGCTATCCTTGTGACCCCAGACTCTGCTCTCGCTGTGCCCTCTGCCCCGAATAGCCTCCCCCCGCTGTGCTTGCATCTTTCTGTTTAATTTTTCTCATCATCCTGTTACTGGGCTCACATTCCAGCCCCATGGGCAGCGTTCCCCCCATGCTCTCCCCACCCTTCAAGTGAGCTGTTTGGCCCTGTAGCAGCGTGCCCACCATTTAGCGGTGCGCATCTCACCATGTTGTGGGCACGGGCTTGCCCTGCTTGCTGCGGTGTGGACGCCACGAGGTCAGCTGCCATGCCTGTTCTGAAACCTGCATCTTGCACAGAATCCGGTGCTCAATGAATGGCTTTGGGTGGATGAATAGACAGATGGGTGACTGATAGATGGACAGCTGGCTGAATTGATGGATAGATGGACAAGTGACTGGTTGGACAGAATGGGTGAATAGATGGATACGTTGTGGATGATGAATGGGTAGATATTTGGATGGATGAATAGATGGCTGTGTGGCTGGCTAGATGCAAGGATGGGTAGACAGATGGATAAAATAAATGAACAAGTAATACTGGTTGGGGAAAGGGTTCAAAGTGAGAACGTGTTGGGCTCCTCGTAATCGGTTCCTTGGGTAATGCTTTCTCAGATGCCATTAAATTCAGCCTGGACTACAACACGGCCCACAACAAGGTGGCGCTGACGGAGAACTACACCGTAGCTTCCGTGGCCGACTTACCCCTCAGCTACCAGCCACATCCCAAGAGGTTCACATACTGCTCCCAGGTGCTGGGCCTGCACTGCTACAAGAAGGGGATCCACTACTGGGAGGTGGAGCTGCAGAGGAACAACTTCTGCGGGGTGGGCGTCTGCTACGGCAGCATGCCGCGGCAGGGCCCCGACAGCCGGCTCGGCCGCAACGCCGCCTCCTGGTGCGTGGAGTGGTTCAATACCAAGATCTCTGCCTGGCACAACAACGTGGAGAAGACGCTGCCCCCCACCAAGGCCACGCGGGTTGGCGTGCTCCTCAACTGTGACCACGGCTTCGTCATCTTCTTTGCCGTCACCGACAAGGTCCACCTGATGTATAAGTTCAAGGTGGACTTTACGGAAGCCGTGTACCCGGCCTTCTGGGTGTTCTCCGCGGGTGCCACACTCTCCATCTGCTCCTACAAGTAGGCGGGCCACGGACACTGGCCTCCGGGTGCCCAAGGCACTGGTGGGAGGCCTGCAGGTGGGACTCTCGGAGAGTTTCCTGAGACTCCTCAGGGTTGAGAGTGTTGGGGGGGGGTCTTGGTGGGGGGTGGGGGGGCTGGGGGAGGTGCTCATGCTGTGGGCCAGGAAGCACTTCCACTTCCTGGTGCCCCTCGGGGCAGGGTGACCTCCTCCCTCTTGTTCCGGTAGGTCCCCAGCTGCTGGCAGCTGGATGGGGTTTGGGGAGGTAAAGTCATGAGCGCCTTTTTTCCTCTTGGAGGGAATCTGTAGCCACCGCAGGCTCTTTCTCGGGTCGCCTAGTGTAAGGTCCTTGGCCTTCTGGAGCAGCCTTCGGACCTTAGTGTTTTCATTATTCTCTATAGGGCTATTCAACTGAAATAGATTTTTAAAAAAAAATCCCACGTCATTGAATTGCTATATTAATTCACCCCTGTAGGTGGGGATTCGGGTGTATGCTCCAACTCCTGGTTATTTTCTGTCCTTCAGGGAAACTGCCCATAGCAGGTCTCTACCCAGATCACAGTTTCTAGAAGAGGTGGGTCCTCTCCCTCCACAGGAGAATGGTCTGCTTCCCTTCCTCTCCTTGTACCTCACACCTCGTCAATGGTTTTAAAATGTTTAATCCAGCAGGAAACTTTTCAGACGAAGGTGTCAAACCATGATCTGAATCAGCCTGTGTTGAATTTGTGATTCAAGGTCAAGGTGACCCCACTCGCACTCTTGGTGGGTGCTCTTTGACTGCATGCGAAAGAGCCTTGCAGGAGGCCTTCTTCCCATAGGCTTTGGAGCCAGGAACACCACTAGGCAAGAGGGACCCTGACCTGGGTTGACACTGTGGTGGTTTTGCTCATATTAGCATCTTGCCTTCTTACTGACAACGGTGCCCAGGGATAGCCTCTCGTCCCCAGGGCTGTGAGGTACTGGACCGGCTGGTGTAATTCCCACGGTGGCCAGTACAGTCGAGTGGACTGCAAACTTGATGTCCATAGCCCATGATCATACAAATCACGTGGGACAAGTCATGTGGGGCTGCCTCGGGGACCGTGCTAGTTCTCCTGCCGGCGTGACCACCCGTGGCCAAGAGTCTTCTAGCAGATCCCATGGGAAATAGCAACATTCCTAATTTTCCCTGGCTACAGGCCGCAGGCCCAGTGTGACCCTTTTGTGAGTCGCACACCTGTCCCTGGAACTGCACTAGCCCTTTCTCTTTTTCTTCTTTGAGCCAGTTCCAGATGGGACTGACCAGGCGAGGGGACCCAGAGACTTTCAGGGCCAGTGAGAGAACTATGGAACTCCAACACAAGGGGTATGTTTCCTGCAGGGCTTTCTGTGCAGTGAAAGGAACCCCAGTCTGCTAAGGGGCAGGAGGGACCAAGATTGCCAGAATTTCCCAAGCTCCTCCTATCCTGATGCTGTCAGGACGTAAATTCCCAGTCTGAAAGTGGGAGAACTTTAACCTCTTTTTGGTGAAACAAATCCTACGCTGGACTTTCCTAAGAGGGGAGCTAAGCTCAGTCTCTTTGTGGTATAAAAAAAGAGGCCAACCACTGGGGATGTCGGGACCCCAGACCTTCTCTATGAATTAATGCATCTCTGGCCTTGTGCTGGAATTTCAGGGCACTCTGATCAGACCCAGAGCACCGGAAATTCTTGACAGGGATGCTGCTCTGTGTCCTCTCCCAGTAAGGACTTTTCACTTCCTTGGGAGAGAGATCATCTTTGGAGGGAAGGCCTTCCTGCTTTTAAGTTTTCTTCCTTTGATACTGGGAAGGAGACTTCTTTGGTGATTCTTTTCTGCTTTTGGCAAAGGTCAAAAGCATCTTCATCGATCTTCTGAAACCAAAGCCTTATCTGAAGCTGACTTGCACTTGGGAAACAGCTAGGCTTGGAAGAGGAGGACGCTGAAGGTTAATCCCTGGGTCCTGCTGTGGCTCTCTCTGCAGATCCGAGGGCAACAGGGGGAGACCCTCCCTGGCGACCCTACAGCACAGGATGGGGAAGCGCAGTTCCCTCTGTTTTTAAGAGTGACAGAGCGGTAACCCAAGGTGAACTCTGTGCAAGGCGCCCCGGAGATGTGAACTGAGGCGTGCATGCCCGCTGTCTTGGGCCATCTTGTCTGCGGTGGGGGGACCTTGTACTCCCTTCACGTGGCAGGGCTGCTGAGTCCTCAAGTTGGGGGCAACATTGCATTCATCTGACTTCTCTATTGCAAAGTAAGTCAGTGAGGAGGTACCAGATGACTCCACTCACCACCCTGGACCTCCCATCATGGAGAGGATGCCTCCTAGATTCGCCCCCATCCCCACCCCACCCTGAACCCTGGGGAGGAGTCAGAAAACCCGGAAACACAAACATAAAAATACTGTCCCAGACCCCAGGTATCAGGGACTGACTCAGTCACTCTGGGATCATCAGATTGGGGCCAAGTTTTTGTATTATTCAAGACTGGCCAGTTTCCCTGTTTTAATTACTGAGAACTGGATCTGCGGTCTGTAACTAATACTGGAATGTTATCTCCTTACTTTATTCCGCCTCTCCCCACTGTTGGTTTTAGTGAATGAGTAGGAGTATTTGTGCTACTATTTCACGAGCTAATTTTTTTTTTAAGAGTTGATTCTTTAGGACATCATTAAGGCTGTAGAAAGGGAGCTTTCGAAACCCATGAGAAATAGTAGGGCCAGGGCTGGGTGGCATGCCTTAGAAGCTGTGAATGTAAAAAGCGGTGTCTGGTATTCATTCTTGCATCGAAGTCTGTGTAGATGGTGCATAGAATGTCTACACACACTGAAAGTTATAGCACTTTCCTGAGTTCTGTGAGTTCTTGTGAATTATTGAACCCGAGGGAGGTCGTGCTATGGACAAATGTTGCCTCCAAAATCACATGTTGACACCTAACCTCCAATGTGATGGGATGGGGGGATTTGGTCAGGAAAGCGGAGCCCTCATGAGTGGAATCAATACCGGTATAAAAGAGACGCCCCCGTAGAGCACCCTTTGCCCCCTCTGCCATGTGGGCACCCAGTAAGAAGACAGCTGTCTATGAACCAGGAAGCAGTTCCTCCCTGGAAATTGAACTGATCAGCACTGGATCTGGGATAGATCTTCCAACCTTCAGAACTTGGAGATAGAAATATTTGTTGATTTAAGCCACGCAGTTTCTGGTGTTTTTGTTATAGCATCCCAGACTAAGATGCTCCCGGCAGGAAGGAGCCTATGCTACCCGCAGGAAGGAGCCTATGCTACCCAGCCGGAGGAAGGGAGATTTTCTCCTCCCCTGGCGACAGCCCAGCCAATGAGACTGCACCAAATCAACCAATGAAAGGGCGCTACGCTTGGAACTCCCAATTCGCACCAATGGACCAGTCGCTTATAACAGTTCCTTCCAACCCCCCACCTTCTATAAAAGAATGTTCCTCTCCTTTGTTCTCAGGTTGTGCCTACGGTTTGTTTTGTGGCTACTTGCGTGTCCCAAATTGCAATTCTCTGTTACTCCTGAATAAATCTATTTTTGCTGGCAAAGTAACTTTAATTTTCAAGTTAGCACTACCTTCTGTATTTTCCACTCGGCCGGAAGTGGGGGTGGCCGGTGACCCTGAATTGTAGTTGCTGTCTGAAGCAGACAGGCCCTGTCCAGACCGTGCCCTTCAGCCTGTAGAGCCCACTGCCAGCCCGTCAGTGGCGGAATTGCCTCACGGTGCACCAGGTGCTGTCAGCAAAGAGGTGGTGGGACTTGAAATTTGTAATAAGCCCTTCTTGACTAGTCTCCTTGAATAAAACACCCTGTCCTTAAAAGGAGCTTCCCGTTTCTTCTCCCTGGTGTCCAGCCTCCAGGGTTTAAAGTCTGGTTTCGTTCTCTCACACCCCACCCCTCTTTCAATTGTTTTCTTCCTGTCCCTGTACCCACAAATCTATGCAATATGTCAGTTACAGACTTGCCCTTTAGAGATGCCACTTTGGCTGCCGCGGTACACGCTTCTGTTCCGGGACAGTACCTCCAACCCCTCAGTAGCAGAGCAAGGCTGTGAGCGTGCCTGTGTGTGTGCGGGCTGATTCTGAGCTCCCTGTGGTTGCGGGAGTGCCCCATTCTCTGATACTGGGTTCTGTCCTGGGTCTTCCCTCTGTTTTCTCACCACGTTCCGGGTGGTCTTGAAACACCCCAGCGTCTTGAATAATGGGCAGACCTCAGCCTTTGCTGACCGTGGGGGGCAGTCTACCAATATTTTACTGTACAACAGTCTCAATACATGAACTGTAGAAGGTTCTAGAAAAGCAGGTCTGAGGGGAAGAGAAGGGACACCAATATAATAAGGAAAGCTAGTTGAAAGGGGGTAATTTGGGTGAAAATGTCCCATGACATGATTTCCCTCGCCTATGTTTTGTGACAAGATTTTCTGTGCTGTTATAGGTCAGCTTATGGAATGTAAAGGGTTAACCGTATGGAATGTAATGGGTTAACTTACTTATGGAATGTGATGGCTAACTTGTTGCAAACCACTCCCCGACCCCTTTCTGTGATTGCTAAGATCTGGCCAAGGCCACACCTACAGAAAAATTGATTAGTCACCGCTAGTGATTGGTCATCTTAAAGAACAAAGAACTAAATTTATAGGTTCCTGCCAAAAACTAGTCTGTGTATTAGGATGTAATTGGCTATCATGGAATCCTGTGGATGTGTATATAATCTCACTGCAGCCTTTGTTGGGGGCCATTCTCTGCACTGTCTCCTTACCATCAGGAGAGCAGGTTTGGCCCGGCCGTCAATAAAGTTTTACCTTGCTTCTATTTGACGTGTGGTGGTCTTTTCAACATCTCTCTGTAACACCGACCAGGTGCTTTCTCTCAGAGAAGTCCAGACACTTGAGGTTTTTCACATTTCCCCACGTGCTCCTGTATTTTCTCGATTGAAAACATCTAGGTGGGGGCACAAGCCCTCCCTGTTGGATTTTGGGAAGTTCCTGGTCGAATGTCCACAGGGGCTCCCACTGGGCAGCTTCCCTCAGGAGCTTGCTGAGGAGACGCTGATGCATGGGGCCAGGGCATGGGGCCAGGGCATGGTGCATGCCGTGGTGCTTCTAGAAGGTTCAGCTGCCACGTGTGTAGTTCTGGGGACTTTTATTGTGCATGGTGTTCCGTGAGCTTCCTAGGTCTGTGTGGTTTGGCATCTGACATTAACCCTCAGTTATCATGCTCTGAAACAGTTCTGTTCCTTCTCTTTCTTTGGTACTCCCATTATGCGTATGCCCTTGGTTACTCTGCTCTGGGTTTTGTTTTTTTTTTCCCTTCAGTTTTTGTTCTCTGTGCTTTTCAGGTTTAAAAATTTTTTTTTTAATGTTTTTTATTTATTTTTCAGAGAGAGAGAGAACTCGAGCAGGGGAGGGTCAGAGAGAGAGGGAGATACAGAATGTGAAACAGGCTCCAGGCTCTGAGCTGTCAGCACAGAGCCCGACGCGGGGCTCAGACTCACGAACCGCGAGATCATGACCTGAGCTGAAGTTGGACACTTAACCGACTGAGCCGCCCAGGCGCCCCTGTGCTTTTCAGTTTTTGAGAGATTCTCCCATCAGCCTTGCCCAGTCTACAAATAAACCCATCAAAGGCAGTCTTCAGTTGTTAACAGCATTTCTGATTTCCAGCATTTCTTTTTTGATTCTTTATTAGGAATTCCATCTCTCTGCTTACATTGCCCGTCATTCCTGTATGTTGCCTACTCCTTTTTTTTTTTTTTTTAAAGTTTATTTATATTGGGAGAGGCACAGTGCATGTTGGGGAGAGACAGAGAGAGAGAGGGAGAGAGAATTCCTAGCAGGCTTCATGCTGCCAGCACGGAGCCCTACTGGAGGCTCGAACTCCCAAAACCACGAGATCATGACCTGAACCAAAACCAAGAGTTGGACGTGTAACCAACAGAGCCACCCAGGAGCCCCTGTATGCGGTCAGCTTTATCTATTAAGTAGATATCTATTAATATTAGCTTATTAACTAAAGTTGTTTTAAATTTCCAGTCTGATAATTCCAACACTCCTGCCGTGTCTGGTTCTTTGTCTCTGCAGATTGTACTGTTTGCCTTTTGGTAGCTTTGTAACTTTTTCTTGCTAGCCAGACAAGGTCTACTAGGTAGATAGGCCTTTGGTGTTGGGGGAAAGGGACACGTTCCGAAGTCCTGTGGTTCAGTCTGACTTGGATGAGTCTTTGCCTCTGGACTGTGAGCTTCACACGTGTTTCTGTTTTATCCTCCGACCCCTAAGTGGGACAGGATGGCTAGATGGGCTAGAATTGGGTATTTCTCTCCCCCCAGGTCAGCTCAGCTCAGGTTAACCCAGTGGGTTAGGCTCTGGTTAACTAGTTTCTCCCTAGGGGAGGCCTTGTTAAGAACAGAGTGCTCTGGGGACATCTGGGTGGCTCAGTCGTTTGAGCTCAGGTCATGATCTCACGATTTGTGAGTCTGAGTCCGTGTCGGGCTCTGTGCTGACAGCTCAGAGCCGGAGCCTACTTTGGTTTCTGTGTCTCCTTCTCTCTCTGCCCCTCCCCTGCTCATGCTGTTTCTCACTCTCAAAAAAAAAAAAGAACAGACTGCTCTGTTCAAAATGGCTCCTCTTCCCCTCCTCCTGGAAACTTCAGAGGATTTTTCTCCAGTGTTTACTGTGGGAACCTGGTTGAGCTCTTGGAGGTAAATCTCCCCAGATGGTGGGAGTCCCCTGTGACTGGGTGCCCTTGGAGTTCTTAACCCTCAGAACCGTCCTCACAGAGCCGAGAGCAGTTCATCAGTCACGCCTCACGTGTTTCTATCTAGCACTGCCTCCCCTGGTGAATCTGCTTTGGGAAGTGGTGATTCCTTGTGTGGGCCTGCCCCTCCAGCCTTGGGGACAGCAGTCTGTCCTGTGTCCTCTGCTCTTGCATGAGTCCAGGAGGAGCGGTGGAGCGTTCACTCTGTCCTTTACTTACGATTAGAAGGAAATTGCTACTTAGAAGCTTCCTACGTGTGCAGCTGGAAACCTGTACGTCCATGATTTCATTTTCATTCAGTTCAAAAAACTTTGTTTCCCTTATTTCTTTGACCCATCAGTTACTTAGAAGTGTGTTTTCTAGTTTATGTATTTGGGGGTTTTCCATATATCTTTCTATTACTGGTTTTTTTTTTAATTTTTTAACATTTATTTATTTTTGAGAGACAGAGAGACACATCATGATCAGGGGAGGGGCAGAGAGAGACACATACAGAATCCGAAGCAGGCTCCACGCTCTGAGCTGTCAGCACAGAGCCTGACGCGGGGCTGGAACCCACGAACTGAGATCATGACCTGAGCCAAAGTCGGACGCTCAACTGACTGAGCCACCCAGGCGTCCCTGTTACTGGTTTTTAACTTAATTCCATTGTGGTCTGAGACTACTTTGCATTGCTTGAATTGTTGGAAATGTATCAAGTTTTGGTTTGTGATTCAGAACAGGCTCTAGCTTGGAAAATGCACGTGCACTTGAAAAGATTGCAAAATTGCGTACGTTGCTGTCGTTGGGTGGGGTTATAAGTGTCAGCTGGTCAAGCTGGTTGATAGTGTTGTTCGAGTCTTTTATTTACATCCTGACTGATCATTCAGTCTACTGTGTCGGTTCCTGGGAGAAGGGTGTTAACAACCTTTGACTAAAACTGTGGGCATATCTACTTCTCCTTGAAGTTCTAACCGTCTTCGTTTTATGTAATTTGAAGCTGTCTTAAGTGCCTAAACATCTAGGATTTTTATGTTCTTTTGTTGAAGTGACCTTTTATCTTATGAAGTGACCCTTTGTATCCCTGCTAAAATTCTTTACTATGAAAACTGCTTTGCCTGATCTTAATATCCACACTCTAGCTTTCTTTTGATTAATGTCAGCACGGCATGTCTTTTTCCACCCTTTTGCTTCTAACCTGTGTCACTACAGACAGTGTATGTTTGGATCTTGCTTCTTTTAGCAATCTGACGATGTCTGTTTTTAATTAATGTGTTTACACCATTTACAGAATGGGAAGTAATGTTGTGGTCATCATTGAAAAAACTGCCATTATTCTATTAAAATTTTTTTATGTTTATTTATTTTTGAGAGACAGAGTGTGCAAGTGGGGGTGGGAGAGGGGCAGAGAGAGAGGGAGAAACAGAATCAGAAGCAGGCTCCAGGCTCTGAGGTGTCAGCACAGAGCGTGACATGGGGCTCAAACCCAGGAACTGCAAGATCATGACCTGAGCTGAAGTTGGATGTTTAACCGACTGAGCCACCCAGGCACCTCCCCATTTTTTTCTTATTTCCTCCTTGACCATTTATATACGGGTTTCAGGCTGGCCAGTATCTGTTGACTAATTTTTGTTCTATAAAATTACTGTTGTTCTCTTGAGGATAGGGAAACGTTCATATGAAGAAAAACTACTCAGTCTGCAATTTTACATTCATTTTCTCTATGTAAAAGATTCACACATGCACACACAAAATAGCTTTTGAATTTCACTACCAGTATCCATGAATAATATTGGATTATTACCCTCTGATGTTCCGGGGACTGTCCTTGAAGTAGCACAAAGAAGAGTGTCACAGAATCGGAGTAGTGTTTAGTGCATAGAATCTAAATTCTTAAGTTTGGTTTTTGAGAGAGGCAGAGAGTGCGATAGGGGGAGGGGCAGAGAGAGGGAGGGAGAGAGAAATCCCAAGCAAGCTCCACCATCAGCACAGAGGCCAAAGCAGGGCTCGAACTCAAGAACCAGAACCGTGAGATCACGACCTGAGCTGGAATCAAGAGTCAGACGCTTAGCTGACTGAACCACCCAGCTGCCCCCAGAATCTGAATTCTTGTTTTGTTTTTTAATGTTTATTTATTTTTGAGAGAGAGACACCCCCCCACACACACACATAGAGCATGAGTGGGGGAGGGTCAGAGAGAGACGGAGACACAGAATCAGAAGCAAGCTCCAGGCTCTGAGCAAATGGTCAGCACAGAGCCTGATGTGGGGCTCGAACCCAAGAACCGTGAGATCATGACCTGAGCTGAAGTCGGCCGCTCAACCAACTGAGCCACCCAGGCGCCCCAGAATCTGAATTCTTAAAACGCCAAACCAAATCAGCACTTTGTTAACAGAAATGACTTATTTAAAAAAAGAAAAAAGGCTCACGAAGGCATTCCCGCTTCATAAAGCACTCATTTACGACACCTCAAGAAACAGCTGAATGCAGGCTGTGCTCTGCTTCTTTTTTGGAAAGTTATTTTTAAAAATCTCAATCTCAATGTTCTAACAGTGTACGAAGTGTCAACTATCTTCAGTCAGAACTGGATGCCAGCCACGTAAGGATTCTATGACACGTAAACGAAAAAGCTTCTGCACTCAGCTCCCTGTCGCGGGGTGCCCGCACAATCTTGTACTGCCCTGTCCCCAGGAGTCCTGCCTGTTAGGTGGGGCAGTCTCTGTTGTCCTCTGGGATTCCTTAGTGACTCATAATGAGACATTTCTCTTGCTGTCGAACAGTTGGCTATTTATTTGGTGCATCTGAACAATGACACATAAGTGACCTTTCATTTGTCACCTCTCTGGGAGGTGGCCAGTGAGCAGAAACAGTACAACAGTGTTGGGTGCTGCGTGCACACGAGGAAACAGCAGGCTTCGCTGTGGGGAAGAGGAGAGAAGGCTGGAAGTGGTCATTCCCACCCTTACGGCCAGGTGGATGCTAAAAGAAGGTGAAAAGGACATCATGCTGGAATTCTGTTCCACATTTGTATCTTCTCTTTTGTATTAAAACAATTTTTTTTGTTTATTTACTTTGAGAGAGAGTGAGCAAGCAAGGGAGGGGCAGAGAGAGAGGGAAAGAGAGAAAATCCTAAGCAGGCTCCGTGCTGTCCATGGGGAGCCTGATGTGGGACTCAAACCCATAAACCGTGAGATCATGACCTGAGCCAAAATCAAGAGTCAGATGCTCAACTGACTGAGCCACCCAGGTGCCCCCTTCTCTTCTGTATTTCTTTTTTGGTTGGTTTCAGAACATGATTTTTTAACTGTGCCAAATACAAGCAAGTTAAAGAAGGAAAAGAAACAACTCACAAACACTGCACATTCAGGGAATGAGCATGGCATTATATTTGGTCTGGGCCGCTGAGAACATCCACAGGTTATATTACATTTTTCCTTACTCCACGGCGTGTGGCTATGCATCTTCCCCTGGAAAGTCTGTTCGACATCCATACTATATAGTCCTCGTTTATTGCCAGAAACGATGATGCCTTACGATTTGCATTATGTGTACACACACACCGATCTTCCATTCCTGGCCTTCTGTTTACCTGAGGAGGAACGTATGTTTTTGCACCAATCGAGGACTGTGGGATAAACATCTGTCAACGTCCCAGCCCCTGGGATGGGTTGCATACTCCAGTGCATTTCACTGCAGCCCACTTGTTCCTCTAGACCTTCCCCTTCACCCCCTCCCAGATGAATGGGCAAAGCGAAGACCGGGCGGCCTGACCTTGGGTCATCTTCGCCCGTGGAACTGCCATGTGACCCTGGGCAAGTCCCCGCTCTCCCTCCACCAAGTTGTGTAGCTGGACAGCTGGATCTCTGTTCCGTCTGCTGCTCAGCCGAGCCTCTTTTGTATTTTAAAAAAATTTTTAATGTTCATTTATTTTTGTGAGAGCGTGCAAACAGGGGAGGGGCAGAGAGAGAGAGAGAGACAGAATCTGAAGCAGGCTTCAGGCTCTGAGCTGTCAGCACAGAGTCGGATGCGGGGCTTGAACCCACGAAGCGGAGATTATGACCTGAGCCGAAGTTAGACGTTTAACTGACTGAGCCCCCACTGGGCGCCTCCTCTTTTGTATTTTTGATCACTCCCTTTCCACCAGGTAGTTCCTTTTCCCTGTGCTCCCAGGCATACCCTGTGTTCTTGACAAAGCCACAATAGTCAGTGACAAGCCCATCAACGTGCCAAATCAGGTGTAGCCAAGGGCGTGCCTCCCCAGGTCACAGGCTATCTTCTGTTGCTCTGTTTAGGACATCTGTCCTGCACCTGCCCCAGACGTGCCTCTGTGGGTCATTAGTGGTTCCTTGGGCAGAACCCAGACTGCCTGCCCTCCATACAGGGCTACTGCTGCCCCACCAGCCTCACGGAGGGCTGACTTGTTCATTCAGGGGTTACTTTTGGAGTTCTGATTATACACCAGGTAGGGTTCTCCTGCCAGGGAGAGAGCAGTGAAAAAAAGCAAATCCAAATCCGTGCCTTCCTGGAGTCCATGTTCTAGTAGAGGGAACAGACAGCACCAATAGATATGAAGGAAAAGTGCTATAAAGAAAGCAGGGTAAGGACATAGTGTGATGGGTTTTTGTGTGGATGTGCTGGTCTCGGCAGGGGATCCAGGGAAGACCCCTCTGATGCGATGACATAGGATCAGCATCCAGAATGAAGTGAGGTGGAGGGTTGGACCACGTGAAGCTTGGGGAGATGAGCAAAGGCCCTGTGGCAGGCATGTGTCTGGTGTCCGGAGGGCACCGTGGCATAGTTTTGGATTTTATTCCAAGTGTGAGGCCACGAGAGGAAGGCCATGCTTCCCTTTCGTCCTCTCTTTCCGCTCAGGAAGTGAGCTCCACGAGGGCAGGAGGTGTGTCTCTTTTGTTCACTGCTGTTTCACACACGCAGAAAATGCCTGGGACTTAGTAGACACACAAGAAATGTCCGTCAAATTCGTGAATGAGCATCGCAAATACAAGCTCCAACGTGCATAAAAGACTGCTGTTATGTTTGGGACCAGCCAGTGGAGTTTATAACAGAGGGAAAGAGGTAAATATTGAACATCTGATGCTGGACATGACTATTCCCAGAGTCCGGGGCAAAAAGAAAAAGCCGAAGTTACATCCTTCACGGGCACTCCCTTAAAGCAGTCTGGGGCTCAGCCTCTCTTTTCTGTGCTGGGTCCATCTGATTTTATACTCGGAACAGAGAGAGCTCTTTCTTCAACCTTCGTACCCCAGGGGGGAACCCTCGTCAACCCTCACAGGGACTAACTTTGCCCTGGGATTTACTTCTCTGCATTACTCCTCACAAGGTAATTTGTAGGAGCAAATTCCCAGCATCTAGGTATTTAGTCTGAATGGTTCTCAGACGTTAGAGGCACTTGAGTCACCCGGAAGACGAGTTAAAACGATTCCTGGGCTTTGTCTCCAGAGTTTGGATCCAGAAGGTCTAGGGTGGGGCTTGAGACGTCACAGTTCTAGCAAGTTCTCAGGTGTTGCCAGGGCGGCCGAGCTGGGGACTGTGCTTTGAGAATCACTGGTCTAGAAGAACACCTCAGGGGGCATCAGCAAATACATCCATCTGGGCTTTTGAGTGTCAAGGTCGGGCACCATTGAAGTCGCGGACTCACGCTACACGGTGGGATGTCCCTGGCACACGGATACTCTCATCCCCTTGGCTTGCACAGTCCTTCTCTTCCCCTTTCCTTTCCCGCTTATTTGTCATTTCATCTTCTGTTGATTCTGCTTGTCCACTCCCCTCTACAGGCGATTGTCCAGAGTCCCTGCTATTCTTACCTTAATGTTCTGCTCTCCAAGAACCCACCTTACCGTCATCACCATCACCACCGTCATAGCTGACATTTATTTCCACTTACTGGGTTTCCAGTAATGAATCAGACTTTACACGAACGTATTGGTTAGGACGCTGCCTTTGATGGCAATGAAAAGAGACCCTAACTTAAACAGATTGGGAAGACTTTCACCTCACATACCAAGTAGTCCCAAGGTAGGGCAGGTCCAGGTCGACGGACTCAGTGCCTCCACATGGTCATCAATGGGTCTTTCCTACTTTCTGCACTGCCATTCTTGGCCTGTTGGCCTTGTCTTCAGGTTTGCTTACTTCAGGGTCGGTCAGAAGATGGCTGCCATGGTTGTAGGCACTCGATGTGCTCAAGACATTATAGACCATACCATGGGCTGCCTTGTCAGATCGTCCAAGTAACGCTAGGAAGCAGGTTCTATTCTCCATTTTTTTAAATGTAGATGAGGAAAACAGGCTCAAGAGATGATGTTAGAATCCTGAAAGCATTATGCTATGTAAAATAAGCCAAACGCAAAAAGACAGATGATGTATGATGCTACTTATCTGAAGTACGTAGATGAGGCACATTCATGAAGATAGAAAGCAGGACAGCAGTTCCCAGGGGCTGGGGCGCGGGGGGCAGGGGATAGGGAGTCGGTGTTTTGTGGGCACCAGTTTCAGCTTAGGAAGATGAAAACGCTCTGGAGATGTCAACCATGGGGATGATGGTTGACCAGCACTGTGAATGTGCTTAATGCCACCGGATTGTACACTTAAAAGTGGTTAAAACGATCCATTTTATGTTATGTATATTTTACCATCAGAGAGAGAGTCCCGAAATGGCCACAACCCTCTTTTCATTTCCTCATGCCCTTCCAGAACCGTCCCACACCCTCACTAAGAGTCCAAGTCTATTTCTCATTTTGTTGAAACTCAGCAGTTTTGTCACTACCTTGGTGATAGAAGTGACACTGTGTGACTTCTGAGGCAAGGTCACAAAAGGAAATGAGGTTCTTGGGGCATCTGGGTGGCTCAGTCAGTTAAACATCTGACTTCAGCTCAGGTCATGATCTCACAGCTTGTGAGTTTGAGTCCCTCTCGGGCTCTGTGCTGACAGCTCAGAGCCTGGAGCCTGCTTCGGATTCTGTGTCTCCCTCTCTCTCTGTCCTTCCCCTGCTCGTGCTCTGTCTCCTTCTCTCAAAAAATAAACTAAAAAAAAATTTTTTTTAAAGAGATGAGGCTTCTGCCTGGCTCTCCCTCTTGGAACGCTTTTCGGGGGACTCAGACATCGGTGTGCGGGAGCCCCAGCCCCTGCTGGAGTCCGGACTCACAGGGTGTGCGCATGAGTGAGCTTCCGGCCGGCTCCGCCCCCAGCAGACTCTGGGAGGAGGAACAGACTCACGTGAGAAATGCACAGAGTCCCGCCCAGGTTGCAGAGTCACGAGCAAAACAAATACTGTTACTTGAAGCCACTAAGTTTTCAGGTAATGGGTCACACAGCCATGGTGACTGGAACACACACGTAGTGAGTGACAGTCGGGACCTGAGCCCTGGGGCTGAGATGCAGTCAGCCACACCCCCGCTTCTCCACAAGTGACACCCAGATCTGCACCTGTGGTTGTGGCCAGCCTCGATCAGGTCTACATGAAGTGTCCCCGTGTAACTTCACGTCTCTGCAAGTATTGAGAAGCAAGCTTATCTTCTGTTGCTCAGAACCAGCTGTCCCTTGCGTGGGGGAACAGCTCGGCTGGGGTATCACAGTGTCCTTGCACATGTCGTACACTTAGGCCAAGCTTGAACCTTGGCCCAGCGTCTGGTGATCGTCCCAGATGTGAGAGGAGGGGCTGTCCGGAAGGAGCAAGGGCAAGGCCATCTTCTGTTTGCCTCCTTATCTCTCCTGGCAAGCTGTCCAGAGAGTGTCTCATTTCCCTGGGGTTCTGGTGAGGCCTGGGCTTCAGATTTCCAAACGGCCTCCCTGCAGCCTCGAACTAGCTCCTCAGCAGCGGGGAGCTCCACCACTCACACTGCAGTCCCCTGGCCCCTTTTGCTTTGCTGTGGTGCTTTTCGGTGAGGCAAAAATCACAGGGAGCACGCATCGTCGGCTAATTCTTCTTGCTGCCTTTGTTTATATTTATTATTTTATTTTATTTAAAAAGTTTTTTATGTTTATTTATTTTTGAGAATGAGAGACCCAGACCATGAGTCGGGGAGGGGCAGAGAGAGAGGGAAACACAGAATCTGAAGCAGGCTCCAGGCTCAGAGCCTGATGCAGGGTTCGAACTCGCAAACCATGAGTTCATGACCTGAGCTGAAGTCGAACGCTTAATGGACTGAGCCACCCAGGCGCCCCTACCTTTATTTATTTTTAAGAAGTGTTTATTGGGCCGCCTGGGTGGCTCAGGTCATGACCTCGAGTTTCGTGAGTTCGAGCCCCATGATGGGCTCTGCGCTGACAGCTCAGAGCCTGGAGCCTGCTTTGAAGTCTGTGCCTCCCTCTCTCTCTGCCACTCCCCTGTGCATAGTCTTTCACTCTTAAAAATAAATAAATGTTTAATAAATGTTTATTTTTGAGAAAGGGCACATGAGTGGGGGAAGGGCAGGGAGAGGGGGACAGAGGATCTGAAGTAGGCTCTGTGCTGACAGCAGAGAGCCTGATGCGGGGCTTGAACTCCTGAACTGTGAGATCATGATCTGAACCAAAGTTGGACGCTTAACCGACTGAGCCACCCACGTACCCCTCTTTAAGTAATAAACTGTCTAAATCTAAAAGTGGCTCCTTGGGGCGCCTGGGTGGCTGAGTCGGTTAAGCCTCCGACTTCGGCTCAGGTCAGATATCACATTCGTGGGTTCGAGCCCTGTGTCGGGCTCTGTGCTGACAGCTAGCTCAGAGCCTGGAGCCTGCTTCCGGTTCTGTGTCTCCTTCTCTCTCTGACCCTCCCTCTCTCATGCTCTCTCTCTCTGTATCAAAAATAAATAAAACATTAAAAAGTATATTAAAAGTGGCTCCTTGTAACTTCACTGGTTGAATCAGTGGCCTTGGCCTTGGTCTTGTATGTGTGAGCTTGAAACCCTGCACTTCTCCATTCCTATCATTTATGTATTCATAATCAACACTTACTGAGCAAATCCATTCTTCCCAAAGACTCAAAATCTTGAGACTGCTTAATCCTTTCCTCAAGGTATCCTTCATCCAGACCTGTCCATTCTTCCTCTACAAATGATCTCATTGCTGCTTCTATTTCCAGGACTGTTGTCTCCCTCAAGTTCTTACCCACCCACTCCTAGATTGTAGTGAGATCCTTGAACTAGGCTTCCTGTTTCCAATCCTTCACTTATAAGTCGTCTTCCATGGTACTGCCCGAGGCAACGTTAGAATGCCATTTCGTACATGGCAACCCAAAGTTTACAGGCTTCAAGTTGACATGCTTTAGCTTCTTGCTCAAGGCTCTACAATTTTTGCCATATCTCCAAATTAATCTTCTATTAAGCCTCCACATTAACCTTCTCTTCTCATCAGCGTGGTCAACACAATGTTCTTTGAATATGCCAGATGGCAGCATCTCCTGTGAGGTTCGGGCTAAGTGCCACTTTCTTTCTTCCTGAAGTGTTTCTCTACCACTGGCTCCCCCAAACTTGTGTGCCACCGAGTTCTCTGCAGTACTCAGTGGGCTTGTGGATGAGTCAGAAAAGAAAATGTCTAGAGACGACAGAAGATAACTAGGTAGTACAAGTTTATTGACAGTTGATACTAAATGTCTGAGACTGGGAGCGGTGTGCTTGGCTCGGAAGTTCTTTTTTTTTCTTTTTAATGTTTCTTTATTTTTGAGAGTGAAAGAGAGAGCATGAGTGGAGAAGGGCCAGAGACAGAGGAAGATACAGAATACAAAGCAGGCTCCAGGCTCTGAGGTGTCAGCACAGAGCCCTACATGGGGCTCAAACCCATGAACTGTGAGACTGTGACCTGAGCCGTAGTAGGACACTTAACCGACTGAGCCACCCAAGCCACCCCTTGGCTCAGAAGTTCTTAAGTGGAGGGGTGTCTGAGTGGCTCAGCTGGTTGAGTGTCCAACTTTAGCTGAGGTCATGGTCTCATAGTTTGTGGGTTCGAGCCCAGCATTGGGGTCTCTGCTGTTAGTGTGGGGCCTGCTTTGGATCCTTTGTCCCCCCACTCTCTCTGCCCCTCACCAGGTCATGCTCTCTCTCTCAAAAAAAAAAAAAGTTCTTAAGTGGAGTCTAGGAGGCCCTTGAAGTTGGAGCCTATGGGGTAGGTCAACACTAATAAGACTGTCTCTGTGTGTCCATAACTATAACCGGCTTCTTTTTTTTTTAGTTTTTTAAAATGTATTTTATTTATTTTTTGAGAGAGAGAGACACACACAACATGAGCCGGGGAGGGTAAGAGAGAGAGGGAGACACAGAATCTGAAGCAGGCTCAGGGGTACCTGGGTGGCTCAGTTGGTTAAGCGTCCAGCTTCGGCTCAGGTCATGATCTCACGGTTCATGGGTTCGAGCCCCGTGTTGGGCTCTGTGCTGACTGCTCAGAGCCCGGAGCCTGCTTCGGATTCTGTGTCTCCCTCTGTCTCTGGCCCTTCTCCACTCATGCTCTCCCTTTCACTCTCAAAAATAAAGAAACATTAAAAAAAAAAAAAAAGACTGCAAAGCAGGCTCCAGGCTCTGAGCTGTGAGCACAGAGCCTGACATGGGGTTCGAACCCACAAACCGTGAGGTCATGACCTGAGCCAAAGCCAGATGCTTAACCGACTGAGCCACCCAGGCGCTCCTATGACTGGCTTCTCACAGAGGTCTGCTTCCAGGCTGAGAACCCCCGACCTAGCCGGAAGACGGTATATCCTAGTGACAGACAAGGCAACAACAAGCCCCCTTTGAGTCTGGAGTCCCGACTGGATTGGTGTCCCGGCTCTGTGAGACACTGGCATGTCGCTAACCTTTCTGAATCACAGACTACTCGTTTGGAAAACAAATGATATCTTCCCTGCCCACTTGATTGGCTTTCTGTGAAAAATAAATAAAATACATGAAACTGTTTTGTAAGCGATTGAATACTCTATACATGTAAGTTATTATACTACCTAATTCCTAACCGTATGGTTCTGGGTAATGTGTTCCAGTTTACGCAAAGCTTACTTATCTTGAAAAGATACGTTCTTTAGTTTTTTTTATTTGTTGGAAGATCTTACAGCTTTTATTTCAAACTTTTGCAGTTAATTAGCTTCTAAACAGGATGCCTGGAGGTCAGCAATGAGGAAGTCCTGGCCAGCTGTCCGGAAGGTTGGAGCCCTGTCCTGACAGCATTCCATAAGAAGCTGGGTCCAAGCTACCCTTTTTTTTTTTTCTTTGTTTGAATTGAATTGTTGACAAGTTCTTATTTATCGTGTTTCCTAGGCTCAGAGTCCATTGCCCTTGCCCGATCTGAAGCTTTGGCACGCCACTATAAATGGCACGTATCACCAAATTCAAGCAAGCCTCCTGCAACGTTTCAGGCAGAGCTCACTTATGAGGAAACGCATTGCATCGGGGAGCTCCCCCTCTGCTGGAGGAAGTAAGCATTTATTTAAAGCAGGGCTTCTAGAAACTCTCTGTGGTGGACAAGGTGTGTTTTCCTTTGTTAAAAACTTCCAACACATCACATATTGGTATTTTTATAAATATGAGGTGAAAAACACATACAAAATACAAACCGTATTTCATTATCATTAGATTCAATAATAGTCAACTGGCAAAATAAGCTACAGAAATGAGAAAAATTTTTTAATGTTTATTTTTGTGAGAGAGAGACGGAGACAGAGAGACAGAGACAGAGCATGAGCAGGGAAGGGGCAGAGAGAGAGGGAGACACAGAATCTGAAGCTGAGTCCAGGCTCTGACCTCAGCACAGAGCCCGACTTGAGCTTGAACTCATGAACTGGGAGCCCCACGCTATAAAATTTTCTAAACTCTTTCTCAAAAAAGCCATAAAAATTTCTAAACCCTTACGCAATTTCTGCTGCGCTTATTTCCTGATAGATTAGAAGCACACACTTTGTGGGCCCTACTTTGAGTAGGACAGATTTAAAGTACTGAAGTACTTTCAGGCCGGGCATGGAAACGAAGCCCAGCGGAGAATCTGATTGGTTACTTGTCTATGGCTGGGCTCCCCGGGCCCAATCAGCGGCAGGGGAGAGAGGACCACATGGCCCCAGTGGCAGAGGCTTTGGCTGGGCGGGGGCCCTTCCCTTGGAAAGGGGGCCGGAGATGTTCACAGGGATGCTGTTTGCCTGGGCTGCCCTATGATTGTGCCATAGCAACGTCTCCCGTTCAAAGACTATCGAGTGCCGACCCCTCCCCCCCCCAGCCCCCCACCGCACGAGCCGGAAATTGGGAGGCTGAGAGTCATGTCCCGCAGCGGAGGGGCTCTGTAACACACAGAACAGAAGCTTCTGGAAAGATGTGCAAGTGCTCGTTGGTTTGAATGCAGAGACGAAGGAGGGAGGCTCCCAGCCCTCAAGAGCTCGCAGCTTTCTCACAGACTGACTAGTGTTATTTCAATTTCCTAGTGTCAAAACCCTACCAAAGAATTTAAATTCTTATGATGGCTAATGTGTAACGCTTTCAACTCATCAAAATCTCTGGCCTCCTTCCACAAGTAATTCATCTTTATTTCCTTGTGGGGGACGTCCCTCTGAGGGCTTATCATAAACCTCAGCATTCCCAGGGCCCAGAACAGTAAGGTATCTGCCTACAACTAGTGTTTCTTTCTAGACAATACGCTGTTGGTGGTGGCTGTGTTGATGATGAAAATATGGCACCAACCTTTAGCCCTGAGTTCACAATCTATAAAACGGGCTTAATACTATCTACTTGCAGCACTGTCGATTATGAGATAAAAGTAAACACATCTAGCATACAACCCAAAGTGACCAATAAATGTGTTAAAACTCTAGAAAGTCAAAACGTGGACTTGTGTGGGGCTCTTTACTTAATAAAGAGAGCCTTCCTTGTGAACTTCAGTGGGTGTCCCGGCCAAGCAGGGTAATTCATCTTTACACTTAATGATCAAGAAAAGGTACGTCATGCTTGGCTCTGTCTGCTTAAAATAAAAAGTAGGCAAGTGAACAGTGAATTTTATTTCAAAAAATGTATAAAAATGGACTTTTGGATAAAAATGACAAGGACGGATGTGTATTTGAGTTTGCACGCCCTGTGCTCCAGGCTACAAAAACCACGCAGGAGGAATCCCGTTCTCCTTTCTGTCCACAGAGCCTGACCCAGGCCTTGCCACCAGCTCTGTCCTGCTGCAGATCCAAGACCATCCTCGGTGAAGGGAACGCGAAGCTGCTTGTTTTATCTTCCTGTTGTGTCAAACAACAACACAGGATCACACTTTCTGGAGTGCTGCACTTTAAATTTTATTAAAGAACAAGCCAATGTTTGCAACGTATTGCTGCTTTCATTCACAATTCTCAGTAGGCATCGACCACAATACGGGGCAAACGCAACAAAGGCAAGTCAGCAACACAAGGTACTTAGTGGGAGGTAGGTGGCATGGGGTGCAGGGGTGGGGGGTGCGAGGCCAGCGGCTGCGGAGGTGGAGCCACCCCAAGCACCCACACCCTGGGCCAGGCAGCCAGTTCCGGAGCTCAGCTGCAGGTGGTCAGGGCCAGGAACCGGGCTGCTCTAAGAATTACAAACCAGAGTGCCCATTTGTCCATGGGGCTCATCGGAGCAGCTCAGACTCGAGAGGAGGGCCACCGGCAGGGCGCAGAGCGAGAGGGAGGGAACGAACGCCGATGAGTCACCGTCCCCCTGCCCTTCCCGCATGGTGCTCCTGCCACGGCCTGGTCCCCACCTATGACGATGCGCTGTGGCCCGGACAGTGTGAGAGGAGCAAGGACAGCGACCTGACTTCCCAGCTCTCCTTCTCAACCTTCCACATCGGTCACCAGAAAGCACCACATGGTGCTCAGCGCATCGGGCCCCTGCAGACACCGAGGAAGCGTCCGGTATCAGCCACACCTGGATTTACAGCTTCTAGGTCACGGACTTCCCTCAGGCATTTCTGCAGATGACTAAGTTCAATCATTTAAGTTTTGTGAACCTCTGTACGAGAGGGGGACATTTGTGGGCTCTTTCTCCAGATCGTTGGAGCGTCCCTCCTTCATACCTGCAAGCGTCAGGCACAGACTGCAGTCAGGCCTGTGGGGGCTAACGTGCGTGTGTATTTACACAACTGAAACTGGCTCAACACCCGGACCGTTTCTATCCGCACGTTAGAAATGTGAGGAGCAGAGGGTAAGCCAGTGCTTCACTATTCAAAAAAATGCCTTTAAAACTTGTGAAATAGCCAGATGGTCACATTCCAAGCAGCAAGACCTTCAAAATTTTCTTCGTCAAAAAACATGAGGTTTCTGAATATGTAAATGCTAGCAGAAAATTAACCCAGTGACAGAGTCATTCACTGAGTAGTGGCTTCCAAACCCTTTAAAAAAATAGTGGACTCCTTTTTCTTCAAAAAGAGACAGAATTTCATCTACTGAAATCTTACTTTAAGCGGCATCCAGGGGTGGGGTGGGGGGCGCACCGGATGAGGGGAGAAAGCAGGGGCCCCTTGGCGGCAACTGCCACTGGCCCCTGAGCACTGCCTGTTCTCTAAGACCCCCTTGGTCATGGCCCAAAACCTGTTTCAACATGAGAATCTGAGGCTGCCAATTTTTATGTAATAGAGTCTAGACAAAGACGTTAATTTGGACAGGATATGAACCAACTGTTCATAGCAGTCCTTTAGAAGAGCGATTTGTGGCGAGAGAACGCAGTTCGTGGCGTGAAGGAAAAACAATTCTAAGAACATCTGACTAGTTGGATTTCCCTGCATGGTATCCCTCCAGCAAAAGCCCCGGGTGAACACACGTGGTACAGCCCAGTAGCTGTAAAAATGTCAGTGCTCGTGGGAGGCACTGGAGGCGCTTGTGGGTGAAAGCGGAAATGTCCGTGTCCCTTCCGAGGCACTGATTCACGAGGTCAGGTGCGGCCTTCAACCTCAGAGCTCCCCCCCGCACCGGGGATTCCCACGCTGCAGACAACCTGCAGATCCCGCTTCCGCTTCCGCTAAAGAGGAGCCAGGCCTTCCAGGGGCCATTCGGGAAAGCCAGGGCGCCCTTTAACCAAAACCCGAACCGCTCCTTCTGTCTTGTTGCTGGGAACAGGCCTTCATTCGGATTGGGATAGAGTAACAACACTCTTTTTTCTTTTTGAATTCCTAGATATATTTTTTTATAAAGCTACCTCCATTCCATTGTCCCAAATTAAGTAGAATTAAAAAAAATTCTGAATATAAAGTGCTGGTTCTTGCTTCAATGTTATCATCTCAAGGAAAAGCCACACAAAACTTATCACCTATTCTACTGACCTTTTTGGCCAAGTAAATACAAATTATGTATTCGGATCCACATGAATGTGTAAATTAACGTAACCTTTAGAGTTTTCTAGTTAGTGCAATTTTAAAATTCCATAATATACAGTAAATACAATTTTGCTTTATATTACAAATGCAAACTATTTTTTCTTTTGACATGCTGATAGTAGTCATCTTTATAATGCAAAAAAGGACTTTACAATTTCTGAGTCACAGACTATTTTTACAACTCGAAGTAGACATATTCCAAAAAGCAAATACTACACGTTTTGACACACCCTAAAATAATAAAAATAAATAATTTTGACTATAAAATCTGTATAAACATTAGCTACATTAGGGGTTCCCAGCTAATGGCTGCAGAAAAGCTATAACCCATTTAAGGTCGTGGAATCTCACTATCAGACAACCTGTGTTTTGAAACACAAGTCAGTTTGATTTCTACGCAACATAAAAAGCACTGAAAAATGATCACCGTCTGCTTAGGGTCCAAAGAGCTGCCTGGTGCTCAGTGTTTAAGCCATGGAGGTGAAGGAGTCAGGAATGCAGGAGGACAGTGCAGGGGGAGAGAAATCTGAAAACAGACATGGAGCTAAGCTTCATTTTATGTATTTCTTCCTGAGAACATAGTATTTCTTGCTGTGTTTAAGTCAGGACAATTCAAAATGGAAAAGGAAAGTATTATGGCAAATTATTTTCTGTAAAGGACAGAATCATTGGTCATGCAACAACTCCACTCTCAAATACTTAGGAGACACTTGCAGCATGAGTCTTCTAAACTATCCTTTTTAAAATTAGACATGTGCCTATACCTTTATATGAAATGCTGGGTAAAGGTGCCTAAAAAGTAAATGGCCTTTGCTAAAATAAGATGTTTAATGGTATGGTATTCAGAAATAAGTTTTCTAAATGAAAACTAATTCTGAATGACTGAATCAGGTAACAGAAAAACTTCATGAAGGGTCAGCAGGGAAAAACCTCATGGGATTGTGAAAACTGAAAAAACAATTTGTTTAAATAAACAAGGGCACTGTATATAAACCTGTTTTAAATCCGATGCAATGTTCTGGTTAGAGTATAGTTTTAACAATTACAAAAACTATCTAGTTATTTTGATCACTTTAGTTCTGACATCCCAACCTACTTACATTGACTCTACAGTTAGCACTGTGGAATTATATTAAGATAAATTATTGCCAGAAACAAAGTGAGTTTAACAGTATATTTATAAAATGTGCTATCTGTAACAATGTTGACGATGCGTTAAGGAATAGAATTCGTTATACTCAAAACATGATCGGTCCATAAAAGAAAATCTACAAAACTCTCCCACCAACCATGACAGGTTCCCTACCATGAAACGTGTATGAAAAGGTGAAAACAGATCTGCTCACAAAATCTTTCAATATTAGACTTTAGCATCTCCTGTAGAGATCGGGAAGAGGTGAACTGAAACAGAATCCAAAGTCTTTTATATAATGCACTGACTACTGTATCACTACTAAGTTTTTCCTTTATAACATGGCTCTGGCCTGAAGGTGAATGAAATTTACATTTATGGTAATTCATGTATGATAGATTCATAACAGATCCTTATAGGAAGCTAATGGTGTTTTGGGGAGGTACATTCTAGCCTTCTAGAGATTAACATCATGAAAGACCACCAAGCCCACAAATGGGCCATCTGTTGGAAAAACACCAGGTTGGAGGCCCAGTGGGCCTGCCCCCCGCCCCCGGGCTGAGGGAGCAGGCGGGTAAACACCGGGAGAGTGCCCTCTAATGGGGAACCATGAGACTAGCCCTTTGATAAAAGTTTTTGGCAATTGAGAGTCAAATAATAACGATGACAAAAAGCTTTCAATTATGCAAAAGTTGTTTGCCAGTGCTGTCATCCTCCCTCTTTTTAAAAAATATTGAGTAATGTTTCTGTAGAATGAGAATAGCTGGATGATACATAAGTCAGGAGAATTAAGGTATGGGTGTCGGTTCCTTGGTCAACAGGCTACATTTCTGATTGTGCCTAGCTGAATTCATGTGACGAATTTAACTTCTTAAATAAAGCCATGTATAAATAAACAAATAAATAAATAAATAAATACCTCTCTCATTTACAAATAAATACGACACAAACATTTCAGCACAGGACGCTGCCTGCCCCCTGGGGAGTTTCTGTGAAGTACTCTGATCTAGAAGACGACTGTACTCCAAATACTACAAGACCGCTGGGCTCTGGGAAGTTACTGATCGTTACTGAACTCTCTTTGAGCAACTAACAGGACAAAGACATTTTCTGTAGTACTTTTTTTTAAGTGTTGACATCGTCTCCTACTCAGGAGACGTTGGTTAACTGTCGGCTTGGAAACGAAACGCTCTGAATGTTCATCTTTACCAACTCAACTGTGTGGCCGTCTTCTGGCTCCATGGGGCATAAAGGAGATGCTGAATTTCAGCTCAAAGTGGTCATTAACAGGGCTGACCAAGCAACATCTGGGGGTCTCAGTGTGCTCCTAAGATACAAGTTATGTAAAAAATTTAAGTATCGTCTTCCTTTGACTTCTCCTTTTCAGGTTTCCCGGAAACGGATCCGTACGGATCCACACAGTGCGGGGCTGCAGACGTCCTCGGGGGCCCGCCGCGGCGAAGGCCCTGCACTGCCCCTGCTGGTCTGACGCTAGTCATCTCCGTTCAAAAAAGCAAGTCAATTTTTAAAGCGTTATGATGGTGTCCCCACATAAAATTGAGATGGCAATGACTTTTTCCACCTGCATCTTGCTGGATGGGTAATGGGTCCATCAAATGTGCGTTCAGGAATAAGGAAGGAGAGTGTGGACCTCGGAGCGAGTCCCGCTGTCACACATGAAGCCACGACAAACATCTCACCTCCAAGTCACTAACGTTCTGTGACTTTTTAAAGTTAGTACTATGCGACGGGGCTGTTTTGCTGAAGAGAGCAGGCATCTGTAAACACCTGGAAATTTGGTGGCTTTTGGAATGCTATTTACATAAACCTACACCCATTCTACCACTGGTGAAAGTAAGACCAAAGAGCTGATAGAGAATTCTACTTCTGGGCGAACACGCACCTACTTGTTCGGAAGGAGGCTACTCTAAACGTTCACTTCCTCATCCGTCTACTCAGTGTCCTTTATGTCCTCTTGGTCTGAAGTACTGGACATGTCATCATCCGTCTGCTCCCCAGAGAAATACAACATCAGCGCGTGTGTCTTGTGAGTTATGGTGACAGTGCAGGGGCCCTGGGCCCATGGCTCTCCGTCTACCTGCATCGGCATCATCGAGCACTTCAAAATCAACTGGTCGTAGGAACAAACAGTTAGAGATGAGTCAGTCCCCAAATGCTCAGAAAGGTCTTCCTCAGCAAGATCATCCACAGTCCCTTCCTTTTCTGAGGGACAATGTTTAGCATTTCATTCTTAGAAAATCGATCTGAATATATCTTTATTCATCAATTGTTTAAGGGATTCTTTCCCACTGAACGTTTTGCTTCTTCCCCCTCACACGGAAGCCTTTGGTGGAGGGTGAGTAACAGTGTGGGTGTAAACCACTGTTTATTTATTTCCTCTTTAGAAAAAAATTCTTAAGTTAATTTATTTAGAGAGAGCGAGCACATATGTGCATGAGAAGAAAAGGAACAGAGAGAAAGAGAAAGAGAGAGACAGAGAGAGAGTCTGAAGCAGGCTCCCTGTGCTGCCTGTGCGGAGCTCGAGGTGGGACTCAATCCAATGAACCTCGAGAGCATCACCTGAGCTGAAACCAAGTCATATGCTTAACTGACTGAGCCACCCGGGTGCCCCTGAGAACCACTGTGTGAACCACTGAGTGAACCACAGCGAGTCTATCTTTCACTACGAATCAGTGGCTTAGAAATGGGACTCACTTAGTGCACAAATATATGAAATACAGAGCGACATTTCACCTACCCGCACCGTATGCGCTTGTCCTATTCGGAAAGGGTTCGCCAGTTTCACCTGAATCTGAGCACAGTGGAAAGACCCATACACTCCAACGACCTCCAGCAAACCGTCGTCATGCCTACAATTGGAAAAAAGACACATGAATGTGTGAAGCAATGAGGTAAGATCAGTCACGTCAGGACAGATACTTTTTCACAGGGGTGGACAACCAACTTACCATTTAATAAGGTATTCGTACCAATGAGGTATACAAAACAGAAAAACTTGAAAAAAACATTAACAGTCTATAAACAACAACAGTGTGCATTAAAAAACATTTTTTTTAAGTTTATTTATTTTGAAAGAGAGAGAAAGCACAAGTCAGGGAGGGCCAGAGAGAGAGGGAGAGAGACTACCAAGCAGGCGCTGCGCTCATGAACCATGAGATCAAGACCTGACCTGAAGTCGTCAGACACTTAATTGACTGAGCTACCCAGGCACCCCAGACTGCTTTTTAAAAATGTTTATTTATTTTGAGAGTGAGTGAGTGAGTGAGTGAGAGACAGAGCACACACAGTGAGCAGGGGAGGGGCAGAGAGCAAGGGAGAGAGAATCCCAAGCTGACAGTGCAGAGCTGGGCATGGGCTCAATCTCATGAACCGTGAGACCATAACCTGAGTAGAAATCAAGGGTTGGCTGCCTAAGTGACGGAGCCACCCAGGCGCCCCACTGACAACAGACGGCTTGAAGGAAAGTGTCCTACGCCCCCAGTCACAAATACACATACCTGGCCAGCGGGTACGTCTCGTCTCCCATCCCTTCCCACAGCCTGCAGCCGCCGCCCCAGTATCCGATGTTCAGAACTATAATACCTTCCAAACTGGGCAGTTCTACGCGCTCACCGTCCAGTTCTAGCTTTAAAGAAACACAAGTAGTTAGTCACTACAGGGCACACTGTTTCTAGACACATCCACCGAGCATCCGCGTCCACGTGCATGCATACAAGATGTGAGAGACACACGTGTCCAACCCCCTCAAGGAACAGCCTGTTCAATGGTTATTATAATAATTATGAACAATTCATTTCTTTTAACAGAGGCAAATAGGCAGTTTTTGTTAAATCCCGTCTTTTTCAGGCCTTCTCTAACTTGCTGTTCCAGTGGCACCCGACACCCCTTCCTGACCTACTCCCTTCCTTCACTTCTGGGAGCCAGACCCTCCTTCGCTGGGTCCCTCCTCCGTCACTGTGGAGCCCCACCTCCACCTCGAGCTCTGTGCCAGGCTCCTCTCTCTCCTCAGGCTGCAGACTCTGGTGGCATTAATGGCTATGTCGTTAATTGCCACCTGGGTGCTGACAGCTCTATCCTACTCATCCAGGAAGGTGAACCGGGCCAGATCTGTGTTGTCCTACTGCCCATAAAACATTTCTAACCCACGGGGGCACCTGAAACTCCCGGGCACAAACCGGGTTAACTCAAAGCATCTTTGCTGGGGCCCCTGCCATCCCCTTCCCAGGGAAGGGCACCTCCCCTGCCCAGGCCTCAAGGGCCTGAGCCGGAAACCTGGGGGTCATCCTTCACTTCCTCGCCTTTATCCTCTGCTTCCACGTACACACCCCGTCTCTCCGGACAGTGCCAGTTCCAGCATACCCTCAGCTCTGCCCTAGCGTGCTCCTCCCTGGCCTCTCTCTCCTCTTCTTCATGTCTCTCAGAGCAGGGGAGTGGGCACTTATGAAATGCAAATATGTCATCCTGATTACAGTCCTTCAGTGCCTGATGAGCTCAGGATGAACTCCAAGTTCTTTAACCAATAGAGCCCTTCTGAGATCCTGCCTCTGCTCCTGCCACTGTCCCTCTGTCTGTCCTGCGAGCTATCCTCCAGCTGAGAGGCCCTCGAATATACCATGTTCTCTCTCACCTCTGGGCATCTGCGCACACACTTCTTAGCCACGAACAATTTCCACCTCCTTTTTAGTTGGCCATCTCTTATTGTCAAATCTTCCAGAAAGACATGTTATAATCAATTTACTAGAGAGTCTCTCCAGCCCCTGGGTCACGCGCTGCTCTTATTTATTCTTGTAAGACTGAAGACCTATTGGGGCGCCTGGGTGACTCAGTCGGTTGGGTGTCTGTGGCTCAGGTCATGATCTCACGGTTCGTGGGTTCGAGCCCCGAGTTGGGCTCTGTGCAGACAGCTCAGAGCCTACAGCCTGCTTCGGATCCTGTGTTCCCCACTCTCTCTGCCCCTCACCCACTCACACTCTGTCTCTCTGTCTCAAAAATAAACATTAAAAAAAAATTTAAAGACTGAAGACGTATTTATTCTTCTATTTCCTGATCATGTCACTTCTCATACTATACTACAATGTGGTTTAAATGTTTTCCTTCTCTTTACGCTGTAAATTCAATGAGAGCAAGAAATTTATCACTGTATCCCAGTACCAGGACAGTGCCTGGCATTCTGTAGGTGGCTTCACAAATAATTTTTGTATAAATATGGTATCAGACAAAACAATAAAGCATCACCATGTTTGTCCATCCCACCAATGCTATCAAAGCCCAGGATGAAGGAAATATAAAGCGGAAGGAACTTTTTTTTGGCCAAACTTGCCATTCCTCCCGCACCGTGGCTGCAAAGTCCGTGGGGTGGCGTTAGCCTAACCGCCGCAGCCTTGCTGAGCATGTGCTTCGTCAGGCTCCTCACACCCCCACTCGCTTTGCTCTTATCTCTGCTCTTCCCCTTTTACTCCTTTTACTAGTTTTAGGTTTCTCTGTATTAATGTGTTTGTTGGTGCTGTTAAGCATTACAGACTCTCTCTGGAAGCAAGCGAGGAATATACCCAAGGCTTTGCCACATCATGATGTTGGGGTACGAGAGCAGCAAGCACTCATTACTATTCTGTTTTTACTGCTCCTACATCTTGACTTTGTGTTAGTATCTAAGAAAGGTACATCACAATCGTCACATAAATTAAACTTCGCATTTATTTTATTTTTTGAATGTTTATTTATTTTTGAGACACAGAGATAGAGCACAAGCAGGGGAGAGACAGAGAGAGAGGGAGGCACAGAATCTGAAGCAGGCTCCAGGCTCTGAGCTGTCAGCACAGAGCCTGATGTGGGGCTTGAACTCACAAACCGTGAGATCAAGACCTGAACCGAAGTCGGACACTTAACCGACTGAGCCACCCAGGCGCCCCTAAACTTTGCATTTAAACTTCCTCTGAGAGTCAACAATGAATCAGGTACTATGAGAGATTGCTTCACATTTGTCATCAGGTATGAATGCTACCTGCTCAGTATCTGTTAAGCAGACTGCATTGAGATGAATCTGGGTTCAAATCTTGGTTATGTGTGCATTTGGGCAAATTACATAATTTCAAACCGTTTTCTCTCCTGCATAATGTCAATAGAGTTGTGCCTGCCTTGTAGGACTGTCGTGACAACTTAGCAGGGTAATGTGTATAAAGCACCTAGTAAAGTGCCTGGCCCACAATAAATATTCCACGTATGTCAGTAAAATACATTAACAGAAAATTCAGTATTTTGTTAAAATAAGTTTATAATCCAACTTTAAAAGCTTACCTCAACTTTTTTATTTAAATCTTTGCATTCTTGCACCAAACAGTCTTTGGTTCCATAGAACAAGTAAACAGCCTATGAGAAATGGACAGAAAATGAGATATTAAAGCAACCTAACAAACTCGTAAGCAAGACAAGACACTGAACCAACGTCCCCTGACGTGACCGTTGGGCTGGGCTTCCTTACAGGGCACTAGGTTCTCGTAGGAAGAGAGGACGCATTACTTCTGAGCTGAATTAGCTCATTTTTCAGGGAAAATGTGAGTAGTTTGTGCCTAAATAGTGCTTTCTCCCAGTTTACCCAAAAAGCTACATTTTATAAAACAATACTGTATCAAAATTAGAAAATTCCATCTTTTCCTAGTACTTGAGATTGCTAAATGAAAGGAACACAGGTACATCTAATGGACACTTACAATCACTTCCGAAAACAGAAAGGTTGATGGAACCTCTGAGATGTTAATTACTAATCGTACAAACAGCAACTCTCCGGCCTTACTAATTAATTACGTTAGTAAGAGGCGACTATTTGTAAATTTGAAATACCTGTACAACTGAACCAGGAGCAAAACTATTTTGCATTTATTTTTTATATCCTGTTGCTCAATCACCAAAAGCCATTAAAGAAAAAACTCCAAAATGAAACTTCCACCAAAGGCATCACTTCTGCTAGGAGTCAGAGTGACAATCGTGGGTAAAAGCCATGGCAAACAAAGGTTCCTTCTCATTCTTCATCTGCATTTCAGAGCTTTGTGAAGCCAAATAATCTATTTTTTCCCCATTCGTGACTTCACCAAAACTTTATCCTGCCTAAAATCCTTCCCAATGGCCATAGCTGTTTAAGTAACATGTATTTCATTTAGTTGCTACCTGAGCAGAATGTGATGTAAAACATTCTCTGAATTTTACAAGGTTTGTCACAGTTACAAAATACTTCAGTAAAGCACGTTTAAGGGTCTAATTTGATAGTCTTTTTTTAAAAATTTTTAATGTTTTTATTTATTATTGATAGAGACCGAGCATGAGCAGGGGAGGGGCAGAGAGAGCGGGAGACACAGAATCTGAAGCAGGCTCCAGGCTCTCAGCACAGAGCCCAACGCGGGGCTCGAACTTACAAACCGCAAGATCATGACCTGAGCCGAAGCCGGACGTTTGACCAACTGAGCCACCCAGGCGCCCCTTAATTCGATAGTCTTACACAAAGCAGAGCAGGGGAATGTTCCATATTCTCTATCTGAAGCTACTTGGTAGAGTGCTAGATATAACTGAACTATTTTCACTGTACCTTTGGTGATAAGCAGGAAATGTTATTTTATCCAACACACCTTATTAAGAATTCTGCTAGAAAACAGAGATGGTGCCTTCTCGCGATGAGCATGAAAATTGAGAGCCATGAGAGCATCAGGTCCAACAGAAAAATAGTTGTTCATCGTGAATTCCTGTGAAAAGGGGAAGAATAAGCAACTGTAGTGTGTTCCCGTCTAGGCCTGTGACATATGTTAAATATGTTATATCTTAGATGTTCTTTATGGAAACTTAATGCTTTCTGCATTTACATTTCACTTAGAGTTGATGCTATCCAGTGAAGTTTCCAGAAATAAAGTTTTAGTTCAAAGGCCGACAGTAATCCACGTAAATTTCACTTTGCTGTTCTGGGTAACGTGCTGCACCTCATATCTTAGCGTCTAGAAAGGCTCTATTTGGCATCCAGGCTTCTCCTGTGTTCCTATTACATCTGCTTTTCACTTTCATTGCAACGCTCAGGGTCTCAGTTTCTGTCCCTGTCAGCCCAGGATGTGGGTCCTTGCTTAATTTATCTCCTAGCCCAGCTTGAGTTCCTCAGGCTCCTTATCCAGCCCGGTCTTCTTCCTGAGTGCCAAGCCTGCTTTTCCAGCCCCCTGCCACCGTGCCACAGCCTCCAGGCTGATATTTCCCAAATCAAACTCCGTTCCCTCTTACTCAAACCTGAAACTCCTTCTCTTTGTATCTTGGTTGAGGTCATTCCTACATATCCAGCTGCAACAGCTAGAAATCTGGTGTAATGTGTATTTTCTCTCTTGCGCTAATACCGACCAGCTGCCCAGTCTCCATCACTTCCGCCTCTACAGGGTCTTTCCATTGTCTTCCTACTAAAAGTCCCCTTGTTCTGCCCTCGTGCAAGCTTCAAGGCCATTTGCGCTCTACGCCCAGAGATCTTTCAGGAAAACACAGCTGATCTCTGTGGTATTTGCTAACTATGATACGCATGCCCAAGGATCTATTTCCTCTGCCTGGGAAGTCTTTCGTGCCTTTTTCTGTCGATCCTGGGGGCTGAGCACGTGGGTTCTCTTCTGCTCTGTGGTGGCCCCGGACCCCTGGAGGGAGTCGGCACTGGCATGCCCACGTGAACAAGGGGATGCTCCCTTCCGTCTGCTGGAACCACTTATAACTGAGGCCCAGGAAACGTACCTTGGGTTTTCTTAAGTTGTAGTATCCTTTATTTGTTACTTGAACTTTCCACCTAAAATACCGAAGTAAAAAAAAAAAAGTAATTATTACCAAATTAACTGCCAGTTAACTCTGGATGCCTGTAGATTGGATGCCTTTTATCAAAACAGCATTTGAAGAACTAAGCCATCTAAGTGACTACACAAAGCCTGAGCCGAGTTCTCTACCCAACGTGACTTCAGTCCTTAAGTAACAGAAAAAAACCCCAGCATCGTGGACGAGTACAGTTAACGCGTAAATTACATTTTATAACTACACAAGCCTTCGTTTCTAGACCAAACAGTATTCCCGAAGCTCCAGAAATCTATCTTTTGGAGGACGTGAAACTTACCTATCCAGTTTGATTCCATCTGCTTCCATCACATTTCTTAAGACCTGCGCGACTGGGATCTCGCCCGCGTACCCGGCGCCCCAGCCCAACGTGTTGGACAGGTCGTTGCCCGTTCCCAGAGGCAGGACTGCGACTTGCGGGATATACTTTTCTTGTCCCTAGAAAATGGAAGATACGTGTTAGAGTTTTCTCTTCAGGTGATCTGTAGGGTAATGTTATTCGTAAAGTTTACAGACCAAAGCAAGAAAGACACAAATCTAACAGCCATATGTTGTTTTGCTGACGGTTATAGGAACTGCTTAATCATAACGTTCAAAACCGGCAATGTCTTCTAATACTCATCTGTGTAATAAAAAATACAGCCACAATCCTGTATCCGTAGCTCAGAACCGTTCTATGAACGGCGCGCAGGGCTTAAAGGTTGATACCTTAATCTTCATCTCGTCGACCGCATCCAGGACCCAGCCCACAGTGCCGTCCCCTCCACAGACAAGCACCCGGGCCGAGTGACAGGGAAGGAGAGTGCAAAGCTGCAGCGCTTTGACAGGGGGGGTTTTAGTGACATCAAAAACCTGGAAGTGAAAGAAAAGAAAAACTTATTTTTAGCCAACACTATCCTCCACGTGTGAGGATGACTTCCCCCCAGACGAGTACGGATCGGTCAGAGAACAAAGAGTAGGCGGCGTGCCGGACTGCTGCCACTCAGTGCGGCTGCTCCAGACGCTGGCGCTACTCGCAGCGAGGAAGCCTCATTCTCTGGACCAGGAGGCCGAGGTGCAGGGAGGTTATTTTGCCTGCAATTCCCCCAATACTTCAGTGTGACATATAAATCCGGTCCTAGCGTCTACCCCTTAAATGATACCGCCTCCTTCCTGTTCACATGAAACCAGATGGGCCGAGTTCACCCTTAATCAGCACTTCATACCGTATGCTGGCTTCTTCAAACCCCTCGCTAGCGCAAGTTAGTGCACGTTTCTGGAAAGCCACTTTGAAACATACGTGCAATGACATAAAGACGCAAGGATCTTTGATATCTATAATTCTGTAAATGATCTAGGAGAGTATTTCAAAAACCGAAAATGCCTGCTTACGAAGGTATTCAGTGTGGCATTATTTATGGGGGTATAATTATGAGACAGACTCAGCCTCCACGAGCAGGAGGCTGGGTGAGCAGGACACAGCCATTCCCTGAGTCACCTTCCTCATTCCAGGTGTGGTTACAGAAACCATCTCACACACGGACAGATGCTTTTCAAGTCCCGAAACAATACACGTTTTAAATATGATGATTGTTACCATAATGTTAACATGCAGATGCGGGGACAATGCAAATGAAAACAACTGACATAGCTGTGTGGAGAAACTGCAGGGGACTTTCTTTCCTTTTTTATTACTTTTATAATTTCCTCAAGTGTGTATCGTTGAAAGGGAAAAACACAAATTGGAAGAAAAAAGTGACCGCATTTCTGAGTGTTACAGGAGTTGTTTGCAAGTGTTTCTCAAAGCAGAAGCTGCCGGCAGGCGCACTCAACGGTGCGGTCCTTTTATTCTTTTTGTCTAAACTGAAGTACCATTTACATATATATGGAACCGCTCATTCAAAGTCCACAATCAGATGGATTTTAGTCAGTTTACAGAGCTGTGCGACCATCACGACCCAGCCTAGAGCATTCTCCCTGCTCCGAGAGGCCCTCAGTGTCTGGGTGCCGTCACCCCTGTCCTGCAGCCCTAGCCTCAGGCGACCACTCACTCCTCTGTTTCTGTACCTCGGGTCACATAAAGGGACATGCTCGGTGAGTCCCTGCACCTGGCTCTGTTCGCTTCGTTCATGGTTCTGAGGTTCATTCATGGTGCGCAGATGCCTGGTCTCTCATCCCTTCCTAGCACTGAGGGATCCTCCTGTGGGCAGGCACACATTTGGTTCTGTCAACTCTCTGGCCAATGGCCAGCTGGGTTGTTTGCACTTTTTTGGCATTATGAATATCGTTTCTAGGAATATTTGCATAGAAGTCTTTGCGGGCCATATATCTGCTCTCATTTCCCTTGGGCAGACTGCTAGAAACTGGATTGCTGAGTGTCCGTTTAACTGTTTAAGAAATTGCTTCACTTCTCTAAAGTGGCTGCACCATTTTATATCCCCACCAACAGAGCACTTCTTTCTCCATATGTTTGAATGGCTTGATATTTTTGTAATTCTTCCCTAACATCAAGTGGTGACTGGTTGGGAGCATTAATCATCACTATACCTTAGGGAAAATGAAAAGCTAAGCGTGAGAAGATTAACACAGAAGGAAAGTTTCTCCTTAGTTACCTGGACTGGGTTTAGGAGGATCCTAAACTCCCCCAGCAGCCCTTCTCCCATGTTCGTTCCGCTTCGAGAGTTGGCCAGGATTATTAATGGGCTCCACTGCCTTCCAAGCTTAGAGGCTAGCTGAAAAAATTAATGCGAGTGGAAAGGGTTTAAGATCTCAAAGATGGTGAGCAATAAATTGTTCTTTTTAAAAAAAAAATGTTTATTATTATCGAGAACAGACATAGTGCTAGCAGGGGAGGGCCAGAGAGGGAGACACAGAATCCGAAGCAGGCTCCAGGCTCTGAGCTGTCAGCGCAGAGCTCGACGCGGGGCCCGAACTCAGAAGCTGTGAGATCACAACCTGAGCTGGAGTCGGATGCTCAACCGACGCCACCCAGGCGCCTCAGCAATAAATTTTTCACGTCTTGGTAGCAACGGCGCTGTAAATATGCTGGGAGAGAAATAAGTATCACAGTATAAGGAATATATAAATCAAAGAATTCCAAGAATGGAAAGGGAACTTAGGGACCAATAATTTAACTCACACTTAATGTATTAATTCTCTTTCAGATTATTCTAGATAAGTCACCTGGTGACGCCTGGATTCTCATGTAAGAAGGAACTTACTTTAACAAGGTAGCCCATTCTATGCTAAACCAAATTGTTAGAAAGTCTTGGCTTCAACTGAGTTCACGATCTGTTTCATCCTTCCAGTTTTGCTTCCTAAGGCGCCAGGAGAACAGTTGTTTGCTCTTCCGCGGAACTGCGGCGTCCAAACCCCTGAAGCATCTTTCGTCAGCCTCCTCCCCTCGGCAATCCGTTTTACGTTCCTTCAGCTGCTCACAGCATGGCCACGGGTTTCCTCTGCTCTCTTACCCTGCCTGTCCTTCTCTGGATAAATTCCAATGTATTTTAGTGTGCAACAAGGGCTTTTTTTTTTAATTAAAAAAACATTTTAAACAGTATACTCAATTAGATTCAAGAATCCAGACTTATACAAAGCCCAAAGTCAAACGGAATCCATGTTTCTCTAACCTAACCCTTTCTCTCCTCTCCCTTCTCCTCGTGGATGTGAACAGGAATGACGATGTTTGCAGCTTTACTTAGTGATTCTCGTCCCTTATGATCTTACATTGAAATCAGATACATTAAGGGACCGTTCATTTAAAAAATATGTATCATAACATTAAAGACAATGTTTTAAAATTTTAAAATGCCTTTTTTTTGGGCAGGAATACTGTCAAAGATGACATTTAAGATATAAAATCTTAAGTTGGAAAAGGCACAAAACTGAATTTTGAGATAAAATAGTTCAACTATTTTGGCATAGTCAAGTAAGAAATAAATGCAAATTTGTAGAGTTATCCCTTAAGAACCACACAGAGACTGACAGATACATTTTGCGCAGTTTCCACACACAGGCTGCAAAGTGCTGTTGACAGTGTTGACGTTCAAATTATTTGTTGGCGCGTCTAATGCTCCAAATAACATGAAGTTCCAAAGGGAAAACTTCTTTTAGAACAACATGTGAGGAAACTCCAGGTTTTCTTTTCACTGATAATAATAACGAACTTCAAATCTGGCTGTTTATCAGAACTGTCTGAGGACCTTAAAGAAATACAGGCTCCTGGGACCTACCCAAGGTGTCCTAATCAAATCCGATGAAGGAGGCGGATTTGGGAATCTGGTTTTAAAAGCCCCCACCCCCCGCACCCCGCCCCGGGATGCAGGCGCAGGCAGGGGTTTAAACCCACAACATGACCCTCCCAGTTTCCCTTCGGACATGAAAGGACTCAAGAGCCAACGTGGTGGCTCTCTCCCAACACCGGGCAGGGCTCGGCGGCCCACGGTGAGGGTCCCTCCCTCGACGCCACCATGACTGTCACACACGGACTTGAGCAGCTTTGTGAAAACCCATTACATAAGGAAACAGAACTCCGCTTACCACTGCATAATCTGTCTTTTTGTCCTTACGCATCTGATTAATAGAGGTCAAGTAACTTGGCGGAATGATGAGATTTCGGAATTCTCCAAAATCACACTTTTCATTCTTCAAGCTGTTTTTCATGCACTCATCATGTACTGTTTTCTGACACCAAATGCATCTGAGGGAAAGAAGAAACAAAGACAATAATTCATTTTAAGCTGTAATTTCACTGACGTGCAAACTGACCCTTTAGTAACCTTACCACTCTTGGGCATAAAATCTAGCAAATTAAAGATTTATAACTATCTGCATAGTGAAAATGAGCAATAAAGTTTGAACATCTTTGGCAGTTTAAGAGTGTTTTTCATGCCTAAAAAAATGTTGTTTTGGAAGAGAGAGCACACGTACGCACGTGTGAGCAGGGGAGGGGCACAGAAACAGGGAGAGAGAGCATCCCGAGCAGTCTCCATGCTCAGCACAGGGCTAGATGCGGGGTTGGATCTCCTGACCCTGGAATCATGACCTGAGTTGAAATCAAGAGTTGAATGTTCAACTGACTCAGCCATTCAGGAGCCCCTATACCTTTATTTTTTTTAGAAAGGGGGCGTGGGAGGGAGAGGCAGGGTGGGTGGGGGGAGAGGGAGAGGGAGAGAGAGAGAGAGAAAGGAAGGAGAGAGAGAACAAGCAGGGGAGAGGTGAGGAAGAGGAAGAAACAATCTTAAGCAGGCTCCATGCTCAGTGAAGAGCCTGATGGGGAGCTTGATCTCATGACCCTGGGATCATGATCTCAGCTGAAATCAAGAGTCAGACACTCAGGTGCCCTAATAGTGATTTTTACGTGTGGTCTAGGGACACTTGGGTGGCTCAGTCGACTGAGCATCCAACTTCAGCTCAGGTCATGATCTCATGGTTTGTGAATTTAGGCCCCACATCGGGCTCACTGCTATGAGCACAGATCCTCTGTCCCTCTCTCTCTGCTATCATGCTTTCAAAAATAAATAAAAAACATTAAAAAAAAAGTAAAGTGTGGTCTAAAGTCCCCCAAGATCCCTCCAGGATGACTCTGGTTAATACTAAGATACTATTTCATCTTCTTTCTCTCAAGAGTGTATGGACTCAGTGCAGAAGCTGACAGGAGTATCTAGGTGGTCTCTAAACCAAGGAAATGTACCAAAAAGGTAAAATAATGTCACTCTTTTCACTAAATCTTCATAAAAATATTTTGTTACTTTAAAAATAAGTATTTAAACAATTTCTCAGTTTTAATTTATAACATGGTAAATGCCAGTAGGCATAATCCACATAAACAAAAGAGGGTCTAGAACAATGGTTTTGTATTTTAATTATTTGTGCTTTGGTTGAAATAATGTTTGTGAGGCCTACAGTCCTTCCTGCTTAAATAAATGCCCCTCTGGCCTGGGTGTTTGTGTCCCTCAGGGTCCAGTCTGTCCACTTTGAAAACCTCTTAATTTATGACCAAGTGTGAATACTTTAGTAACTATAGCAAAATAGTCAACTTCTTGTTGGCAGTTAATACAAAACTAATCTACATGTTTGCATTTGAAATACAGACAGAAGATATGTACATTCAGATCTCTGGATACGAACGTGAAACAAACAGAGAATAGTTCTGGTAAAGGTCCCAGGTTTCTATTATTAATTTGCTAAGACTTTAATCCACTCACAGACAAGGCAGAGCTGACTGTACAGACAAAAGCAGGCTGACAGAAAATAATGGTTATAATTAAATGAATTTAAAAAAAAAGAAAAAAGTCTTTCGCCCAAGGTCAACCCTCTTGGATTTCTATTTTAAGGTTGTTTTTTTCCGGTGGATGTTCAGATTTGTCAAATGATTACTGCAATTTACACAGGAGTCCTATTTACTGCTGGAAGAAGCATTACCTGCCTGATCCTTTACACAGAAAACTGTAAAATAACTTGCGGATGTTTAGTTAGTACTTTTTTTCAAACTAAGCTTGAGAAACTACCATAGATCGCGTATGCAGCCCAAGCACACCACCTCCACCTCCCTACCATGCCGTAACGTTACAACAGGGTATTGTTACTGAGAATCATCTGAAAGGGGTCCCCCCCGACCCCCCAAATACTGCACCGTGGTTTCCGCTGGGAAGGAAAGTGGGATGAGAGGTTAGCCTAGATTGTGTATTGCTGTACCACTGGAGTTTCTAAAATCCAGATTACAGCTGTCAACAACCTATGTATGTTTTTAAAATTATATTTTCAGTAAGATAGTATCAGCATATGCTTGAGAATTTAGAAAATACAAAAAGACATGAAATAAAAATCCTCCAGAGACAGTTACTCTTCGCTTTTTGCTGCACTTCTCAGTTCTGTGCAGAGAGGACACAGCTGAGAGAGGACAGATGTACATCTGGACAGTACTTTTCTTTCCACGTTATCATGAATGCTGTCCTATGCCATTAAATATTTAAAAAAATATGGGATGTATCATATCATATAGATATATCATAATTTAACATTAAAATAACTATTATTTATTATTTTTTAAAGTTTTACTTATTTATTTTGAGAGAGAGAGAGGGAGAGAGAAAGGGAAAGAGTGTAAGTAGGGGAGGGGCAGAGAGACAGGGAGAGAGGGAGAGAATCCCAAGCAAGCTCTGCACTGTCAGTGTGGAGCCCGACAGGGCTGGATCCCATGAACTGTGAGATCGTGACCTGAGATGAAATCAAGAGTCAGATGCTTAACTGACTGAGCCACTCAGGCACCTCTGAGAATAAGACATTTAGATAGCTTAATTTTCTAAGTATAAACAACATGATGAACAACCATAAACATAAATGAGATCATTTCCCTTGAATCCTAAAAGTCAAGTTACTGACTCAAAGGGCACGCATTTCCCCAAGATTCTTTTCAATATTTTTTCGCGTGCAGCTGAGACATAAATGTACATTAGTTTCAGGTACACAGTATAGTGACTGGCACATGGTCCATCTGTCCAGTGTGCTTGTTACCAGTGCATGGTGAGGTCTATCATGTCTAACGCTTGCTAATCCTGCACATTAGTACTAAAATTTTTTTCCTTGATAATTTGATAGAAAACAAAATTTTTTTGTTTCAATTTGGAAGCCTTTGACACTAGGTGATGCTGAATATTTTTTGCCTTCTTCTGTGGATTGATTCATGTCCTATATTCACCTTTTTCTAGGTTTTAATAATTGCATGCACTTTTTATTTATGTAGGATATCAACCTCTTTTCTGTCTGCTGCAAACTTCTTTCAATTTTCTTTTTAAATTTACTTTTTAATGTAGTTAAGTTTATTTTTTTGATGGATCTCTATTTCCCTTTGGGGGTTAACTGAAATGCTTTTAAGCTCTGAAGTCCTTCACTATTTGCAAATTACTCACCTGAAGTTTCTCTCCCTTCCCACCCACTCAGGTTTCATATCTATGTCTTTAATTTAGTGGGGCTACCGGCTCCACTGAGAACCTCCTGAAAGGGTCAGGTTTCCCGGGACCTTATCCAGCTGTGAACTGAGGGCCCTTGCTTTACTCCATTTGGAGTTTACTGTGGCATCGAGCGTGATACAAAGATCTCACTGTTTCCCCCCAGAGGGCCCCTGCCCTAGCACCATTCAAAAAACAGTCTTTTCTAGCCCCACGGATTTGGGACACTCATAAATTTCAGAAAAGGTTCTTTTAACTAAAATGATGGCTGTTATCAGCCTCTGTTCTGTAAAGGTAGAGCCAAAATGCTAACTAGGTATTCCACATTATACTTTTCCTTACAAATACTACATTCAAAATTGAGACTGGTCTCTGTATTTTGTAATGAGTGCTTAACCTGATCTAGATTTCAAACCTGCTGGGAAAACAGGACATTACTAATATAATGTCTTGATTTTTTAGTTTCAGTGATGTCATTGACTAATTGCTTATCTTTTTGACATTTTAAACCTGCACAGAAGTCAAAAGAATAGCAAAATGAATACCCTTAAATCAATCCTTCACTCTGATTCTTAATATTTTTCCCACATTTGCTTTATCTCTTTCAGTGTAAACTCAGATATAGCTAAATCATTTGAAAGTATTACAAACATTATGAGATTTTTATCTTTCGATATTTCAGCAAGGATTTCCAAAAAACAAGGACAGTCTCCTTGCTTGTCAGAATGTTTTGTTAGAAATCTTTCTAGTAAACACTAAACCACCTGCGTTCCAGGAGGAATATCTTTCTGTCGTTGCTTTGTTACATTTCTACCCATCCATTAATCCACCTAATTTTTGGTGTGTTTCAAGTAAACTGCAGATATCAGGATACTTCCTAAATAGTTCAGCAAACAGGCATATCATGATCTACAGTTCATCGCTTACTGATGGGATTTTTCTTTCGATGTAAAATTTACATACAATTAAATGTACAAATCTGTACATTTGCCAAGTTTTGACAAATGAACATTTTCATGTAACTAAAACCTTTATCAAGACATAGAACATCACCCTATGTGCCATTTTTATGCAGGTGTATGACAGCTTTATTTTAATTTTTTAATGTTTATTTATTTTGAGGGAGAGAGAGAGAATGAGCAGGAAAGGGGCAGAGGGAGGGAGAGAGAATCCCGAGCAGGCTCTGCAATGTCAGCAGAGCCTGAGGCGGGGGTTGAACCCATGAACTGTGTGATCATGACCTGAGCCGAAATCAGGAGTCAGACGCTTAACTTGAGCCACCCAGGTGCCTCTGACTGCCTTATTTTTAGAAAAAGAAGCTTCACAAGGAGAAAAAAGAAACTACTGGCAACACTTCTTATTTTGTGTTAAGTTACCTGTTCATAATAGCTCTCGTCTTCAGTTTGCTAGAGAAGGTGGCAGAATTATACATGAGGTTGTGATGCTCATTTATGTTTTTTTAAATTTTTTAAATGTTTACTTTTGAGAGAGAGTGGGGGAGGGGCAGAAAAAGAGAGGGAGACACAGAATCTGAGCAGGCTCAGGCTCCAAGCTGTCAGCACAGAGCCCAATGAAAGGCTTGAACCCACGAACTGTGAGATCATGAGCTGAGCCAAAGTTGGACGTTAAACTGACTGAGCCACACAGGCGCCCCGAGATGCTCATCTGTGATATTCACACTACAACAGGGGTCGGCCAACTACAAATACGTCTGCCACCTGCTGTTGTGGATAAAGTTTTATTGGAGTACAGCTACACCCAGCCATTTATGTGCTGTCTAGAGCCGGTTTTGTACAATGACAGACAGTGAGTCAAGTAGTTACGCCAGACCACGTGGCCTGCAAAGCCTAAAATACTCAGTTCTGGCTCTTCATAGAAAGGTTGCCCACTCCTGCTCTAGGTGATGATCTGGTATCTTTCATCATTTCAGAAAATTAATGAAATGAATAAATGCACACAGAAACATAAAGTTGAAGATCAAAGCCAAGAACTAAAGTGGCCTATGTAACTACCTGCTAAATGTAGAAGCTTTGTTCCATTCATCAGTGTGTGTAGGGGGAAGGGGATAGGATGTAAGGAGGAAAAGGCCTTATAAACAAAAAGGCACCTTTAGTTTTCTCATCAAGAGATGGAATACTATAAGGAACAAACGTTTATGTAACAAATATAATGAATACTTAAAAGACAATTTCCTATTTTAGTCGGGTGAGAGTTAAGAAGAAAAAAAGGAAGGACAGGGAAGGAGTGATAAGATCCTAGGTGCAGAGACACATTGTAGTGGTTGGGGGAACGAACACACACACACACACACACACACGAGGAAAAACCTACAGGGAAAGGAGAATCTGGCACAGCGCCATGGGGAAGTCACATCACGAGTGAATGAGTATATATTAAAAGGCCTTTGTCCCTTACTCTGCAGAGCTTAACTGGGCTGCAGGCTTTAAAATCAGTTACTACCCGAGTCTTTATAGTTCCCTTAAGTCTCGTGCTTCCGTAGCAAAACAGACATGGCAGGAGCCCCCACCAGGGCTGGGTAAAACCCGGAGGGAGGGACGGGCTTGTGTTCAAAGGTTCTAACAGATAGTTTATTTTTCTGAAATAGCTCATTCCTACGGAAGGTCGGAGCATTCAGGAACCCTGCAGAACATTATTGGCTAAAACACAGGGGAACGCCGCAGAACACGCACAACTTGGGGGCGCCACGCTCTTTTCTTCTGGGAATAATAAACACTACCTAAATTACACAGAAATAATCCCCACCAGCGGTGAGGGGCTCCAGCAGGCGGGGCACAGACTGTGGAGGATCTGCTAAGAACAAGCTTGTGAGAAAAAGATGCATCATCACACTCAGCATGTGCGAAGAGGAGGACACAACATTAAGGACAGAGGCTGATGTAAAAGGTACACACAACTTTGGAATCGTCTCTGCTAAAGCAAAGACCACTCGTCTCCAGCCCAGAAATCAAGTTTCTGATTCAGTGGGTCTGAGGTGGGAGTAAGGTTGCCAAAAAAATAAAAGACGCTGAACTGAATTTCAATTTCAGATAAATAACAAATAATTTTGGGATATGTAAGTCTGCCCAAATATTGCAAATGTTTTAAGTTGTTTGCTAAATCTGGCAAGACCAGGAAAATTCTGGGCCTTGGGGTGAGTAGATGAGGCAAGGGTTCCTGGAGGAAAGGACACAAGACAAGTCTCTAAGGATGCCTAAAAGCTGGCCAGGGGAGGAAAGCCTTGAGAAAAGGAAGGGTAATAGGAAAAGCCTGATATCTTAAAGAAGGCCCAACCAGGTCAGCGGTGCTGGTGCTTAAAGTTTAATGCAGGTGGTGGCCGGTAAGAACTGGAAGGGCAGGCAGGGTCCAGAGGGCACATACCCCCTGGGCACCATGTTAAGCACCTGAAGTTTATACTGAAAGACCATCAGGGTAAGTGACTGGAGCAACTGAAGGGGGTTAATTAAGCAAAGGAGGGACTGGGTCAGATATGCTTTTTTCTTTTAATTTTTTTTTGCAAATGCAGTTTAAAGAAAAATGCTTATTTATTTTTGAGAGAGCAAGAGAGCAGCAGAGAGAGAGGGAGGTAGAGGATCCGAAGCAGGCTCTGCACTGACAGCAGAGAGCCTGATGTGGGGCTCAAACTCCCCAACCGTGAGATTGTGACCTGAGCTAAGTCTGACACTTAACCAACTGAGCCACCCAGGGGCCCCATTTTTTTTTTTTTTAATGTTTATTTATTTCTTTTGAGAAAGAAAGAGAACAAGTGGGGGAGGGACAGAGAGAGAAAGAGAGAGAGAGAGGATCCCAAGCAGGCTCCAGGCTTAGCACAGGCCAGATGTGGGGCTTGATCCCACGACTGTGAGATCATGACCTGAGCTGAAATCAAGAGCTAGACGCTTAACTGAGTCACCCAGGAGCCCCCAGATATGTTTCTAAGAAAGATCTTTTGGGCAGAAGATCAGAGCACTATGATTATTCTGAAGCACAGTTAAGATATTTATGGAAGCCACTTTTATCTAATTCTACAAAGGGAAGGCAAAAATATGCCAGTCATATCTTCTTTCCAACTAATCCCAGCTTCTGAAGACTAAAGCTTACCTACACAGAGAGCTACTAAATTTATTTCAAGACGCTGGTACCCTAGCTCTCACTGATGCCCAAAGCACAACATCTAAATTCGAAAGACACCAAATAAACAGTTATAAAACTCTGTAGTTGTTTAAAATATTATCTTTTTGAAAGTTCTTAAGTCTAAATCCTTTGTGTAAAACTGTTAAAAATAAGATTTAAAAACAGGTATTGACATAACAGCACACACACGAATTAAAAAAAAAAGATTTTGAAGTAAGAGAAAAAATAAATAAGAAAGTAACTTTCTACCTAGTATCAACTTTCTCTTTTAAGGTCTTAAACATGTTTAGGGCCCTTTCGACTGGTCAGAAATAAAACTGCAGACAATGAAGATGTCCAGACACCAGGCTGAGACAAGGTTATGCTGAGGATTAGAAATCCCCGGCACCAGTTCTATTTTATCACTGGCTACAATTCTCTCAGCTGCAAATTGAGTTAAAGCAGATGATCTGCAGAAGCCGCATCGCCTGTTATACTGAATCTCTAATACCAGCAAAGAGCACCCTCACCTATTTTCAGAGAATACTTAAGAACCTTCATGTGTTGTCCAATGTGTGTCCATTTAGAAGGCACTACATTATTCCTGGCTTAATCCAAGACTCTAGTCTAAGGACCTACATGTCCTAGGAGGCCATGAGGCAAAAGGAGAACCCCTCTAAGTTTGGTCTTTCATCACAGCCCCAATATCCGTGTTTGCAAAGGATAATTAAAGCGCTGCCATGTAAGGATGCTGGTTTTCACTGTCCATTCATTAAAGGACACTCAGGAGAGTCAGTTTTGTGAGTCTAAGGAAAAGTCAATGTGTCCATACTTGTGTTTCCTCACTTAAAATGCAAATGATCCATGGTAACAAAAGCGAAAACGTAACGTACTGGGACTACGAAGTGTGCCGTACTTTGAGACCTCTGGATCAAAGTCAAGTGTCGAGTTCTAGAACCCAGAAGGGCAGGCTGGCTGAGGAGTGGAGGGTTAGGGTTATGCCTACCAAAGCCGCCCTGCTTGTCCAATCCCAGGGATGCTTATGAGCTTGCTTCCTTGAAGTGGCAGTTGAGGCCCCTGGCAGAGAGCAAGGTAGGTCTCTAGCGCACTCCACGAGATCCCGACTCCTCTCCCGCATCCTGGGACAACGTGTACCCACAGAGGCCGTACCTGTAATCGCAGAGCTTGGGCTGGCTGCCGCACTGCTGCCTGCAGACGACGCAGGAGCTGCACAGGGGCACGTTGCCCCGGATCCAGTGGTGGGGCATGGCGTCCAGGGCCCTGCCGTCACTCTTGAGCATGATCTCCTTGCACGGGAAGCGCTTGTCGGCCTTCTTGAGGCAGCCCTCGTCCACGCGCAGCCCGCAGCAGTCGCAGAAGGCGCCCAGCAGAATGTGCTGCGTGCACACGCAGCAGTAGGTGGGCTGGCTGAACAGGTCCGTGTCGCGCCACCCGTGCTTGCTCTTGCGGAAGATGTCCCTGCGGTGCAGCTGGCGGCGGGACCGCTGGAGGCTGCACCAGAAGGTGATGAACACGGGCAGCAGCACCGAGCACAGCGTCCACAGGATCAGGTGCCCGTCGGCAAACAGGCCTTCGTAGGGTGCCGGCCGCCTCTCCCCTTCCATCTTGTCTAAGGCCGATTTCTAACCGGGAGACAAACAGGCGGGGTCCACCCGGGGTTCGCGATCCCCGCTCGCCCGCCCTCCGCCTTTGAGGGGACACGGAGGGCGCCTTCTGCACGGGTGGCCCCGCGGTCTCCAAAGAGGAGCACGCGCCGCGTCTCGCCGCCGCGACCCCGGAGCCTCCGGCAGCGCCGCGCCGAGGGGGGCGGCGC